>NW_025335468.1:18940163-19226593 GCF_004798865.1 Varanus komodoensis
GGTTCTCCTTTACCCCCACCTGTAAAGACCCTGACTGGACCCCCTTGTACTACCACTCCTGAAATGGTTCTTGCCCAACACCAACAGTGGAGAAGATGCTTCTCTCTCTGAAATCACTACTGCCAAACACCCAGACCAGAGAAGGTGCTTTTACTCCTGAATGCATTGCTGCCAGGAGAAGGTGCTTACGCAGGCTCACACCAAGCTCACCGTGGCTTCGTATCCATATCAGTCACTGAGTCATTCCTTGATACAAGCAAATGCAATTGGCTAAGAAACCTATTTCACACTGAGGAGATGCGACAACTGCTGGAAAGTATGACTAGGACTGAGGCATGAATAGAGAGTTGCTGTCACAGGCAAGAACTAGTGATTCGGAGATGTGCAAGCCAGTCTCCATTTTAAAAAGAAGGTGCTTGGTCTATTCAATGGGGGCGCAGATGAAAGGTGCTTGGTCTATTCAATGGGGGCGCAGATGAGCACAGTAATGTGAGGACCCCTTCTTTTATGAACATACATGCAGGAGGACATGTGGAGGATGCCTGCCTACGAGTCACTTTGCCTGGCTGTGCTGGAGCAACTAAGGCTTCACTCTCTTGAAAGGTCTGCAGAGCTCCAGTGAAAGTTTTCTTTAGCGTGAACACTCAATAAACACCAAAATAATACAATCCATAATTTGTTCCTAATATTTTAGACTACATTAAGGGCATAGTCCTATGCATGCTTACATAGAAAAAATACACCCATCAAATCCCGGCATTCCCCAGCTGGGATTTTTCCCCCTTTCTAAACATGAAAAGAACTGCACCTTAAATTTGACTTTTGGTTACATACTCCCAATATATATCTCCACATTTAGCTACAGTAAATAATTCAAAGCTGCTAATATCTGCTCCATGCTATACCTGCAGTGACTATAACATAAGCCCTGCAGTACTAAGTGTTCAAACTATCCGTTTGCATTTTCTTCCTCTCTGTCTGCAAAGAACACAAAGAGAATCTAATTAACATGCCTAGTGTCTCTCCAAAATTGAATTCAAACGCAAAGTACGCTATCAAAAGCTTCAACATGAGACAGGAAAGTAATTTGGAATGACTGAACTATCTTACACAAATACCTTAATTTTGCTGTAATGGCTCCATAAGAAAAATGACACCAAATGCAGGTAAAAGCAGTTTAACTTTAATTGCTTCTAAGTGAGAATAATAAAGTTTTGGGGGGAGCTATCCTATGGCCCCTATCCTAGGACCACACAGTGTTTCAGATTCCCAGCTAGGAGTTTGGAGGCAGTGCCCTGACTTTGGAGAAGGGAATTAGAGTCCTAAGCAGCCTTCCTCCTCCCATATCCCTCCTCTGAGGTTGAGGAAGCAACCCTGGGGTGGAGAAAAGAAGGCATTTTGGTGGGCGACTTGCAAAGGAGAATGTAGACGCTAGGGTACAAGCTGTTGTTCCTCCCCCTCTGAATTGCTGTTGCAAGCCAGGCAAAACAGCCCATCCAGCAAAAATGCAGGGGGTGGCGATGCGGGAGTGAAGGTTCACTGCTGTTGTGAACTGCCCTGGGAGCTTCGGCTGTTGGGCAGTATAGAAAATAAAGAGATAACCTCTGTTGCTTCTCCTGTGCTGCTTAGGATTCTTGTAAACCACCAAATTCAGGGGTGTCTGAATTGGAGTAGGATTGCACCCTTAGAATTGTCTAAAACCTTAACGCTGTTTCCCAATTGGCAAGAATATTATAACCTGGTAGATGCTTGAAATTGTATTGTTATCCTACCTCTAGCTTTATTTTTGACAGTTTTTACTCTTTCACTGACATTGTAAGACCTTTTATAGATTTTTTAAAAGGTGCATATAATATTTTAGCATTCTCAGGACTCTCATAAAAAGACTGATTGTTGCAAGTCATTTTCCCCCAAAAGGAATTCAAGCTACTTTGGTGAGTAGGGTATATGCTAAAGGATGTCTTTTATTTAACCATAAAGGCAGCAGCAACTTTCTGTGGGTAGAAATTGTTAAACAAACCTCCCACCGCTGCACACACATGCCAAAAAAGACCATCGGCTTCTTTAGCACTCCTCATATGCTGAAAGTGGGATGTCATTTCAGTAACTATTGCACAGCAAAGCATGAAGACAGAAAGAGAAAGAAATGAGCAGCAAACTGCTTTTTCTTTTAGAATCCTCCTTCTGTGTTCAGGAAACAGAAGAGCAGCAGACAATCGGTGCAGAGAATGAGAAGCTTGTTATCACCCATCACATTTCCCAGCATTATAAAGATTCACTGCTCTGAGCACATTAAAGCAATCCTGATAAGAAGGAAATGGTTTATTTATTTCTTTTCAGTCTAGATTTCAAAGAACTGTTCTACACAAAAGGAGTAAGGTAAGTTGTAGCCATGGTGCCTTATCACAGAAATGCTTTTTTTTATTAGCATTTCTTCAAAGGTGCCTTCCATTTCAGCTACAAAAGACAGGAATCTGTATTGGATGCCAATATGGAAAAAATAAAGTTTTGAGACCTTCAGAACCCACACGCTGCAATAAAAACAGGGACCCTCTTGTGTGCTATAATGGCACTCCTCTCGCATCAAGGATCGTTCTTTGAAGGTCCTTCCTTCCATGCACATTGCTAACGTCTCCGCCTGCTACACTTTGTACTTTTTTACTTTACACAAGCACTTCCTCCACTGGCTTCTGAAGCAGTGTGTATTACTGAACATTGCTTAAACATGTTTTCTTAATCTTGCTGTATAAGGGAAACAGCTGCATACACCAGATTTCTTCAGACTCAACAGATATTTATTAGGACTAACAGGAACAGACAGCAACAACTTTGACTGTAAGAAGAGCATCAATAGCTTAACCTATCAACCGGAACAGTCATCTAGGCCCATTTGCTTCTTACGGTTTCTGTTCAATAATGAAAGGAATGTTCTGGCCTTTCAAAAGACTCTACTGGCTCCCACTCAAAATAAGAACATCCTCTTCCATTCCTCTCACACAGAGACTTTCTGGGCTTGCTCCTTAAAAAGGCAGAATAAAACAAGTCTGGACTAACTTGGATTAATATTTCTTTTCTTTTACCATTTAAGTGACTTGCTGGATGTATTCCTAAGGTTTCTAGCTGTGTCATTTATGGGTGACAGGGAGACAGTCCTTCCTGCACTAGCTTTCAGATCACATGGAAAGTCTCTATTTGCTGTTGTGGTTAGATGCCAACAAGACCTTCGGATTCAAGGCAACCCTGTGAATGAGTGCCCACAAAATATTCTGTCCCTGACAGCCCTGCTCAGCTCTTTAAACTCAGGAATGACCCTATACTTCCAAGGAATTCATTGCTCCTACAGAATGAGTTATTGTTACTAATTATTAACTGAGCTTATATACCTGTGACACATGCCAAAGTCACAATTGTTCCTAAAGCAAAACTCAACAACCTTTTCAAATTTAAGTTTCAATGGATACAAAACTAGCTTTAGGATTTTACCATAGGTCTTGTTTCAAACAATTGACAATTCATTGAATCCACCACAGTCTGCAATATAAAAAAGCACCCCCAGAGTTCTATAGTTGCATTTTTTGGCTTCTGTAATCCAGCAGGCAATATTCTAAATTATTAGCATCACCACATTTTTTAAAAATCCAAAGCATGATATTGCTTTTTGTAATCTTATCTATCTATCTATCTATCTATCTATCTATTTATTTAGAAAATTTCTAAGCTGCCCCATTCGCCGAAGCCTCGGGGCGGCTCACAAACATAAATAACTTCAATTAAAATAATATAAATTAACAGTATAAAATCTTGTGATTACAATGATTACTACAAGCCTCCATTTCCCCTAAGCATTGACCTGAACATGTGTGAGTGTAAAGTGGGTAGAGGAATGGACCAATGTCTGGTTCTTCTCACCCCAGTTCAGATTTTGCTCTGTTGGACTGGCGAGCTCTGAAAGGGTGTTCTGATCACCTCTGCATGAACACAAAAGTAGAGCTCTAAATGCACTTGAGATCCTGCTAATCTCAACCTATGCTTTCCAGTTAACAGAAGAAGAAATGGGATCTCATATGAGTTGGTTGCTTCACCATCCTGGCACAACACTGCTTCCGTGGGTAATCCTGAATCCAAAGACCCAAACAGACATCATGCCAAATCTGCTTCTACTAGTATTCTATTTTTATTCGCAATTAGGTGCAGGGGGACCCTAATATGCAGGTAGGGCAGCTTTTAAGATTGGGATTGGCCCCCATCCGCCTGCTTTAGAGTAACAGTGAACAAAGACATAGCCCCAAAACTCACATTCGGAGCAATGCCTGTTTTTGCCCTTATACAGAGAAGTGCTGGTTGTGCAGCTGAAGTCATGACTGTGGGAAAACTTTTTTGCCTCCTGTGGGTGGGTGCACACAACATGCCAAGTCATGATGAAATGCGACACTTGTGGGTTTGTTGTGTTGTCCAGACCCATTTCTGGAACTGCTGCATGGAAGGATTGGTTTTTTGAAGCCACAGAGAAAATCAACAGAGAGAATCAACTGTTCTAATGCTGCCATACTTTACTGTGGCTTCCCTGGTCATCTGGACCCAAAATCACAATTTTGCCATTGTTGGTATGGAAACACCATAGAGTTCCCTGGGAACAGTGGCTGCAGCAATGGTTCCTCCTAGCCTTCAATTGCTATTGCTCTTAGCCCCCAAACAGCAGATACATCATTGCTCCCTTTATTCCCGTTGTCTGAGTGATGTGTCTGTTCCCCTGTTTACTTTTGGAAACAGAGAGACAACAAGAAAATACATAGATGGAAAAAAATCATGGTGAAACTTTTTCATTTAATAACTATCTCTGTGGGGGGCTGGAATGGCCACACAGGTCTATTCAGGAAAAGGAAGAGGAAAAGAGAGTGTACTCAGGACCACGGTAGGCCAATCTGGAGAAGGTTGCTGCAGCCCAAAGGCATGGAATGAGAAAAGATGCAGATTTTGCTCATGTGGATGCCGAGATGTGTGGCCAGGCCAGGAAGACAAAGCGGGGGGTATAGAAGCCATGCTTCCTGGGTAAGCATGTGATCATCTGACCAGTAAGCAAAAATCCATGCTCCACGGGAATGCGGCAAGGTCGTTTGCCATGTCATGTGAACTCAGCATCTTTGATTAAAAGGTTTACATCAACCACCTTGAGTCCCTGCTTCAATGCACGTTATATTTGGCCATGCAGATGCATACCTGGAGGTCGGTGGCACAGAAAAACAAACATAATTCAGTTTGCCAACCTTCTGCCTTCTACTGCTTCTGCCCTAATTTCTGGAGCTTCTCAGCAAGAAATATAGCTGCCAAGTTTTGGATGGACTGCTTTGCTCCAAATCATCTTTCTGCACATACTTGCTACAAGAGCTGGAGAAGATCTAAATTCAGGAAGCATGGAGAGATGCATCTCATTGCTGGGCACGCAAAATTAAACAAAGGAAGGAAAATAAACAAACTTGGGAACTGTTCACAAAGAAGTGATTTGAATTATTACTGCCCTTGGGTAATGTTAACTAGTCACTAAGCAGCATGAATTTTATGTAGCTATTTATTCTGTTGTTCAAAGAAAACATATTTGCCATGGTAATTTTCTCATCAAATTACTAGACATGTCATCGTGAAGACAAAAGAACATCGTATTAAAGAATTATATTCACATCTATGCAAGAGTATACCTCTTGTAAATATATAGAGAGAGGGGGGGGTGGGAAGGAAAATTATATATCCTCCTCCACTTTATACCCTCCAGCAGACAATTTTTTCACATACTTTATTCCTCCTTTGACTCTTAGAAAACTTTGAAAGAAAGCGTCAGTGAGCAAGAGAAAGACAAATAAATATCCAGGGAATAGAAACATTTGGGCCTTTCACTGCAATTTGATGCTTAAATGAGAGATTTGGGCAGTAGGCAAACAATTCAATACGAGGGCTACACTGTAATACAGTAACGAAAAACTCAGTAAAGGCTATTTTGGCTTCTCCCTTTTCTTTCCTGAAGCTAGCCTGTTTCCCAATCATGGGCTGTGAATATCATCCAAGAGGATGTTTGCAAAAGCACCTTTGCAACGCCCTTTGTGAAAGGCACTATGACAGTGTAAACACCTGTGCATGTCCTCTTGGACGGAAGTCCACTGTGTCCACTGGAACTTATTGGTCAGCACATGGGGCCATCATGACCCCACTGGAGCTAGAACTCCCTGAGGCAGATGGGGTCATGGAGGCACCTTTGGTAGGACACATGGAGGAGCTTGTCTCTGGGGACAGCGCCCAAGCCTGCCTCTGCCAGAAGAGAGGAATCCCCCATCAGAGATAGAGGCTGGGCATCTACCCAGTCCCAGAGAATGCTGTTGCAGATCAATCGGCCTCCATTAAGACAAACAAGAATTGTAATCTGTGGCAACTAAGGTGTGAGTGGGTCTCTGGAGGCCCTGGGAAAATAAGCCTCTATTTTCTGTTAGCCTGTGTGGAAAAGAGCCGTGGTTTTCAGTTCCAATATCTCAAGAGCTATTTGCATTATGATCTTAACTCATGTTGGATCTGCTGTGTTATTGACCATGGACTTTGGCCTGATGCTGCCTTTGGATTCTGATTATGCTTGTCTGCTATACTTGGTGCTTGATCTTGGCTCTGTCCCTGCCATCTCTGGAAAGCCTTCGCTTGCTGGTAAAAACCCTGCCTCACTCTTGGCCTGCTTAAATGATTGTTCCATCATCATTCACGCTCTTTCCCTCCCTCCCTCCCTCCCTCCCTCCCTCCGTGTGTGTGTGTGTGTGTGTGTGTGTGCGCGCATGCGTGTGCACATGTGTGTATCTGTTTGCATAGCAAGGAGCTGAACAGAATACCAACATTCTGGCACTGGGCCATGTAACTAAACTGCATTGGTGGCAGAAAGTATGTTTTCTTCCTCAAAAGATTATGTTCAAATAGAATAAATGAGGAGTGTGCTTAAGCCTGCCTGACACATAATACCCATATGACTTTTTGCAGGATATCTTAGCGCTTGCATATAGACTGAACAAGTACCTGTGACAAGGAACACTGCATGGCTGCAGTTCTAAGAGCCAAATCACACACTCCTGTAGTTTGCACCACAGGCTCAGCTCTTTATTTGCTCTAATGTTAAGTGTGAGCAGGCTCAGCTCTTTATTTGCTCTAATGCAGCTCCATTTTGGATCAAGATCACTACACACCCGGAGCAGTGGACTGAACCTTCCACCAAAGTTTCCTTCCCCAGATCCTGCCCTCCACCCCAGGCAGCATGTTAATGAAGGAAAAAACCCTCCTTGGCGCCAACTGGCCATGCTGCCTAGGCCTGCTGGGAGGTGTAGTCTAAATCGTTTGGAGGGCACCTAAGTAGAGGAACGCGATGGATAGCAGGCGGATCTAATTCCCAACTCAAAGTGGGCACCAGCTAGAGGTTGGGAGCCACCATACTCTTAATTAAAGGACAAAACATTGCTTATCTTCATACATTCTATAGCATTCGTTCATGGCGTTGGGGCAGCATAGAAAGCTATGGCATGACAAATCACACACTCATGTAGTTTGCACCACAGGCTCAGCTTTTTATTTGCTCTAACGTTAAGCATGACAAATGCAGTTCAGTGTATTACGGCCTGGAATGCCATTTTCAGAGGTGGCTCAGAGAGTGTACTTCTGCCCTTAGTCGTGATGCTGGAACTTTTACGTACCCAATGCTTTATTTTGAACCTGCTTTTAGTTTCGGGTAACATTTGCTACTGTCACTGCTCTCTGTTTTTCTTATCATTGTCTTACATTTGATACTACAGTTTCCATGTTTGTCACCTTGAGTATGCTTCACCTGAAGGTGGATAAACATGAGTTGCTTCACACATTACGCTGCGACAAGCCTGGACTGCCACAGAGTGTACTCTAAGCAGAACTGCATCCAGTAGAGCTTCTGTTGTCAGCTGTAGGCTAACTGGAACAATATCCAGATGGCTTGGATAACTCCCAGATAACTCCCAAATGTGGCCTGGGATTCTGCGAGCTGTAGTCCCAAATGACTGGAAGGCAGAGATTGCTTCCCACAATATATATGCTACATACTTCTGTAATATCAGAACCTTACATTTTTAGAAGTACCCCCTTGCCAAAAAAAAAAAAAAAAAAGTCTTAGACATTAAAAATGCTTATGAGACTAGAAATGACAAAATCTGTAACTGCATCACCGTTCAGTTTTAGTTTTGTTTTTACCAGCCTAAATGTCCTGTTATAAAGTTTTCAGCAGAAAAGTAAACAGTTTTCCTCAGTATTTTATTTTCTGTCTGTAGCCTTGAACATCTAAAAGAGCAACATAACAGTAAAGGCTCTATAATTTCTGCTGTTATTAATCTCAACAATGGAAAAGAGTACACAAGAGAGAACTATCACAGCTGTGAGGCACAATGCAATCTATCTGGTGCATGCTTCATGCTTCCTTCAATCTAACTTCTCCTGGCACAGAATGCCAAGGATCATCCAAGCCTTTATTGAAATCCTTGGAAAGATGATGAAATGCATTTAAACTTTACTTCCCCAGAAATGCATCTAAACTCAGATACAGTTATAAATGTAAGGCTGCTGAAGATAAGTGAGTAAAAAACAGATCCATATTTGCAGCCCAGTTCTAAATTCTGCCTTGGACTGGAGATTCAGCCATGGAAGGAGTAGTAGAATTCGTGGGAAAATCGTGGATTCAGCTAACTGAGGGTGAAGATAAAACATAGTAAGCTTCTTGACTGTCAATTCCTTTCCTTCCTGTCACTGGGGAGTGAGTTTATTAACAGGGAGGAAAATGATGTGCCTAAGATTGTGTGTATCACATTTTATTTATTTATTTATTTGGGATTCTTATATGCCAATTGTTGATGATGGAGGACACCTTGAAAGAGAATTATCCTCTGGATAGTTGCACCCTGCCTACCTTTTCTAAGTACCTTACCTGGAAAGCACTAACCAGAGAAATAACCTTTAGTGAAACATGAGTGACAAGAATCATAGTATCAAGGAAGCTGTCCCCATATCATGGCAATGCGTAGCTTCATGCCTCCTTGGGTGTGAGCAGAGCTTTTCTGCAGTCTACACAGAAGCAGCTATAGAATGAAAAGACATGAGACACTGCATAAAAGATTGGGCACGAGAGACCAAAGCAATTAGATAATTATCCTTGTATTCCCATGCAGTTTTGAGCAATTGGCTTCCCATCATAAGTAAATCTCTCTCTCTCTGACAAACACTGGCAGGAGAGTCCATGTGCAGGTAAGGCTGTTCTGGCACTCTTAAACTTCACATACAAGAGGGCAGAAGATGGACTACTACCCAGTCACGTTCCATTACCTATGAGATACATTATTTTTATTACTGTTTTAAAAGAATGTTTAGGCTGCATTCCTATGGTCCCCAAGAAGGCATCTCAGAGGCCATAAGAGTGTTTAATTATGTTAAAGTATTATTATATGACTTTTATATTCTGTAAGCTACTCTGGGAAAGTTTTATTGTATCTAAGGGGAAAGGATGGGCATGGTACAAAGAAATGGGGCCACCTGCTCAGTGGGACCCCAAGAGCCTGGCCGAGCACAGCTCATCCAGATGATTAGCACTCTACGTATCATCTTTCTCCAGTCAGAGAAAGACTGGCGAACAGTCTTGCTCCAACAGTCGGTTGTCCCTGGAACAACTTGTGTGCCTGCCCTACTTCAGCCTCGCTGAGGGAGGCAGCTGTGTGCCAAGACGTGTTGAGCCAGTGTATTTCAAGAGATGTAACTTTGTGTGGTCATGGGGCACCAAGGACCCAGGGAGTGGGGAGTGTCACATCCGCACCTTGTCCTGGGGCCTGATTTCATAGCCTTCTGCAAGGTCAGACATGGCATTTGAAAGAGGCTTATGAGAGTACGAGAGAAACCCATTCTGCGTAAAACAGTGGCTTCACTCCCATGCTGGGCTAAACACATTGCACACAATTCGACTAACGGGAGTGTGTGTTAATTCAGGGGAAAGCTCTGCTTAAACATTGTTTCTGTTTCCACTGCTTATCTGTAGCTCAACGTTTGTCTGCTAAGTGGCTAGCTCTATAAATCTCTCTGCTTTCCCTTCTGTACTCCCCAAGGTCTTATTTACTGAAAACAACTCCCTGGTCAACTCCATGTCAAACTTTCCTAACAGAAAAGTTTGCCAGTTGCTAGCAGAAAATCTGTACTGAGGAACTGGGTGGAAGCTGTGCAGCCAACTGACTCATTTTTACACAGCTTGAGCAAATCTTCCTTCCCATAGTCACTTCTGGAAAGAGCTGCTCCACATTCAATGTGCACACAGAAATACATGTTACAAAAGCAAAGGAAAAGTTTAGTTAGACTTCAAAACATCTTGCATTTTTCATAAGTGTGTCTCCTCCTTATAAGCTTATTCACCTAGGAATAAAACTAAATATATATATAGAGAGAAAGAGAGCCCAAGAATTTTCTTGTTTTCCTTGTGAAGTTGCTTGTGTTTGGTTCAGCTAAGCACCAAAATATCTGCTGAAATCCCAAGGAAATACACTTTCCTGAAAGGACAAACTTGAGAACTTCCATCCTGTTGGGTTTTTTTTTCCCCCTTAATCCAATCAGTATGATTGGGTCAAAATTAAGCATTCCTGGGCCTGTTAGCTCTCCCACTGAAGTTAATGGGGTTTTAACAGATTTGGACTGGACCATGCACAAAGACTTCTAAATTCCTTTTAGATCAGCATCCTGAGTGCATTTAATGACAAATAAGTTCCCTTTTCACTGGGAATCATTTCCCAAGGTTCTTTGCATGAGTTCACTCCAACAATGTCCAATATTGCTCCAGTACCGGAGGGGAGAGGCTTGCTCTCTTCTTCCAGCACAAAACTGCTGCACCAAGGCTTGCTAAATACATTTAAATGCCATAGACTCAACTGGCAAAGATTTTCCTTGATTTTGGGATGCAGACTGGGAATGGTGGGGAGTCGCCTATGACTCCTGCACTCCAGTGGAGCTCACTGTGGGTGCAATAGGAAGCTCTTCATAAAGGAATCACCATCAGAATGGGATAGGTCAGTACTGCTCATAGAAGGGAGCTCTGTTGCCCTCTCCTGATCTGGTCATGGATGCTTCCAATTGTTCTGGGTTCCTTTATGGAGTTATGGAGCTGTGTTTCATTATGCCAGCATTAGCCACTGTTAGCACAACAGAACGAGTGGGAGTGCAGCAGTAGCATGGAATCCTGCTTTGTATTTCTATGATGTTTCCCCCATAAAGAGGGTTCATCCATAGGGAAAAAAATAACACCTAAGGCAGCTGTTAATTGCTTCTAAGGGACTGGGGGCCAATTTCTGCCCCTGTAAACTATTACCAAAAATCCATCACTAATTTAATCAACAAAATGGCAAAAAATGAGAACATTTCCCTTTAAAACAAGACATAAACCTTTCCAATTCTCACTTTTTAACCAATACATTAATGGAAACATAGTTATCCCTTGAAAGTCACACTTCCCCAAATCTGGCAATGGAGACCTTCATAAAAATGTGCACAAACATGTCTATATTAGGAAGAAATGCACACAAAAAAGGTATATTCATTTAAGTACTGTTTAGAGGTGTATCCTGTTATGGAGCATGCTTGAGAAAACGTGCATATCTGGCAAAATTGCATACAAAATGCAAGTGTTTGCTTAATGTGCAGAAAACATTAACAAAATGTGCATGAATGAAAAGTGAAATTGGTAAAAATAATGGGAAGCAGAGAAATGTTGAAAGTGGCAGATTCTGGTGCTATATGGACTGTCCTTATCTAAATGTGGCCCACGGACCCTGCCTGTGCATGAGGTTCTGAGAAAATATGACTACTGGAATGATGAGCCATACATCATGTGCTTGCTAACAGGTTCTTTCTGCACTCCATTTCCTTGCATTTTCTGTGCATCATGCAATCAGCTGGCGGGCTTCTGTGACATGTTCCTACCTGTGTTCTGTGTCCACTGATATACATGCATAGTGAGGTGAGCTCCAAGATGCAAGGAACATAAAGGGACAGCTACACGAGTATCTACCTAAGGACCCAAAGTACAATACAAGCCAACCATGCATTGGCAGATAGCAGTTTCCTGCTAGGACTTGCAAATTGTTCATAGAATCATACAGTTGGAAGGGGTTTAGAAGGGCATTGGGTCCAACCCGCTGCCCAATGCAGGACTCCAGTCTCCCATCCAGATTCTAACCAGGGCTGACCCTGCCTATCTGCCAAGATTAGGCAGAACTGGGCACTTCAGGCTACTGCATCCAGTTCATTATTTCTTCTTGCTGGCATTAAACCCCTCTCACCACCCCCTCTGTCCAAGCTACTTCCGTATGGTCCACTCTACATACTTCCATCCCTTTTCAGTTTGAATGTGCTTCTATGTCCATTTATCCTATTTTCATCAATCTGCTGTGTTTTTCAGGAGACACATAAAGATTCAGATTTTTGTATGCATACCCCCATAAAATATAAAGTTTTGGAAGTAAATTGAAGATTTTTTTTTCACTATGCACTTCTTTTAAAATGTGTGTGGGGGTGTTGAGCTTAGGAGGAAATTGGCAAAATTGCAGGAGTATGCAAATCAAAAGGCAACAGCTTTCCCAACCAAGTATTAGTTTCAGAAATGTTAACCAGGCTGAGGGCTTCCTGATGATGTGAACTGAATGAGGTACTTCAGTATGGATGGGGGAGAAATTCATCTGGGTCACATTAGGTTCACTCACCTAACTCATCATTTTAGAATCCTAATGCAAACAGAAACTCTGTTTGGTGTTGTTAGTTGCGAAGTCGCATCTGACCCATCGCGACCCCATGGACAACATGCCTCCAGGCCTTCCTGTCCTCCACCATCCCCCAGAGTCCACTTAAGCTCACGCTGGCTGCTTCAGTGACTCCATCCAGCCACCTCATCCTCTGCCGCCCCCTTCAATTGTTCCCAGCATAACGCTCTTCTCTAGTGAGTCCTTCCTTCTCATTAGGTGGCCAAATATATTTATTTAAAACTTTTCTATGTCGTCCTTTATGTATGACATCTCAGGACGGCTTACAATATTAAAATCAGAATACAATAAAACAATCAATACCAATATAATAAAACATTATATAACTAATAAAATAAATTAAATCAAAAGCAACTGTTAAAACCATTAAAATACTAATTTTTAAAATAACAATTGAATAAAAAGGTTTTGGCCTGGTGCTGAAAAGAATATAGGCTCAGTGCCAGACAAACCTCTCCTGGGAAAGCATTCCACAATCCGGGCGCCACCACAGAGAAGGCCCTGCTCTGAGCTGATGTCCTTATTAGCCTCTCTGAAATTTGCAATGGAATCACTATTCAAAAATGCATGCAAAAATGTTCCTATCAGAATTGTTTTTGTGCATTGCGGATTGTCAGATACCTTATATTAACAAAACTAATGGCAGAAATTTGCATATTATGGAAAATGCATGTAAGGAGAAATTATGAATTTTATGCACTTTTTTCAAAAAGTACATCACAAAATGAACTTTAAACTGGAATGTTTTCAGAAGTTTGGGATGAAATAAATTTAAGAAGGGAAAAATAAGAATCTGAAACTGACAAATTTGTTCATTCACATTGTTGCTTTCAATATTTTTAAGGAGTCAAACTGGCAACCAGTGAAGCTGTTGTAAAAAGGGAGTCACTTGCTCTATGTAACTAGGTCCAGTTGATAGTGCGGCAGTAGCAATCTGGACCAGTTGGTTTCTGAACAAAGTGTGTTATAGCAGTCCAAACAGAATGCAGCAAAGCCGTATGTGACTGGCCAGGCCAGGCATTACTCCATCTAGTTTTCACAATATGCTTTTCCCCCTATTTAGAAGCCTCAGATCAAGGATGATCAGAACTGATTTTGTTGAATCCATTCTGTTTGTGTTTTACAGATTGACATGCAACTTGTTTCTACTATCCATTCATTGACAAGACAGGGCTTTAAAAAATTATTATCTTTTTAGGGATGTACATGAATTTTGTTCCTGTTTCAAGTTCAGCAAATGCACACTTGCACTAATGTGCATTAATTGCTGGGTTCTCTGGCATAGGTGTGCCTTTGGGCAAAATAGAACCCCATCCACAGGTCTGTAGAGTTTACATGTGTTGGAAAAAGCTGGTCTGTTACGGATTCTGCATGTCAGATTCACAGAAATTCAAACTCATTTGAATCTGCCACAAATATCTTCAACTTGTTAAGAAAGGAAAGAATGGTTTGGCTTCGTTGGCTGCTCAGTTCATTTCTCTTCAACTTTGCTGAGCAACCTTTACAATCTGCAATAGCTGGGCTGGCAGTGGCAGCCTCAACATCATGCCATTCAGCAAAGAGTTAAAAGAAACTTGAACAGGGAAAAGGAAAGGGAATGGAAAAACCTTTATTTGCTCCGGTGGTGCTTCATGAATGTCCTTGCTTCCCAAGGTATCATTGTATAAGCACAAACTTCTTCCTTGCTCAAGCAGCTGCCTGTCACAGTGGGCTTGAGTTTCAAATATTTATAATGGATGCATGCTATCTTTCTTGATAATGGCATGAGAAAATAGGACAAATCCTGCTGGGTTGGCACAAAAAGCTGCATTCATCTTTGTCGTGAGAAAATGCCCCGCTGGTGCAGTTACAGGTAAAACCTGCAGAGTGGTACACGAAGCTGGAGATGAGTACAAAAGCATGTGCCCATTTCAAAGGGTTAGAACACCAGGCAAGCAGGGGTTCAAACTCTGTAATTATACCTAATGCATCATGAAGTCATTGTACCAAATCAATAGGCCTACTTATTTCCACCTTTTGGAGTCTTGCCACTGACTCTGCTTTTCTCGTCTTGTAGGTTTTCTGCCTCTGCTTTGAAATTAAGACAGGATAGAACGGAGCTATTTTTGCATACACTTAGCACTCTTCAATTAGTTTTGTCAAGTTCCCATTTGTTTATACAAGTTAATACACTAATGTCATTCTGATGTTTGCATTGGCAGTACTTAAATTGCATGGGAGGGAGGAGGAAAGCAGGTTTCCAAAGAACATTTTCGCTTGCTTCCCATTACATTCCCCGGCACCACCAAAACTAATCCCCTCCCAGCACAAAACCTTTATTTTTACCTTGCATGATAGGAAAGTCAAGCCGTGATATGGTTCCCCAGAAGTGAGCCCCAGTGTATTCTCTACCACTTGCTCCCTGGATGGTGTGCCCAGCATTGCAGCGTAAGTGCTGAGGCTGGATTCAAAGCAGCGGTGAAGTGGCAATCTACAGCCTGCAGCCATCTGATGAATGCAACACATTCCCCTTTGCTTCCCAATGTTCTGGTGAAGATGAGCTTCACTGTGGACCAAAACAGATAGTCTCTCCCCTGCGCCAACACGCACACTCACACATGGACTCCTCGCTTGTGGTTACTATGTTCAAATGGGAGTGGGGGAACCCAGACACACTGAATGCAATCATACTTTTGACATTCCATCTGTCTTGGCCCTGGGCGGCCAGCCCTCTCTGCTGCTACCATGCCTTGTGGTAGGTAAATATGTTTCCATCAGCATCACTGAACACTGCATAAGCAGATTCCCACGCATGCCCTGAAACTCTCCCATCCCTTCCCCTCCCTTCCCTTCCCCTCCCTTCCCTTCCCCTATAGCTATCCAGCCACACACAAGAGCTGATGCTTTGCATCAAGTGACAACCAACCCACAGTAACAATCCACAGCTGGCTGCCATGTGAACCCAGCCTGGATTACCCACAGTGGTTTTGCTCTGTTAGTCTGTGTTTGGTTTTTGCTAAGGAAGTCACAATGAGAACACACGGGCTGCTCTTCAGTTTGGTGTACCTACTGGAGGTTGTCATGCCAGGCTGACAAACCCCACTGTGGGTGAAGGCCTATGGCTAGTGACTCATCCATCAAGGCCACCGAGAAACCCCATTCCCTTGCCCCCTAGTTGGCCTCTGTTGGCTGCACCACAAGCAGCCCTTGCTTGGGGGATGGCACTGGCTTTGCCCTCCCTGTCATGATGCAGGGTTGCTTTGACTGCCACCAGAGGGAGTTGGTTTTCTTAAAACTATTTTTCCTTTTTTTAAAAACTGGAGAAGCCAGTTTTCCCTATACTCATTAGAGCAGCCACAAGCTACCCCTTCAAAGTGCCCCAGCAGCGCATAAATACATACATATTTAAAAGACACACTAAATAATCCTATTTACACTAGTGTTCATTCATTGAAGCACAAATGGCACAAGGGGAAATTGTCCAGAGGGCCAGAAGGCGCCCATCACAACTACTGTCTCCTTCAAGACTTGAAAATCCTCCCTTCCCAGCTCACAAAGATGTCCTGTGGCAAGTCCCCACAGTGGGCTTGGTCTGACATGAGAACCTTCCTGCCCCCCTTACCTCACTGCAGTTCCTCCTTTCATGAATGCGTACATCCACCCATAATGAAATCTAGATTCAACCATATCTGATAGTTAATGGGCACTGGATTGCAGGTGATAAAACAGGGAATTCAGTGCATTTCTTGGGCTTCAAGAAACAGAGATGCGTATACTCTTTGGAGTATGAATCCATGACTTTAATCACTGCAACAGGTGAAGAAATTTACCATGAATATAATTTCTTTTCTTTTTGTTTTGCAAACTGTAATAAGCACAAGGAGGTGAAGTGGACCAGAACACAAGACACCCCCACCCAACCCACCTCCAGTGTATATCTTCATTGAATTTTCCATACATCAAACTTCCATTATCTCTTTTCATTAAATTCTTCATTATATATACAGCTATTAAATTCAATAGTGGAATAATGAAACTGGTTCCTCAGTTATTTCTGCTGGAGGCCTAAAATATATTAATGTAATGTCGCCAGTATTAACATTATAAAATATCTGTACTTCATAACCAAATACAGGTGCAAGTTTGAGCAGCATCCCTGCTGAAAGGGCTGTTGTTCATTAAAGTAAAGGCAAGTTCCATTTTCTATGGACAAAGTTTTATCAATATTTGTTGTTTATAATATTAAAAAAAAAATCAATGCCTCTGCTCTCCAACACATCTTGTGTCACATTCAATAAACTTGCATTGATTCCTTGCTTACTGCTTAGCAACAATATCAAAGGTAGGGTACACCATGGCCAGGACTATATTTAATTGAATTTTCTATAGAAATTCTTAAATTCCTGAGTGCTCCTAGCTTAACATAACAAGACAGTTATGGGTTGTCTTCCACTGTAAATGAGACATTTAAAACAACAACCATAGGCTGCTCAAATGTTTGCTTATTTTATTTATTTAATGTAAATTTGAATTGTCCTTCACTTAATGAAGTGAGGTGATTTACAATAGCACCAGAAAATGGGACTGGGGGGGGGGGCAGCAGGGACCGGGGGAATGGGCACAACCAGAAGACAGCCTTCTAGAATAAGAGTTGTACTCATCACTGAAAGTTCAGCAGAACAGTTTAATTCATACCATCCGTCAAAGGGCCGGTAATGAAGGAGGGCTTAGTGCTGCTTCCTTTAGGGAAAACAAAATGGGATCTTTCATCGAGGCATTCTTAATCACCACCACCTCCTCAGTCAGCAACCCTGTGCTCTTTTGAGCAAGGATGGGCAGCGAAGGAAGGAACAGGTGGTTGGCCTCATCTCTCCAAGCACATCCTCAGGTGAAAGGAATGGAAACTCATCCATCAACACCGACCAACAGTTACCTCAAACATTTCAATCGAGGCTGTTTTTAATATGGAGTCTGAGTTGGAGTGTGTATGAATGAGTTTATCAGCAAAGAGTTCTGCAAATTTGTCACAGGAGGTACCTCCTCATCTACCTTATTTTATGTATTTATGTATTCAATTTATATCCTGTTTTTTCCTACAACAAACTCAGAGTAGCTTACATCAATCTCCTCCCCCTGTTCTCAATCTTATCCTCACAACAACCACAACCCTGTGAGGTAGGTTAGGCTGAGAGTCTGTGACTGGCCCAAGTCACCCAGCTGGCTCCATGGCTGAGAGGAGACTAGAACCCCAAACGCCCAAGTCGCTGTCCCACATGCTTAACCACTACTCCACACTATCCCTATCTCAGGAAACAAGAGTCGCCCGAGGCACAGTCCAGCACCCTCCGCAATTCATGCATTGAAGCCTCCCAAATTTGCTGTCTGATACTTTGGGTCCCAAAGAGATTCTACCAGGAGACATTGCACAAACTTGGTATTCTGCATCAGTCCTGTGAACTTGGAGGGTTCCAGGAATCCACTGCAAGGTGCAGAGGTGATTTCTGCAGCCTCAAGTGTCATGCCCCCCACT
This sequence comes from Varanus komodoensis, assembly GCF_004798865.1. Classification (NCBI taxonomy): domain Eukaryota; kingdom Metazoa; phylum Chordata; class Lepidosauria; order Squamata; family Varanidae; genus Varanus; species Varanus komodoensis. The sequence goes on from NW_025335468.1 coordinate 18,958,494, forward strand.
GTATCTTGGCAGCTGCTTTTGGCTGTCCAGATGCAGTGCCACAGAGAGGGAGGGAAGAAGGCTAGGGCAGGTTTTGGATATGTCATAAGCCATCAACCCAAGCCTCCCCTCCCCTCCTCTCCTCCTCTTGCATGCCCCATCTTCTCCTATCCAAGGGCAACGTGTGATCTTAGAGAGGAGGCTGGCTATGAAGGAGCAGGGCTTGACTTTCGGAATAGCAGCTCTGAGGTCACAGGGCCTCAGGGTGGGGACCCTGAAGAAACCTTTCTGACACTCCCCCCAGGCAGTGCCAGAAAGCTGTAGGATTATGTGTTTAGCCACCCAGAATACTGGGCAACACTGAGCTGATGCAAAGGAGAAAGAGATGAAAGACTTCTTTACTGCCCTCCCTACTATAAAAAAGTCATGAACACAGATTGTAATCCACACTCAATCAGATTTAGCTCAGTGTCAAAAGTACATTTGGCCATTGCTGTTATCTGAGCGCCCATATTTATTAAAACATTTGTATGCTGCCTCTTGTGCCACTGCAGCAACCTGCTGGGTGCTCTTCTGAGCAAGGATGGGCAGGGAGGTTCTGCGTCCAGGAGCACTTCCAAACCAAGCCCACTCTAGGGATGTAGAGGAATGTAAATTGACTTTTGTGTAGCAATGAGTGAAGAATCTGGTTTGCATGTGGGACTCTATCAGCTTCCCTCAGATTAGCTCCCTTTACTCCAGCCTGCTTAAACCATTCCTCTCAGAGGCCTGTCCAGACTTGACCTCAGCTCAGCTCGCTTTTTGGTCAGCAGCAAGAGTGGGAAAGAAATGCACATGGAAAATGTATCCTTTTGAAAATGTGCAGAAACACATTTTAACCAACTGGAGATGATTGCATGTATTTCAGAGGTGCACACAATTGATATTTATACATTTTGGAAAATAACACGGGGAAAAATGAACAATTTTTAATGTGAAAAAAGGAAGATTTCTACCTGGCATGAACTAAAGCAAGCTTTGGGCTAGAATTTGGAGAACATGCTGGGGGCGGGGGCGGGGTTGTGTGTACTTTCAAGGGAAATTCAACCCCATCCTACACAATAATAGGTGGCAAAGTTCAATATGTTGCTGTTCTGCAACATGGACTCAAAATATTTCATATAAAAAGAAAATAGCCCAGTCAATGGAATGATGCCCAGCCCATCTCACCTTTAGTTGCTCAGGTCCTAATCATGAGTTCATCACACTATCACTATAATTTGAGAACTATCCATAGATTGGTTTTCTGTTAGCCCCGTTTGTGAGGCTTGATATGCAAAAAGCAAACAAGCGCCAAGTCCTGCACATGGGCTTCCCAGCCTTCATGTCATCTACTTGGTGCTAAGAGGGAGGCCTTCCTAAGGGAACTTTCTTAGCAAATTTCATCAGGCTGAAATCTAAACAGATGTTATCCATGCTACAATACCAAGAAATAAACAAACATATAAGAGAATGGAGAGCACACCAACATCACATGAGTGATGAAATCTGAAATTGAGGAAATGTGAAAAAGTGACTCAAGAAAAAGGGTGTAAGCATTTTATTGAACAGTCTGGTGACAGAAGCTATTATAGACTTCCTAGGGATTAGTAACCTATGAAATGACTGCCCAAAATGGTTATCGCTTGTAAAACAGTGGCAGTGGTAGTAATGGACTATTTTACAATCTTTTCACAGACGGAAGCCATTAAAGCAGAAAAATAAAGCTGTTGAGATTGAGATCTAATGCAAGAATGCTTTGCCACCATTATTTTGTTTGTCAATTAGCTAAAGAAGAGATAATACTATAAAGGAACTATATCAAGCAAAATGGATTGTGAAAATGAATGCAGAGAAAGGAATAAAAATATCCTGTTAAAAACAGAATAAAACCTTGTGTAAAATAAGCATTTAGCCTGCATTACTTATGTTAATAAAAGATTCACTGGCTGCACTGATTCAGAAGCACAGGTTTGGGATTATTATTTTTATGATCAGTTATTTCATTTCTATACTGCCCAAGAGCCAAAGCTACTGTCATCCTGCTTCAAGTTACACAAGGCTATTCCCCATTGACTTCAATGGCACCTCCCTATAAGTAGCTAAGCACAAGATGGAAACCATCATAAACATTAAGTATGAGATATCCCTCAAATAAACCTTATTGGGTGTTTTTATTCAGTGCAGTCAATACTGCAGATCTAATGAAGACAGTAGGATTAATTCATGCTAACTAAGCTTAAACTAGCCCTGACAAATAAAAATTAGTAAGTAATCAAGTTAGAAGAGGGGTTGAATGTCCAAGATTTTTGTGTGTTTGATTTCTATTTGCTGTTCCTTTCCTAATGGTAAGTCATCCTTCCAGTACCCAAAAATATGTAGTTTACATCCTTTCCCCAAAGAGGTAGTCTTCCAGCTTCGCTTTTGCTTTTCTCTTTTAATTCTTCTTGTCCTCTCCCTGCAAGAGGAATTGACCTAAATAGGTTAAGCAATGGTATAGCTGAGATAAGCTTGTCCTGGTTTGGGGGTCAACAAAAGATTGCCAGCAGAGTAGGGCTGAGTGTAGTATTGGTGCTTCTTAAGATGTTCACATTTTATTTAAAAAATAGATGACCCATTGGAGTGACCTCTTGGCTTGATAAATGAGTTTAAAATGCAAACCACAATGTGAAAAGTACTTTCTAAAAAATGAAAGACTATCCCCTTCACAGAAAAAACATACTCCCAGAGCAGAGAGCAGAGCAGAGCAGAGCAGAGCAATGTTGCCTTCTGTGCTTCCTTACCAAGTGTACAGAGGAGAGTCCCTACCCAGGTACAAGCAGACTGGACACAGAGCAGTGCTTAAAGGGTGTTAGGAAGCTCCCTTAATGGGAAACAGACTCTCCAACCTGACTCTGAACAAATTTTTCAGAGTCTCCCCCCTGCTCCAATACAGGCCTTCTAAGAATAGGACCTTCTGGTTACTACTGGAATTGTAGCACGGATGCAGTGGACACCGGGGTGGTACTAGATCTGGGCAAGCCCCAGGTAAGTTGCATTCTGCTCCAGGCCATTGCAGCCTCCACCTTGCCAATCCCCCTCCGTTTCACCTAAGGGGGTGGTTCCTCTTCCTCCCCTGCAGGTAAAAGTTAGCACTGTGGCAGCTGGCTGGCCAAGGCTGCAGGGTCCCAGTGTGCATGCAAAGGTTTTTGTTTTCTTTTTTAATGCTGACTAGCAGTGACTGACTAGGTGCCCCAGATACCTTCCTTGAAAAGACACAGCGGATGAAGGCAGAGGAGTGGGTAAAGACTGCTCCTTTATCATTCCTGTGCCCTCCTTATCCATATCCGCCTAAAGGCAATATCTGATTGGTTCAGCCGGCTGCCACTCAAAAGGAATAGCTCCCATTTAAAATGGCATGCTGTAGGGCTGCCAAGATGAACTATGGCACTTCCTTTTACCAGTGTGGACTAGGAGGAAGACTTGCTGGCAGGGGCAATTTGGATGCATCATGGTGCCCTGAACCTACACCCCATGGCCCAGCCTGTATACTCAGCCACTGTATCTCAACCCCCAGCCAATCCCTGAAAGACAGTATATTACCCACTTCTCACATACACACCCACACCCACCATCCCACAATCATGGTACAAAAACCAACTAGAACCACCTCACAAGGCATTTAGGTGGCAACCAATCTACATTCTGCTCAGCAAAGATCATATGGGCTTCATGTACAGAGCCACATTCAGAGTAGAAGTCAGGTTTGCTCCTTCTTAGGTTAGAAGCAGGGCTTGAAATGGCGTGGAATAGGCTAGCATGCCTTTTTAGGCAGACATAATTGAGCCTTGGGTAGACATTCCACTTTTTCACCCCCTTTGGGCACTGTTCCATGGGAATATTTAATGCGGGTGTTTCAGAAATATCTGAAAGACAATGGCCTGATCATCCTTTTTAAAGCATTTGGACACACAGAGTTTATCGACCTTTAGTGCAGGACATCACAGGGTGACTTCGGCATCATTGAGGAAGCTGACACCAGCTGACTTCATCTGCAGCAGAGCAAGTAGTGACTTGTGCAGCTGCTTAAACTTGACCCCATGTTAGCAAATGGAAGAGGAGTCAGGCTGTAATACTAGGAGTGAGGCTGCCAATTTGGAAGCCAGTCTCATGGAATATCATGGATCTGCTTACTTCTGAATAAATATGCCTTGGATTATGATGCATATGACTAGTCCATACTTTCCAGTTCCTATCTTTTCTGGCTGGAATGGGTTGGCAACTTCCCCTACAGCCCTGAAGGGTCTAATTGATGCACTGGAAACTCCTCAATTATCCCTTGCTTGGTTCGTGGTTTGGGAAAAAGTGCTCTTTCCAAAGTGGAAATGTTTTTGGTAATATCAGTGGTCTGTAAGATAAAGATTTGGATGTGAACAGTATTGGAATGAGAAAAATTAATAATAATCCTCCAACAAAAATCAAGCTTTTTCTAGATATATTTTTCTTGGCTACACAGTGATGCAAAAAGAGATCAGGCTGGGGCTGAGCAGCAGATGGGACAGATGATTGGTAAAGATTTTGGCAAGGTCTTTTATTTGTTTTGAATTATGACAGCTAAAACAGAAAAACGATAATGGCACAAAACAGATAAACTGACTAAAACAGCTGCAAGAAATGTCAACAAAGTTATTTAAACTGAGTTTAATTTGAGTCATAAAGAAGAGAATCTGATGGCAGCTTAAGCATTTTGGGGAGGCAGCAGGGAGCTTGTGGTAAGGAATGAATGGCTCCAACTTGGTGGCTCAGAGGCCTGAGTAATTAAGCAAACTTATGGTGAACATCTGGGTGATGTGGAGATATGACTGTAGAGAGAAATAAAAGGTGATTGCTGATGGGACTGCTGTGATTTGGGAGATTAGCACTTTGCGATGGATACCTTTAAAATTAAAGATGGTGATGCAGTGTGTGCCCCACTCCTGTTTAACACTCTCTCGGTGGTGATGCAGTACCTACTCTACAGTGAGTTCATGAGAGAATAGGAAGAAGCAGCTAAGGAGAAGAAGCAAAGACAATGATTTTAGTGAGTAATTCATCCAGGGTGCAATCCTAGGCTGTTTAGGCTGCCATCTTCCCGAACACGCCATCAACTTATCTCTCACTGCCACCTCTGAGGGGGGCTTGGTTGGTGGCAACAAGCAGAAGGTCTTTTCCAGTGATGGCCTCCCAGTTATAGAAGGAGTTCCCCACTGAGATCTGCCTGGCGCTAACCTTCCCATCTTTTTGCATGGCATTCAATTAGTTTACTGAAGCTTGCTAATTATGAAACAGGGCTTAAGATTTTGAGGGTAATTCTTTGTATCTGTTTTAAATTTGGTTTTACATGTTGTATGGTAAGCTTTTAAAGCATGTTTTAATAAAATGCATTCTATATTGTATTGCCAACTGTTGTAAACTTCCCAGAGAGCCTCAGCTATTGGGTGGTATGGAAAATAAGTAAGTCCCACATCTCCCAGCATTCCCCAGCCTGGTAGTTGCAGGGACTTTCTTTGGTCTAAACTTATGAAGGTTCATGTCTTTAAAGCAGGAGTCCCCAACCTGAGGTGCCCACACCTCCAGGGGGTGAGAGATGGCTTTTCAAGGGGCGCAGCAAAGAGGAAATAGGTGAATCGTGACATTTTTTGCCCACATTTATCCCAATAATAAAATTATTTATTACAATTTCATTTGCATTTGGATTCAGTTCTCTTTTGTCAATCAAGACAAAATATAGGGATCACCTGAATCCACAAGCAGATTTGTGGATTGCAATCAGTAAGGAAGTTCCACATTTTGACAAAATTGTGAATGAGAAGCAGGAACAAAGAAGTCATTGAATGTTATGTTTGCAACTGGGATTGATTTTACTGTTTAAATTTTTTCTAATTGCTCAATTTATATTTGAATTCTATGCACTGAGTTAAAAGCCTATGTTTTTGAGTTCAATTTGTTCACCTGAAGTACTGTATGTAGTTCAACTTGAGGTTCAAAAATTAGAAATTTGACTCATTCATCTTCAAATGTAGTATTACTTTTGTAGGGCTGCAAATGCAAATCAAACATTTTCTAGGGTTGTGGGAGAAAAAAATGGTTGGGAACCAACCTTTGAAGTATTTTTGAGCCATCTTTTATAACATAGTCTACAGGGAAGTATGCAGAATAAAAATAAGAACCTGGCCATTGATGCAAGTTCATTTTCTCTAAGCCAAGAAGCAGTGAAAGACAGAATTAGAAGCCATGAAGAGAGCTACAAGTTTTTGCCTACCCTCTGCAGCTGAACAAGTATGTATACCATTCTGAGTTCACAGATTATTATGACTGTTTCTAATGACAGATTTGTGTTTATTTGTGCTTCTATTTTATCCTGTCCTAGAAAATATGGTTACTTGTTTGTTTGTTTGTCTCGTAAGGCAATCATACAATTATCCAGGAAGTCTACAGTGCTAATGCAAAGTAGTTTGGCTGCCTGAGATTGCTAGCTTATACTCATGTGCTACGCACAGTGCAGCACAGGGGGTGAGCCAGCTTTGCACATACGGAGCAGCTAGTGCTGGTCCGCAGAGAGTGTGGGCATCCAGTCCCCGTCTGCTGCCACAGCAGGTCCGACGTGGAGCTGGTCCACACACTTTCCATCCAGGTCACTAGCTTCCCAACCAAGGTGGGTCCCCAGTTGTCCCCTCACGCTTTTATACTCTTCTGAGCTGCTGGGTGGGCAGCTGGGACAGGCGGCGGGTGCTCACCCCACCGCCCGGATTCAAACTGAGGGCTTTCTGATTGGCAAGTTCAGTGGCTCAGCAGTTTAACCCACAACACCACCTTGCATCCCACTTGTATAATGAATGAAGGTGCTGTCACAGCTTTCGTCCTAAATACCGAAGGGCACACTAGGAAGACCACTGGCCATAATCCAGGAGGGATGCTGGAGCAATTCATCCTGTCTTATTTCTGACACTGAATGTAATGTAAGGAATACATGCTTAAAGAGGAAACTTGTGGTCGGGGCATCGAGCACTGGAACAGGAAGGCGCGCCATGTATGCTGGAGACATGCAACATGCCTGGGGAGCTGTGTATCAAATCATTCCCAAGGGAATGGGATTATATTTACTTATTTTAGGTATTTATTTCTATAGTGATCCATATATTCTAGAGTGGGAAACAGAATGAAGTTAAAACAGGTATCACCAGTAGCTTCTAATCCCATGGACTGCCTGCTATCATACGACGAATCTAAGCATACTACCATACAGTGTGAAAAAAGCCACACTCTTGTCCTTGCGGCATCCCAAAGGGGCTGTTGTGAGCAGATCTCTCACCACCTCTTTTCCTTCTCCAGCAGACTTAGACAAGCACAGCCCTTCAATTAAAACTTAACAGGTGACAAAACAGTGGACAGTAAAGCAGTAATAGTCAAAGTTGTATTCTCCTCGAGATGTGGGAGAAACTTCTGCCTCAGTGAAGAGATGGTTCCACATCATCCCCTCTTCCCCCTGCCTTCCAGAAAAGCTCCCGAGTCCCCCTGAGGGTGGTTCCCGCTGCTCGAGGGTGGCAGGAATGCTGGACACTTTGTGATTGTTCCACTTGCTTCACCTGCATCATGGAACTCCTCTGCCGCTGAGATGTTTCTCCTCTTTTTCAAGGCAGGCTGGTGTTCATGCTTTGCTTGAGTTTCTGCACTAGGTCATCTTGAAACTGCAGTTCTCTGTCCCATTCTGCTGCTCTAACTCATCCTCGGAATTGGATGAATCTACCTGAGGAGACTATAATGTATGAGAATGCCTGTACCTCTTCCTGCAAGGGCATCCCAAAGGGACACATCCCCTCTGGTGTCTTTCCCCTTTGGGACCGGTCCTATCAGGGGAGCCCACTGGTGGTGGCCCGCAACCCTGCAACAAGATGCTCAGAAGCAGCAGGGGGCTTCTGGTTGCCAGACCAGATGGTTCCAGTTTGTCCAGATGGTGAGTCATCCTGAGGCCAGGAGGATGTTGCCAGCAGGCAGCAGGGCAGATTGCAGCCAGGTCTTGAATAAGCAGGAGACAGAACTTCTCCCCAAGATACCAGGCTCTCATTAGTCCCAAGGTGCTGGGCACACTCAATTCCAAAGTGCCAGTATGACTTCCTCTTGGCTAAGCACTCCTCTCAAGAGGTAGGGACCAGATGGTGTCATTTGTAGCCTCTGTAAGCTCAAAAGGGACCGAAGCATGAAGGCAGGAATGATTATTCATGGACTCAAATCCTAATCAGATGGAAAGCCAAACATCCTCTTTCTACATGTACTAACTAATCATAATAAGTCTGTCACTGAAGTTCATTTGATGCAGAATAATAATACATGTGTTACATAATATCTGGATGAATCACAGATGAAACATTTCTCTAAGAAGCTCTTATCCAAGCTTCCTCAGATCTCACTGCTTTGTGGGGCATTCACAGAAATACGGTAATGTACCTTTGCTACAACTCTTATGGAAACATGTGATCATTGCTAGAAAATTGCATGAGCCATCTGTGCCATTCATAGAATCATAAAATAGTACAATTGGAAGAGACCACAAGGTCATCAGGTTCAACCCTCTGCTCAGGGCAGGACACCAAGTTAAACCATCCCACTCAGAGACCAGTCCAGCTGCATCTTGAATGCCTCTGGAGCAGGAGAGACCATACCTTCCCTAGGTAATTGATCCCATTGACATACTGCTCTAACGGATGGGATTCCCCCCCCCCCCCTGATATCTAGCTGGAATCTGGATTCCTGGAACTTGAGCCCATTATTTCATGTACTGCACACCGGGATGATCAAAAGAAAAAAGATCCTGTCCTTTCTCTCTGTGCCAGCCTTTCAGATACTTGTAGTGTGCTATCATATGCATCCTCAGTCTTCTCCAGTCTTAACATGCCCAGTTCTTTTAACCTCTCCTCAGAGGACTTTGTTTCCAGTCCCTGGATCATCCTTATTGCCCTCTTCTGCACCCTTTCCAGTTTGTCTGCATCTTTCTTAAACAATGGTACCCAGAAATGGATACAGTATTCCAGATTAGGTGTAGCCAGTGTTGAGTAAAGGGGAACTGATACTTCCTTTACTGGGATTTGGAAGTGATACTTGCATTAACGCAGCCTAAAATAGCATTTGCCCTTTTAGCAATCACATCCCTTTGTTGACTCATATTCAGCTTGCGATCTACAACAAATCAAAGATCATTCTCACTCACAGTATTGCTGAGCCACATATTCCTTGTCTTGTATCAATGCATTTGGTTTCTTTTTACTAGGTGCAGAACTTGGCATTTGTCCCTATTGAATTTCATTCTGTTGTTTCCATCCCTATCAAGATCACCTTGAATCTTATTCCTGCCTTCCAAGGTGTTAGTTATCCCACCTAGCTCATTACTCTTGAAGGAACCCTTGCTCACTGCTGTCAACTACGTGGCCAAGGGCCAGCCAACTAGACAGCCCTTTGTTTAGTGATAATCTTCTCTATTTGAGTCAATTTTCTGGATTCTCTCTTGTGTTCTGTGTCTAATGTTTTCAGCTCTGTTTTGGGAAAGAAACAGGTTAATGTCATCTTTTTGCCCATGAATGGTACTGGAAGTACAATTCCCATAGAGAGCTCTGATGAAGTAGAAGAGTGCATCACCCCTGGTGCCCAGGAACCAATGTTAAGACTTGGGAAAGAACTCTTGCATGATAAGCAAATTTTCTCAGAGAATTCTCATACCAAGTCAATTCTGGATTGAACTGAAGAGAGTTTGCCCATCACTAATCATAATGAGTTCAAGAAACAGCATTCGATTTTGAGTGTTAGCTTTTACCACTGATTTTAATGCTGTTTTAATGACTTTTTATGTCATCCCCTTGGCTTTATGTCCGTTTCCTCTCTATTAAGTTTTTAAGCTCACAAATACTTGAACAGCAACACAATAGAATGTTAACTGTTCTTCCGAAATGAATATGAATATGTATGTTATGACTTCTTAAAGAAAGAATATATTAATATGAAACTGAGAACTTTCAGAAAACTAAAATCTCAGAAAAATATTAATCTAGACCAAGTTTTTATTCTGGAATAGCCGTGCTTGTCTTCTCACTGCAGGACATCCATAATCAACATACTGTCTGAGCCTTGGACCCAGACCTAGTCTTATCTAGAGGAGACCCACTGAAAAGAATGGACATAGGTTAATGTGGGTTAATTTGTCCCATTGATTTCAATGCATTCTCTCTAAATATGCCTAAGTCTGGATCCAGCTCCTTGCTTTGAGTTCTCTCCATGATGCTTCCATTTGGTGGCATGGAAGAGGTCAGGGGACCCCCCCCCCCACTTTGGAATAGAGTACAGGGTAATCACCACACACGCACACACGAGCTTCACTGAGTATGATCTGCCTTTTTAAAGAGGTGAGGTTTGATGTCTGCTGTTTGTGTAGTGAGCACTGTCACCATCCCTTTTCACTGCTTCTCTGAGCTCTCCTCTATCACTCTCTTTCTGGAAACTGCCATTGCAAAAGGGATGCAAGAACAGTGTGGAGAAGATGATGATGATGATGATGATGATGATGATGATGATGATGATGATGATGATTATAACATTTCTATGCCGCCCCTTGCCGAAACCTCGGGGCGGCTTACAACACGATAAAATACAATGAAATACAATAGATTCTTTACCAAGTCTCCAGAGATCAGCCCACAAACCTCAGCACCTTAGCCGAACCCTTCCTCTGCACATAACTTCTGCTGCAGATGCTCCCAGGGCTGGTGCAGGGGCCGGAGGAGATTCCGGAGGGTACAGGACTGGAGGTGGCTAGACAGAGGCAGGAAGGTTTGGGGACTGAAAAGAAGAGCTAGTTCATCCAGGGAAGAGGTGCTCATGTAGTGATCCTCCTGCTTCATTGTCAGGCAGGAGGTGGAATTGATGACTCAGCATGTGAGTTGGTGGTGACGCAGGGTTGGAGACAGGCTGGAGGGTGGTGGGTACAACCTGCCCAACTAGGAACGGATACTCTTGGTGTTGGACCACAGGTCCAGTATTTCAATCAGAACAGCAAAACAGGAAGGAGCCCAGCTGTTAGGCAGCTGTACAAGACCTCCCCTAGTGATGGGGCAGGGCATGAGCACTTCCTCTCTCAGCTGCCTTCCTCTCTTGCTGTCTTCCAAGTGACCAGAAGGGGTGTAGGAGCCCTTGCTGGGAACTGGTGGCCTGGTGGGAAGGGGAAGCGGGCTGGACTCCTTACGTCTCAAAGGACTTCATTTTCATCTATTTCCAAAATAGTTTTTAAGGATATTAAAACAGGAAGGAGGGAAGAAAAAAGAGAGTGCTTTTCTGAAAACCTTTTCAGAAAGGTTAGAAAAGTGAAGAAGAGCCTCTCTTTCTGATGAAGAACTCAGCCTTGCTCAGAGGGAACCCTGGCTGGAAGGAAAGAGCTCCACTCTCTGTGTGCCTGGTTGATCACGGGGAATGTGATCAAATTGCAATGATTACTGCATCCCAGAACAAGCCAACAGCCAGCCATGCATCTCCAGTAGGCTCAAGCCATACAAGGTAGTGGGTTGCCTTTTCTCTGCTCCTGCCTCAAGTGCATTAGGGAGGGAAGAAGGAACAGGAAGGAAGAGCTGCTAACCTGGTTTTGAAAAGAGAGAGAAGAGTAGGCTAAATGTACATAAAACAAAAGGAAGTTAAAACGCGGAAAAGGGGTTGAGGAAATAGCTATGACAACAGGACAGGTGAGTAGGCAGGAAAGTGGAAGGAAACTGTTTAGAGAATGCCTACTGGTGGGCTTTAATAAGCTTGTAAGGAGGATAAAGCACTTCATGTAATATGTTTGGGACTACAATGGGGATTCTGCCTCCAGTTCCTTATGTGAAAACCCGTTAGCAGCACTAAAGGGTTCTTGTCTGGAAGCACCCAATGGCTCTTTTTCAGCCATTAAAACTCAGTGTACAAAATGTATAGGGGGGAAAATGTGAGAAATATATCTTTCTATTTGATGAAGCAATTATCCAGATCCAGTGTTATACCGTGAACACTAACTGCATTTGGATATTTCCTCCCTAATTTTAACCCCATGCTGAAGTGTTTTAAGGAGGCAGAAATGAAGAAAGGAGAAGACGTTAAACCTCGAGTTATATGTCAAAGCAGACTCAATATTTGTTTTATTCTAAAAAGCATGAGCTCCTGGGTTGAAGCACTATACACCACATTTTGACTCACAGTAAACTTTAATGGCCATGTTTATAACCTCTTGAAAAGAGAGGTTAATGATGGAAAACTCCGCCAAACTTCATTCTAGCCACACCAGGAAGGCTGGCTGTAACGATGCAAGCAGTTGGGAAAGTGCTTGTGGAAGAAGGCAAAGCAGTTTTTCTAACACATTTCTTGGGTTTAGCTGTTTAGTCCATAAGCATTTCTTAGAATGGTGTTTGGATAACGATTTCACTTGAGCTACCCGGCAAGCAGCTTAAAAAGCATTAACAGCTGGCTTAAGGGACACATTTCTCTCTAAGTTGCATCCTCCATTCTTCTCCCTTGTGAGTGGATTCAAAAGGATTCAGCTAAAACTGTTGCTGAACCTTCCATAACTGTTTCGTTTGGATGTTCATCCTGGTGTTTTCAAATTGTAACCTTGCAGCCTAACATTAAAATAAATAGCGTATGAGCTCCATGAATGCAAACACTGTAGAAAGATCCAAAGCTAAGTTAGTTGACATCAATTAAATCATGAGCAGCTCATCTCACTGATTTGAAAGTCTGGATCCCACCCTTAGTGTCCTCAGAAACAGTCTCTCAAGAACTTCATAGGACTATATTCTGACCAGGTTTACAGGTAACAATTCAAGAATTGCCAGGAACCAACCAATTGCTGAGCCTGCTGCCTCCTGCATTCTGTTTGTTTCCACTTAGAGTTAACAATGCCTGGTTGGCTGCTAACTCTGGGTTGTTAGGCTGGCTTTGTGCAGTGCACTGAAAACAGAAAGAATAGTACACAGAAGACAATGCATTACTCACTTCATTCATCTCCAGCAGCTTATGGGTTAAACAACCTAGAAAGTACAGTGTGACATGAAAAGTGGGTCATTAAGGGAGATAAACACTAACTGCACACACATGGCAAATTAGTGGAACAATATTTTGACATTCAACCACTATGTAATTATTCACAGCTAGTCTGTTAGAATTCTTTCAAAGGAAGCCTTTTGGGTAAGCCAAACAGGAAAGCTGTACAGAAATGCCAAGTGTGCAGTTTCATGGACTTGAGAGGTGCTTTCAAATCCACCATGTTGGCCTTTATGGTGGTACCATCACCACAAGTTGTTCTGCACTGAAAACTCTAAGCAGGTTTTTCTGCTAACTCATGATTAAAAGGTGAACTAGGGATTCCATTTCCCTGGAGCTTCTATGCAAAGCAACAATACATGAAAATGATTGGTCACAGCATAATTATGAGTACAGATATAATCTCTTTGAAAACCAAGAACTATTCCCAAATGCATAATTAGTTTTTGTTCAGTACGTACTGATTAGGTGTCTATAAGCTGTTCAAACACCATGATGTACCATCTGCACCTCATAATGAAAGAAACGTAGATGAAAGCAAAGTCAAATATCTATATCTTCTTTTAAGCAGCTCTGGACAAATGCCCCCACACTGAACAAAAATGTCTATGCAAAACTACAACCTGTACTTAGGGTGGATTGCTCCAACATCTGATTTCCCGCAAAGTGCACCATTTTGAATGTGGTTTAACAACTACCCAAAAACCAGATTTGTCATGAATATCAAGGTCTTGTAAACTGGCCCTAAATTTAAACAAGTGCCTTCTTCAGGAGTGGGCAAGCTCTAGAGATCCAGGGACTGTTTTAAACCCTACAACTTCCATTGCAGACGACAAAGTGATGCACAATGCATGGGGTACTCCCCCCCCCCCACACACATATTGTTGTTATTATTTATACTTAGATGAAGCTTTCTGGAAGTTCACAACAATTTGTCAAAGTACAATAGCCAAAATTCCGAGCGTGCCACCCAAATTATGTGGCAAACTGGTATGTAACACTACAGAGCAGCAGAATGGCTCTGTAACAGAGCACCCAAGTGCTTGGGTTTAGCTTTCAACAAGATTTGGCTTAAATGTGGCTCTTTGGGCACACCGTAGGCTCTGCAGATGATAAATAGTGCAGTGTTGCAGCCCTTGGTCTAAACTGCTTGCAATCCTCTTCAGACTCTTCAAGATTGAAAGCACATGTGGAGATGTGTGTTTGTCAACAGTCCTTTCTCTCAGTTCACACTACTGACAGTTGGGCAAGAAGTCCATAATCTTTCTACAACCATTATTGACTCATCCTGACCTGCATTATGAAGGAATAACAGATGTTCCCAACTTTATAGTGACACTTTAATGGATTCCGGTTTTGGGATATCACTCATTGATACATTTCTTCAGAAACAGGAGCCTTGACTTTCTCATTCCTGTGGACATCATTTGCGTAGGCATACTCACACATTATGCATCTCATTAAAGCTGGAATCCTACAAACACTTCCTGGGAGTAAGTCCCACCAAACTCAGTGAGACTTCCTTCTTGATTAGGCATGCATAAGACTGTTCTGTTGGTTATTCTAAAACAGTATTTCATATTCCCTGTGCCGTAATCTGATCTACCAGAAATGCTGGAGGGTACATGAAACATGGTGAACACAGTTCAATTCATAAACATGAGTCAGAGCAAAATTTCTTTGGCAGTTAATTTTACGTATTTAACATAAGTAGCTAAGAATGAAATATGGGATGGATGGGACACACCGATTGTCCACTGAGTCCAGGTTTACAGAGGAGTCAGCAAAGTAACTACTAAATAGTTTCCCAATCTTACATCATTTTGATGTTTTAAGACAGTGAATATATGGATTCATAATCGGCCAACATTTTGGCTCATCATACTGATCATACTGACTGATTTCCATTTCCCTGTGAATTCATCAAATTCTTTGTTTACCAAAACAAAAAGGAAAAAGAAAAAGAAAAAGAAAAGAAAAAGAAAGTGATGAAGAACTTCGATATACAAGGAAAGTATCATAAAAGCAGAGAATGAAAAGCACCAACGACTTTGACTTTTCATTTTAATTATGTGTTCCTAGGGAAGATATGGAAATTAGTTGTCAATTCCCACAAATGCATTGTTTTATAGTAATGTGAAATATGCAGAAATGTCTTTGCAACATGATGTTTTTACAGCTTCTTTTTTATATTTCACATCAGTGCTATTAGTGTGGTAGAAGCAAAAGAAACAAGCAAGAGAAACATAGGAATAAGTTGATGCCAATAAAAATGATATATTCTGATATATCCTTGGCTCAGTCCTACTAAATTTGTACTGTCATTGCAATTCAAAACAAACACCTTAACGCCTAAGCAAGTTTCAACAAACTAATTTAACTCCAAGGAGCTATTAAGCCTATTAAATGTTTCCACTCTATTGACAAGATATTGGATTTCAAATCAACATCTTTTCATAGTACCAGTTCCAAAGAAATTAAACCATTTAAAGTACATTAAAATACCATCAAAGGTCTAATTTCTACAAAGAGCAAAGAAATTGAGGGATAAATATGGACTGGAATAAGGAAGTGCAACTCCACAGACTTCCATCACTTTGAAACATTAAAGCCTCTGTATTTGCTTATGGTGTGAATTTTGACATGATGGTGCTAATCATGACAGTCCCCATATAGCAACACCTGAGAATCCTAAAATTCTGTAACTTGAGCCCATTTTCCCTGGTTCCAGCAGTCTTATCACTACCTAAAGCTTGTCTTCTGCATAGAGATCATTAACTGGAAGGCAGTGTGGTTAGGAGTTAAGTGTGAAACATTCCCAGTATCCAACACAGACATTTGGTGCATCTAGAGATGACTTCCTACCTGTCCCAGATTAAATCAATGGGAAGCCTTGGGCTAGGAGACCTTGGAAGGCCCAAACTTAAAAGCAACTGGTCATGAAAAAAAACACCTCATTCTCTTCTTTACCTCCTCAGTGAAAGTAAAACATTGCTGAAATTTTAGCATTAATAAAAAGACTTTATAACTTTATAACTTTCATAAGTTTACAGAAGCATGGAATTAACAAAGACAGAACATTCACAGGGGAATCATCGCTATGTTGTAACATTGCACCACATACAAAGTCAGAACAAGTTTCTTTCAAGGTCTCTGAATGCAAACTTATCAATTATATCATTAAGATCAGTAAGTTGCAGTTTATCATTTTAAGGCAAAGAATGCTTAGATCAGAGAACCGATCTTGGGACACTGCTAACTATAGATCATTCTTTATCCTTTCCAGCCTAGAAAATGTTCCTTTGCTTAGGTACGCCTCTGATTTTTATCATTACAACTGAAATAAAGTTAATTATGAGGCCTTGGACTGCAATCTGCTCAGCCCATATGTAAATACTATGCATAAATGCTGTGAGATTATATCTGACATTTATCTCAGGAAAGGTAGCAGAAGGGGAATAAGTCTACTGGACAACCTTGTATGCCCTGCCTATACTAAGATAGCCAAGAGCCTCTCCATGAGAAACTAGCAGAAGGGAGAGGGGCCTTTCAGTTGATACGCCAACTCAGGAGGATGGAATAGAAAAGCTCTGTTTTGTTGATGGGATAAAATCACCTGTTGGTTAGATCCTTAGGAAGTATCTTTTGCAGTCTCACCATTGTTCTTAATGATGTCCAGCTTGAGAATATTTGCTGAGAATAACACCTTTGATTGTTCGCCATGTACTTTGTATAACACTGCCTGGTTGAGACTTTCCTTTTTTTCACATGGACACGTTTGGTTTCACCTCCACTGCCATTTCTTGCAACCTGAATTGCCTGTCTGATCCATGACTCATTCAGAAACTGCCATGGGAAGTATTGTTGCACCTTTCATAGACCCTGAACTCTGGTTTGCTATGGATTATGTAGCAAATTATAAAGCAATGAATCTGTAAACACCTTGAAAACAATGCAGTGATTACTAGAGGCCAACATGGATTTCTCAATAACAAATCCAGCCAGACTAATCTGATCTCATTTTTTGATCAGGTAACTTCCCCTGTGGACTATGAAAATGCTGTGAGAAGTCAATATATCCTGCCTTTAGCCAAGCTTTTGGCAAAGTGCCCCATGACATCTTGATTAACAAACGAGCTACAGTGGGCTGGATGGAACAAACACTATCAGCTAGATCCACAGTTGGCTTCAGAACAGGACCTAAAGAGTACTTCTCAATGGAACCTTCTTAAAATGGGGAGAGGTAATGGGGAGAGTACAACAGGGTTCAGTCCTGAGCACAGTGCTCTTTAGCACGCTTATTAATGATCTGGATGAGAAGGTGCAGGAAGTGCTCTGCAGAGAACACAAAATTGGAGGGGATAGCAAATACCCTGGAAGACAGAAACAAAATTGAACATGATCTTGATAAACTGGAGTACAGGGCTAAAATCAACAAAGCAGCTTAATTGGAACAAATGGAAAGTTCTGCATGTAGGAAAAAGAAACCAAGTGCATAGTTACAAGATCAGGGATTCTTGGCTGAACAGTACTAGGGGTGAAAAAGATCTTGGAACTGATGTAGATCACGAGCTGAATGTCAGTTAACAACGTGGCATGGCTGCAAAAAAGGCAAATTAGGGGATGCATATATAGAAGTATCACATCCAAATCCCATGAAGTGCCAGTTCCTCTTTACTCAGCACAGATTAGGCCTCATTTTGAGATTGCACCCAGTTCTGGGTATTATTGTTTAAGAAAGATGCAGGCAAACTGGTTGAGGGCAGGGCAACAAAGTTGATCAGGGTATTGGAAACAAAGTCATATGAGAAGAGACCAACAGAACTGGAAAAGTTTAACCTTGCGAAGAAGGCTAAACTTTTCCAGTTTATCTGACCAAAGGGAGATATGATCACATTCTTCAAGGTCCTGAAGGTTTGTCACACAGAGGGCCAGAATCTCTTCTTAAGCATCCCAGAGGGCAGGACACGGAATAACAGGCTCAAGTAACTGAAAGCCAGAATTCACCTGAACATCAGAAAAATCTTCCTGACTGTTGAAGCAATACAACAATGCATCCAATAACCTAGAGCAGTTGGGGGCTCTCCCATACTGGAGGCTTTCGAAATGCAGCTAGACAGTCATCTGTTAGGATGCCTTCACTTGAGGTTCTGTATGAAGCAGAGGTTGGATCCAGTAGAGTCTTAGCAGCCCCTTCCAACTCTAGTATGTGATGTTTCTGTGTATCTTCATTGTTGATAGCCCAGAATCCCTGATGACTTCAAGTGACCCTGCCTGTTGCATTTCTCTGTGCGTAGGACCATGTAGCACAGGCACATCTAAGTGGAAGCTATGGACATTTAAATCTCCGTATGTTTGAAATTACCCTGGACTTACTCGTGAACACATACCTTGATTCTTGGATTCAATAGGTCATGACCCAGCAAAAATCCAACAAAGATTTCATGGTTGAACTAAACCTTTGTTATGTGGGGATTACTTAGATCTTTTTCTGAAACCCTTGCCTTTGTATGCCTGGGAAATATTTGAACCCCTCATTTTGAATTCCTTGTCTTAAAGTGCCTGGAATGGTTACACCAGGAATCAATTTGAGTGCCTGTCAAATTTGAACCATAGAAATTGCAATGTGAAAATGAAGTTTTATGGATCTCTAACAGTTATAGCAAGTCACTTCTGACCGTTCTTGGAACTACTTATTGAATCCATCTAACTATGACAGCTGTATGATTTCTGCAGTATTGCGGCCATCAAGTTTGTGCCATGAGAGCTAAGAAGTTTTTCTATGAATTGAGCCAAGCGGTTCTATCTGGAATTAACCAAAGCTTCTGAGCTAACTTCAGAGGTAGCCACAGATACAACGTATTTTCCTATAATACCCTCAATGCAATATGGAATCCTAAAGAAAACCCACAAAGTCCCCTAGAGTTCCAGTGCATTCAGCACTGCTTTATACAGTGGTTAAAGGAGCGCTTACGTCCATATACGCCCACCCGCCCCTTGAGATCAGCGGGAGAGGCCCTTCTCCGGGAACCCTCTGTGAAGGAAATTAGGAGGGTAAGTACTCGGAGGAGGGCTTTCTCTGCGGTGGTGCCCAATCTATGGAATGCGCTCCCCAGAGAGGTCCACCTGGCACCATCGTTGTTTGTTTTTCGGCACCAGGCGAAGACCTTTTTATTCAAATGTTATTTTAATTGTTAATATTATTTATTTATTTATTTTATTCTTTGGCCAGGGTGACTTAATTTATATTGTTTTATAGGATTCTATTTATTTATGGTTGTGAGCCGCCCCAAGGCTTCAGCAAATGGGGCAGCATAGAAGTTCCCTAAATAAATAAATAATAAAAATATAGTCAATCCAAGGTTTCCCTGTCTACCCCACATATTTCAGGCTACTTTACAAATATATTTTTTCAATGAGAATCACCACTCATCAGGCCCTCCCAGCAAGCAAATGACATATGACAAGCCCTCCCCATCACATCCATCTTGAGATATCCTCATTAAAGGCTGCTTCACATGTGACCATAGGAATAGGTCCATGTCAGATCTGAACTTGGGAGTTGTCGTCATTGCAACAAGGCCTAAAAAGACTATGAAGTTTCCTCTCGGGATGCTGAAGGAAATCCTGACATTTGATGAAAAATGAGCGGAAGGTCTTGCATGGCTCAGAAGCTCAGTGCAGCAACGTAATATCAGGATGGGAAATCAAAATGCTTCTATATTGCACACACCTAACTGGCTCAAAATTGGCAAGGGCGATTGGACTGAAAATCCCTGCCATTTGTGGCTGAAACAAAAGGAGATATTGATGGTTTCAGTGGTCTTAATTTAGGTAGAGAATGACACTAGGAAAGTGATTTGGCGTGATCTGAAGTAGATGAAATTTGTTAGGAGTAGCTTGGGTTCTGTAGGTCTTATGAAATTCATTTTGTGCTGTTTTCTCTTGAGTATTAGCTGGTGATTTGGAATGGACACATGGCCATGAGAAGAAAAGAAAAAACACAGAACAGTGTTCATGGAAAAAGAAAAATGCTCTTCCATTAGCTTTGATTGGGGAAAGCTAATACCCTGTATGATCCACTGTAATTTAAAAGCCTTGCTTGGGAGACTCCCAGCTATCAAGTCTGAAAATGAGTTCTCTGTGAAGAGGAGAAATAAATTGTTGGGTATGCCAACTCACTTCTTCCAAGTAAAGCCTTAGTGTATACAGCTGCAAAGGTCAAAGTTCAGCATCTACTTTAAAACAGTCTACTTCTTGTTTATTTTCTCCCTTTGTCCCTTCCCCTCTGTGGAAAGATTGTGGTTAACAATTGATTTAGCTCCAATTATTTACTAATAATATTTTTGTCCATTTCTGAACCAAAACTTCCCCAATAGCCAACAAATTATATTCAACACCAAGGAACGAGGGGGATGCAAGAAAGAAAAACAACAATAATATAAACACTGACTAAAAAGAACCAGTAGACACACTAAAAATCAAGCACCTGCTAAAATCAAAGGAGGAACAATTCCAAGGCCCCCGAGTTGCAATTGAATAGTTCTGGTTCTTGGTGTCAGGCCTGGAGGCAGTACTCTGATCACAGGATGGGGAATCAGAGAGCTGAAACTGCTCCCTCTTCCCTCTGCCTTTCAGCCCTCATGGAAAGAACCATGTCAGCTTTCCTTCAGGATGGGAGAGTGCCCTTGTGGCAGAGGGACTGGGGAAGTCCAGCAGACAGGAAGCAGAGAAAACTGGAAAAACAAAGATCTAAGCTATCCTGAGCTGCTCCTTGTGTCCTTCTCTCATTCTTCCAAATACTTTTGCAAGACGTGTGCGGGGGGAAAGGTTCCTTGTGGAAGGATGTAGAGCTGAAGATTGTCTCTACAGCTCTTCCTGTCCTGCACAGGATAACTGGAAGTCTCTAAGTTCCAAGGATTGCAGTATTCAAGAGTGCAACCCATAGGGTTGTGCCTGAGACTATCTGGCAAATTTGGGGGGAAAGAGTTGCATAAAATGTCTCCTCCTACACACACACACACACACACACACACACACACACTCCCTTTCTTTGGGTGCTTTTATTTCACAGATTCAGCATGTTTACTTGGGAGTAAGATTTTTCTGCTGAACATGCATAGAACTGAACTGTAATCCTTGATTCCCAACCTCCACCCCACTCCCAAAAGAATAAGGAATATTTATGGGCCAGATTCCCAAGATTGTTTATTTTTTCTTTTGAAAAACAAATCAGCGAATATAAATGGCCCATTCTGTGTGAGAAAAATGGCTTTGAAATGACATTTGCTGCCATTTAAAGCCACCCTGAGTGCAAGATGGTGATTCCTCAGTTTTAGTGCATGTGATAGCTCAGCTACAGCTACTTCAGCTAGAACTTCTTTGTCAGCTTGTTCAACAGACTCCCAAAAAAGAGAAGGCTCTGAGTCAGGGAGGGTAGGAGAAGGACAGAGGCAATTTTGCTCCTTGCTTCGGAAGGGAAGGGAAGGGAAGGGAAGCTCTGAAAGGACAAGAAATGGGCAATGGAGATACTATGGATGCAGGCCTCATTTCTTCCCTCCCTCTCTTTCCCTCCAGAACAAGCTCTTTTGGGGTTCTCAAGATAATCTGGAGTAACTTTTCCAACCTCTGACAGTAGATGGCATGGTGCTATTCACAGTGGCTGTGATGGGGTGAAAGTGGGGAGGGATTTGGTTTTGGATCACTCCCATGAGACTGTAGGAGTCTTTTTGGCCTCAGGAAGAAGAATGCTGAACATCTTGTAGTCCCCTGGATGCTCTCCTGAGGACCACAATTTTGTTCTGTTGTCAAATTGGAACCTGAAAAAAGAAGAGATCATATACTGCAACAGGCCAGTACATTTATAGAGCATTACAACAATATTGCAGGTATATGTTATATATCCTGAAGAGCTCTAGATATCTGTTATATGTATTGATGAGTTTGTGAAGAACTTGACTGCTTCATCATTATATATATATTTCCTTGCACCAACAACCAATTTATTATGCCACTGGTAGAGCCAACACATCTGTGAAATAACAGTGTACAGCAGTGACTACAAGTGATGGACTAAGGCAAAGAATTAATAAAGACTTCATTTGTGTCAGATCTGAAGTATCTAACCAATACAGTGAACTCCAATTTGCCATTTTTCCCTTGGCATATGACAGGAATTTAATTAAATCAATACATCTCTCCTCAAAGCTAGCTTTTACTTTTTTGTCACCTCGGCATTGCCTTCTTGACCATTATTAAACACAGTATTTCATCTCAAATAAATGTCAAAATTTATAGGAGACCCTTATAATTGATGAGGTTATTATGCCAAGGAGAAAAATTTATGTCCTTTATCTTTTAAAGAGAAATTTCCTTAAAAATTAGACATTTTGTGGATACAATACAGACTAAAGCTTGCCTTTTCAGCAGTTACTGTATGTAAGTTGAATACTCCCTCTTTTTTTAAGGAAAAGGAGATATTGCTGCATTTAATAATTACTGCAAGGAGATATTAATGCCTCCTTCCCGCAGCAGCAGATATACTTCTGGGTTGCCCTAGAATATGAAGCAGGAATGTTTGCAAGGCTCCACATGATGGAAAACCACAAGTACAGGAAAGATTCTTGAATATGTCCACCAACATCTATGCCTCAGTCCTTAAGTCCTAACAGGGGAGAGAGAAAGGCAACTTTTTGATAGTGAACCACAGCTGTGTGGGACCTCACGTCTGTTGTAACTATTCTCTTCAAAAAAGTTGTAAATGCCTTATTATAGATTGGCTAGGAGGGAGCAAAAACTACAAGCCTGTCAGAGGTCTGTGGGCAAGGATCCCATACTGGAAATGTTCTCTCAACCCTGCCTCCAGTATGCTGGCGCCCAAGACCAAATTTTCATTAGCGACTCCCCTCTACACTTACTAAAAACACAGTCCAAATAACTTCTTTGTCTCCTCCATCCTGCTGGCTGCTATTTCCATGCATTACACAGAGGAACTGAGACAGCATCCTTTTGCTTTCTCACAGGCACTTTTTTCTGTATAGATTCTTCTAGAAAATTACCAGACCTCATTGCTAGGGTCAGCTACAACCATTCATTTTTATTTTTGTTTTACAATATACTAAACATTGTAAGGCCTAAGAACCTTTAGGTCATTTGTTTTGTGTTTTATTGTTTTGTTTTATAAACTGTTGTAAAATACCCAGAGAACGTTGGGTACAGGGTGCTGTTTATTTCATAGAAATGAAATAAATAGTAATAATGATGATCATAATGATAATAATAATAATGGTCTTCTGATCCTTCCAAAAAAAAAAAAAAAAACAGAGATATGTCATCTTTGCATTATCTTTATGGGATGAAAAGATAACAGTGTATCCATACACTGTATTGTCTGTGCATTGTATAGAACTTTAGTGTATATAATGCACGTATCTACACACTATATACAATGATTCTATTATACATTAGGGATAAATATATGTACCTAATCTACTAAAATACATTTTTACCCCAATTGCTCATTTCTAATACATTTGCAAAGAAAAAGTCAACATTTCTGTTTGGTAATATTTGCCACTTGGAATTAGAAGTTTCACAAAGTCTTTGTTTTCTTTCAGTATTCACCTGATTTGTTTTTTCCAAGTAACTTTCTTCATTATATTAATATTATTATTTTACTGCAGAGATCCAGCTATTGGGCAGTATAGGCAAATGAATTTTTAAAAAATCTGCTGGGATACAATGTTGTATGAGGGAGTATAGCACAGGTGAAAGCGCTCACCAAAAACCTGCCAATTTACAAAACAAAACAAGACAGAGTTAATGCTATTCTCATACTGTCTCAAACTCCAAAAAGCCAGATGAGAAGCTAAGGATGGTGCTTTAACAGATACCAGTAAGGATGTTGGGCAATGTCAGAAATTGTGCTGGTTTACAAATGTCCCTCCACTTTTCCATGGTCTTTCAAACCCAAATCAGATAGGGAATCCTATTTCTTCTTCCCAAAACAAGAGCTGAGAAGATCGAGAAGAGTTCTACAGGTTACATACAGAATTTGATATTGATTGAAGCACACATATAAATGCCTTGGCAGTAGTCCAGACCACAGCTGGATTCACCATTCCTATACCACAATAAACTGGCTACATGTAAGAGGCTTCATCTCTGAAACTAAGCATGTCTAGGCCTGGATAGCACCTGGATGGGAGACCATCTGGAATCGATGAGATTCCTGAAGGAAGGTAGGATACAAGCAATAATATTTCATACATCTTTCCATATATCACATCTGTATCACTGTTTGGAGAGGAAGCTCATGTTTTTGCATCGATGTGGAATCTGTCAGCTGAGGGCAATGGAAAAGAAAGACACACAGTGCTCTGGCAGCTGAATTTGTTTAGTCACAATCACAATCCCATGGACAACATTCCTCCAGGCTCTCCTGTCCTCCATCATCCCTTGGAGCCCACCTAAGCTTAGTTCCTCTTCACTTTCTGCCATTAGAGTGGTATCGTTTCTGTATCTGAAACAGTTGTTATTTCTCCCAGCAATCTTAATTCCAACTTGTGATTCATCTAGCCCAGCTTTTTGCATGATGTGCTCTGCATGTAAGTTAAATGGGCAGGGGGACAATATACAGCCTTGTCATACTCCTTTCCCAATTTTGAACCAATCAGTAGTTCCATGTCCAGTTGCTTCTTGACCCACACAGAGGTTTTTTAAGAGAAAAATAAGATTGTCTGGTACTCCCATCTTTTTAAGAACTTGCCACAATTTGTTGTGATCCACACAATCAAAGGCAGCTGGATAAAGAGGTAAATAAAATGAAAACTATGGACATTTTCATGTTCCAGGATTTCCCATCATGACTAGATCTTCCTTGCCTCTCCTGTGCAGCAAGTGACTTGATTCTCTTGCTCAGCCCCACTAGGTTATTGAAAGAAATGACTCATCCATTTCTAACAGCACATGCTTTATATTGTTTCTAGCTGTCACCGGTCCAGCAACTCTGCTCCCAAAGATTGCCTTTCCACATCCAGCCCAGAAATATCTGTCAGTTGCCCGCCACACGCCTAGAGAGTGCAAGCTTTCTGGGGGAGGGACCCACTACTATTTTGTCCTGTATAGTACATAGCACAAAGTGTCACTAAATTCTAGTTAAAATAGTAATAGCAGCAGTAAAATAAGCGTTGCTACACTCCATTAAGAAAAGAAGGAGATGTTTTATTTCAAATATGCCAATAGATCACCCAGCTCATTCTGGGACCAGAATTAAGGAAACAACTATGCCAGAGCATGCTGCTAACTTTAAAGAGGGACATTCTGTTTACCTCCAGAGCGCGCTGATAAATAACTGCTGCCAAAGTGCTGATCTCATCAGCACATGGCAGCCTTATCTTCCCAAGTACTGTGAGGAAAATAGAATTATCCTATTGCTTAGAACCCATCTTATTTTCTCACGCCTCACAAACTCAGAGAAATAAAAGACGTTATCACTATCATCAGCTGTTTCTGCACTCTCACAAAAAAAGGGGCAGGCATTTCTCCTGCCAGAGTCCTTGAAGAAGAAGCCAGGCTAAAATCATTCTGCTCGGGATTTGCCTGGAATCCCTGTCTGAATACAGATACATGAGAATTCCAGTCTGGCCCCTTCTGACATTACTCGGAGACCCTTCTTCTGAATTCAGGGAAGGGATGGTTCAGAGTAGAAATTCCCCTACTTTTAATGGAGTGAGAGAAAAGCGAATCCTGCTGCTGCTCTTCACCCCTCCCTCCTGCACTTGGCTATCAGGCCAGGAAGGTGGGGGTGAGCCTCTGGAGGTTTGCAGGGGACAGTTGAGGGCTCTCAAGCCATCCAGGCTTCACCAGCAGGGCAAGAGGGATGCTGGATTTTACCTGGGCATGAAAAAATGAAGCTATTTCCCCCCACTGGAAATAGTTTGGTGTATCAAGACAAATCCTGAATTGAATGTGGGATGGTTTGTCCATCGCTAACATTACCTTCAGTAGTGCAGAAGCTATTGGCACTCTCCAAGGTCAGAGGTTCAAGGTCAAGTGTGGGAGTCCGCAGCTCCTTCCCATGTCAGGTTTACCCCAGCCAGGTACCAGAGTAAAACCAGCCTCTGGGGAAGAAGTCATATGCACCCCTTCTATGTAAGCTCCATCTTTTCCAGGTTATGCGGGTGAGCATTGTATTATAGCAGCTATCTCACTGGTAAAGGCAGTGGTGGTGATTTCTGGACTTGTGCTTCCACAATTTTCATTATGTGTCTAATTTTCAGAGACTCTACAAACTAGGATTAACCTTGCATCCAGTGCAAACATACTTTTGGCACATGGCGGCTGTTTTCATATGACCAGATAAAAACCACTCATGGAAATCAGCTGCCATGCTATGCTTGTCAGAGCACCGGTTGATACCCATGATGCCAGCAGCCAGTTCTGGGTGTGATGGCCTTCGTAGTGCTGAGAACTACCATCATACAGTCAAGCTTAAATTGAGTGCTCTATACAAGATTCACCTTGAAGGACTCCAGTGTATTTGAGAGCTGTAGTATTAATTGGCAGGGATGGTAAGGCAGCCAGTTGGTGACATGCCATAACTCTATTCCATAACTCAACGCAGAAGAAGCAAAAGGAGGCTTCTCAGGTTCACAGAGTAGAAATATGGCAGCTCTCTGTTTCTGGATTTTTGACTGCCAAAATAGAGATCCTTACTGAATCAGGCCAAAGACCTGCAACTAGTTCAGTTCACACACTGGCCAGCCAGCTGTGTGTGGAAAACCCAGAGGCAGCACATGAGTGCAGTAGCATCTCTCATCCATGTTCTCCAGGAACTGGTATGCAGAGGAACAGTGCCTCCAATATGCAACCTTCAGGATGAGCAGCTATGAATTTAACCTTTGCTTAAGGCCAAAAGAGCTGATGAATGTATACAGATTTCCTGAAATCCATTGCATCTTGTGTTTCATGGATTGTGAGGCATCTTCTGTTCTGTCATCTGTTCACTGACAGAATTGCATTTTTTTTAAAGGAAGGCATAAGAATTTCCCTCCACTTGTGCAAATCCCTGCTCCAGGTAGCAGACCAGTCCACAAGCCTGCAGAATCTGTGTGATTCAGGAAAAGCCACTCCTCTGTGGGATCTGCAGGTTAGATTCATAGAAATCCATACTCATTTTAATCTACTGCTAATTTCTCTGACATCTCTAGTTACCACTATCTCTTGTGGTAACTATGTACTGTTAGAAAAAGCCCTTTTCAGTTGCAGATTTCCTTTTTGATCGAACCCCAAAGCACTCCAGGGAATAAATTAAGTATGAAGCACACAGAAAGTGGGTAAGTTTGGTAAAAGACTGGCAGGTTGTCAAGGAAAGCAGCAGGGCATCAGGTATAAAACACAACTAAATCATATCAAAACGTTGCGTTTTATGTATTTTTTATTGCCTTCAATAAGGAAGAGAGTGGCTGGTCCAAAAATAACCCCAAAAGGCCATCCCTGCTGTGGCAAAGAGTTCATTCTTCTAGACGGAGCTGAACTCTGTCTTTAGATGGAAAAGTAATCCAGGCAACATCAGACCTTTAAGTTCACCATCTCGCCTCCTGATTTGGAATGAAACTTTATGGGCTCAGAAGGTGTTGAACATTTTCTGCAAAATGCACACCTGCACACAAGGCTTTTACAATTCAAGCAAGTGGTCAGGCCCTGGGAGCATGTAAGACAAGGCTGATGGGTGTCTTCCCATATATTTTTCAAAATCTTTAAGACTTTGGGACAATAGATGCAACTTAGGTAGTGTTATCACAGAAAAGGTAAATTGAGACAATTTACATAAATAGGTCTGTTTAGAGATTGTGAAATACCATTTCAGTTCCAAGAGATCTTGGCAGCGTCTAGACAAAAATCTTCGGAATTGGCATAAAGGCATTCTTTGCCCCAGTCTTAAACATTATAAAGACAAAATTGGCAAATGCAGTTTAATTTATTTTTATATATAGCAATGTGATAAACATTCATTACGATGGGCATGGCGCATCACTATTCAGACACTGTAAATGGCATCTGGAGAGATTAGCCCAGATCCACACAGGCTGTCGTGAGCTAGGTGTTCCCTCCCCAGCAAGACAGACTCTCCAGCACTTCTTGTAAGCGTCTTTATTCTACACAGAAGTCTGTAAGCATACACAAGCCTCTGAGCATACACAAAGTGAGATGCTGCCCCCTCTCTACCCCCTTTATCCAAGGCTTTATGAACCCTCCTGGGCCTGTCTCTGGAAGGAGGGGCGCTCTGGAAGCAGGTGCACCTGCATTCCGCACTCTGAGCCCCTAAGTGGGCCAGCCTGCAGCTGTGACGATGGGCCCGTGGGTCTAACTCCTCAGGAGGCTGGGGCTCCCCGTCCAAGAGACTACCCATTTCCACGTCTCTCCCTCAGGATGTTTTAGTCCTTCTTCTGCTTCATTCCCACAGGCAGGGGGACTGGGCCCCATGGCTGTCCTTGAACTACGAACATCCAGAGCAGGTTCAGACTGGAACTGAGAAAGTGGGGCTGCAGGTGCAGATCTGTCCATTGCAACAACAATTTCATTATCAGAGCTCCAGCTCTGAGCCCCCTCTGGGTCAGCCAACTCCCCATCATCCTCAGAGTCTGAGCTATCAGTCCAACCAAGCTGGTCAGCTTCTTGTGAGCACCTGGGAATCTTGGTGGAGCACATGCACACGGCACAGATAACCGTAGCCTATAAAGGTGCACGTGTATCGCAGCCAGTTGGTCCATTACATGAATGGAGAGCTCATATCAGCCTCCTTTACCTCCAGCCAAACACAAATTGCACAAGACTGGTTCCCCCAACCCCAGCTTAAAGAAACTAGTTTGTAAAATAAAATAATAAAACATGGCCCTCGAAGGATGAAGTCGATAGCTTGGGAATCTTTCTGGACTCAGGAAGCAGGGAAAGTGGATCCATCCTCAGTTATTTATGCCATAGCAACATTCATCCTAGTTTTCATTCATCAAACACTCACCATGCTGTTTCTGAAACTGACTCAAACGGGGGTATAGAGCATGCTCCCTTGTTGGATTAGATGGTCAGATCACCTTGCCATGTATACTGATTGCTGGCACAATTCCAAAATGCTGAGGTTGGCCTTTACTGCACTAAATGGCTTATGTCCAGGTTTTATAGTACTGTATGCCCTACACTCATCCCCATGTGTCAAAATTATATTTAGAGGTCTTATTCATAGGTGTGCTACACAAGATCAGAAAATTGGCAGGCATTCGGAAGAGTGTTTTCTTAATGGCAGCCCTATCATACAGAATTATCTCCTGAGAAGACCTATGGATACTTTTAAAAGAGCTCTGAAAATATACTTTAAGTAAAAAAAAAGGTCTCTAATATTTATCACTCCACAATATTTGGAACTGAATTTTAACAGGTTTATTTTAACACTGTTTAGCACGAAGGTGCTTTTATAATTTGTTTGATACCTTATTCTAATTGTATATTGTAAGCCCTCTTAGAAAGACCCATCTTGAAATGCAGCCAAGAAATATATTGATTAATTAAATAAATATTTAAACAGTTAAACAGGAATGGTGCTTAGAATAATTTTAAAAGATAGCTGAATCCCTAAAACATGGGCAGAATGTTGAAGTGGGGAAGGACATTAGCTCTAAATTCAGAAATAAATCTATTTTTTAGGAGCAAAATCAGAGAGATGTTGGGATCAACCCATAGACAGGTGGGAAATGCACTGACTCAGGTTTGAACATGAACCTGAAAACAAGATCCTGACACGCAATTATTTACAGAATGTAAGGAGCAAAAGCAAGATTATTTTAAAAATGTAATGTTGCTTATATCAGTAAAAGTGCAAACTTGGGCAATGCAACCAACCTATTCTGGATGTAAAAAATCTTGAGAGGCAAACAGAGTGATTCTCGTATATTAGTCACTATGTACTTACTATTACTGGATTTCTGTGACTGCTTCATTTAGAAATTCAGCTATATTAACAAATTAAGTTTACTTTGCTCTATTAAAGCCATATTCTGTCAGTCATTATTATTGACAAGTAGTCTATTGTAGTCCTCCCACACTTCCACACCCCCAGTGAGCATATGAATATAGATCCTTTATCTTCATTGAAGGAAATCTAGGCTTCACCGAAGGAAATCCACCACACAAGAATTATATCCTATCACTGTTCAAGCCACACCACTACAGCCTTTACAAACCTTTGCACTTTACTTCCATATACATCTACTGCCCCAAACAGTATATATTTGGCATACTTGTGAACTGTCTTGCCTCATCATCTCTCCAGTCTGCTGATGTAGCTCCCTAACAGTGCACTCTGGAAATTACATGCATCAGGTTAAAAACTAAACAAACCACCTAAGCAGGTTTCTGTACTTTTTGCACCAGCTGTTCAGGTTTAGAAGACTTCTGCATTTGAATTTCAAGCAAGATCTGGCTTTTTTGGCAGGTGCTGTCACAGCCTTCTGTTTGGGCAAGCACTTAGTGGCCAAGGAGCCACAAGGGGCTACTTGTTAGACTTGCTCCACTTTATTCTGCAATTGTTATTTTTCTTGATTTAGTACCAACATCGAGACCCAACCAGGAGAAACAAGTTATTAGAAATTGTACACACACACACACACACACACACACACACTCAAGACAACATCCTTCTCCAGTATAACTCACCCTCTGTCACCCTGTCATCCCACCTGACTTAAAGACATGGGGCAGGATCCAAATCTTCCACACACTAACAGCACCTACTGCTAGCACAACGGAGACCTAATGGTTCCCCAAGTTATCAGAAATGCATGGAAAGACCTACTTCCAGGAGGGTGCAGATATGCAGCATATGCAGAAGGTAGCTCCACAGAAAGCCCCGTTCTATCACAAATGCTTCCAGTCATTTCAGGATGCCTTTAAATCCTTATGCGTATTCTCTGCTGCACAAGCGCAGGGACCTTCAGACATGAGGGCAGCAGCAGGGGTAGAGCAGCAGCACTGGATATAGATCCTGGCTTTTGACAAGGGACACAGAAGGAGAATACCATTGCAGGCCTATGCAAGTTCGCTCAGAAGTTAAGTCCCGCTGAGTCCAGTGGAGTTTGCAGTTAGCTAAGCACGCATGGGGTCGATCTCTCCCTTGGTACTGCTGCAAGCCTAACCATGCTGATCTCCAAAGCTTTCCCAACACTCTCCTTTCAAAGGGGTTAGATCAAAATCAACTGAAAACCATGGGAAAACCTGGCCCTAGGCCTACTGCCAAATATTTCGCAAGTGTTGTCCACACAGTAGTCTCAGTGTGAATATTGCAGAAATGAAGCAAAAGACAACCTCAAAGTGGCCAAAATTCAGTTATGAACACATCAATCCCCACTTCTTAAATTTTTGACTTGCATCTCTTTTCATCTTCCTGCCAGGTTAATATCAACCCAGAATGATTTGTGAACAATTAATTTTGCCAACACTTTTGATTTCCTGTGCAAATGTCAAGCACACATTCAGGTTTCTACTTTTAAATTATATTGTATTGTTGTTGCTGCAATAATTAGGAATACACAGAAATATGTATTTGAGAATATATTCTCTGAGACTATTTGGTGAAAATCAAAGCTTATTACAGAAAGCATGGTCACACTACAAAAGAGTGATGGGAGAGAATCTACAAGTGCAGATCAAGCTTTATTTTCATTTTTATAATAGCAGCTTCTATTCTATTCTATTCTATTCTATTCTATTCTATTCTATTCTATTCTATTATAAAGCCACTATTCCATTTTTTAAAAAATAGCTAGCTTTTTCAGCAATGATTCTTGAGCATGCTTCTACAGTATGCTCAGCAAGTGAAAAACTCAGCAAGTGAAAATCTGGCTGCTATTATTATTATTATTTTAAATTGTATGACACCCTACTAGCCATAGGTTCTCTGGGCAGCTCACATCATTAAAATTCATTAAAGCACATCATAATATGAAACACACAATATACAATTAGTGCCAATAACTCTAAAATCATAAAACTATCAGAATGCAATAAAACCAAGATATACAAAATAAGAATAAATACAATAAATAAACATAACCCAGAGAAAAAACAAAGACCATTAAAATTAATATTAAAATAAGTTGGCAGCAATGCAATTAACACATGTTAAAACATCAATAAAACAAGGGTCACCTAATCAAAATATCTGTGGAACAAATGTGTCTTTAGTGAGTGCCTACAAGCCAAAAGGGTAGGCGCCAACTGCATCTCCAGTGGGACTGAGTTCCAGAGCGAGGGTGCTATGCTCAGAAAAGGTCTCCTCCTTGCAAACTCCCCCTCATTTCATTGGGGGATGTAACGCAGAGGAAAGCTTCAGATGAGGACTGCAGTGACTGGTACCTATGGGGAGAGGTGTTCCTTTAGACAACCCAGCCCCAAGCCCTTTAGGTCTTCCAGACTGTTTTCAAAGGTAGTTCCATGCAGAGCACATTATAATTACAAGTAAGAGGTTACCAGTACATAGATGACCATAGCAAGGCTCTGCTTATCCAAATAGGGATGTAGCTGATAAATCAGCTGAAGCTGATAAAAAATGCTCCTGGAAACTTAGTGCACCTGGGCCACCAGGGATAGCTCAGGATCCAGGAGTACTCCAAGGCTGTGTACCTTATCCTTTAGGGTGTGCACAACCCCATCCTAAATAAGTTTAAAATTCCCCAGTTGGACAGATGGGATCCCCACTAATGGCACCTCCATCTTTTCTGGACTGACTGGTCTGTATCCAGCCCATTACCAAGCGCAGGCACTGGTTCACTACCGTCAATGCCTCACCTGAAGGTGATGAAAAAGAGAGGCAGAGTTGAGTGTTATCAGCATACTGGTGAGACCTCAGCCCAAACCCCCGATGGCCTCTCCCAGTGGCTTTCTGTAGATGCTGAAAAGCATGGGGGAGATAATGGAGCCATGTGGACTCCATGGCGGCCAGGTAGGCGACGCACACTATGCTTATCTGTTTGGATCATTGTGCAGGCCAACCGACCAGCAGCTGCATCAAAAATCATTCCATTTCATAAATCAAACCACCCAATTAGTTTTTCTCTCTACAAAGTTATTTAGAAACATAGAAACAGAGAGAGTCAGAAGGGACCTCCCAGGCCATCTAGTCTGACCTCCAGGACCAGCCGGCTCTGCTCACGACATGCCCACCATGTGGACGTCCAGCCTCTCCTTGAACACCCACACCGATGGGGCCTCATCGACCTCTCGTGGAAGCCCATTCCACACCCTCAGGGTCCTGACTGTCAGGAAGTGCTTCCTGGCATCCAAATGGAACCTTGGCTCCCTGAGCTTTGCTCCGTTGGAGCGCGTCCTGCCTTCCCCTGCAGGGGAGAACAGGTCTTTACCCATCTCCATGTGACATCCCCTCACATACCTGTATGTCGCCAACATATAGGTATGTTGATAAGATTTGTTTTATCCCATCTAGGTACAGTTGCAAAATGTAATCT
Source organism: Varanus komodoensis (assembly GCF_004798865.1). Taxonomy (NCBI): domain Eukaryota; kingdom Metazoa; phylum Chordata; class Lepidosauria; order Squamata; family Varanidae; genus Varanus; species Varanus komodoensis. The sequence goes on from NW_025335468.1 coordinate 18,992,072, forward strand.
TATTTGCTCTTCACCAATCTCTCTTAGAATTTGGTACACACATTATTATTATTAGTCATTATTATACAGAGAAAAGATTATGTCTCTACTTTTATACTCTATTGTGAAGGTCAACATAAATTCAGAGAACAATGCTTCTCTCTCTCTCTCAAAGCAAAAGTGCACACATATAATTAACACAACATTTTTCCTCAATAAAGAAAATTCATCCTATGCCATTGTATGTTGCAGTGATTCCACACTATATTTAAAGAGCTATTAATATTCTACCTGAAGGCAAAGTTAATCTGTATATCTGACAGATAATAGCTGTATTTTTGCAGTAAGTAGAGAAGTGAATATTTTATTTCTTTATGATATAATGACCATTCTGTTTAATCTTAATGAAGAAAAGATGAATGTGTTTTACAAGAAAATATGCTGTGGGGGAAATGGTACTACATCAATTACAGACAGCAAGAAAAAGTATTTAAAAATATCAGTAATCTACACTCTGTGCCAAGCTCAATAAGCATCCTATAGCCAAGGGGAAAGTTTAAAAAGAGATTTCCCCCCATCTCCTTTCAAAAAAGGTCACTGCATTTAGAGTCTCCCCATTACACAGATTCTCATTTCATCTGTAACATAATGTGGCAATCACATCATTAACTTTTCAAAGAGAAGCATTTAAAATTGATGCACAGCTAAGGGACATAATAGGATCTACTTGAGTTTTTGTTCAATAAGATCAATTTTTCTCAGATACCTTTTCTTTGATATCTCATTGCAAAAGCACTGGAGACTGAAAAGTATTGTTTTCAAAAGCAGCACAGGATAGAAATGCTCTCATACTGGCACCATTGGTGGTTTTCCAGGATGGAAATAGAAGTGATCGTTGGGAGATGAAACAGTTCCTGTAGAACGCTGGACAGAAAGCTGGTGCTGGACAGCTCCGCTTTGCTTGCCTCAAATACACTGACCACAGTGACAAGGGAAGGATGAGCATCGCTTATGCTCCACTGGCATTCCCTGGCATGGGAGAAGGCAAGAGGTGGCTACTGCTTCTAGTGACCACGTCCAGTCATTTTTTTTAAAGTGGACTGTGGTGGCTTCCCTCTTCTCCCACCATTGTGGAAAGAGAAGTGTTTGGGATCCTGTGGATGCACAGCATCTCCTGGCATGCCCCCTTTTTGACTTCTGTGACATGAATTCCAACATCAAAGAATCACTGGATGCAGAACCTTCCATAGATACAGCTAGGAGGCTTTCCGAGTCTATTTTCCCACTCAGAAATTGGACATTTATCTCTCTACCCTACTGAAGAGGGAGCTCTGGAAAAATACTATGGCCCATGGAATACCAAAGAACACCTTCTCAGGGAATATAAGATTAGTTTGCAGTGGGTGGGTTGCTTTTTGTTGTTACTTTGTTACTTTTTTCATAGAATCATATAATAGTAGAGTTGGAAAGGGGCAGAAGGGCATGCGGCATAGTTATACTATCCCTTTCAGATGGCTGTCCAGTCATATCTTGAATGCATAATAGTTCCCTGCACTTCTTCATTCAAGTCATTAATTAAAATGTTGAAGGGCACTGGGCTCAGGGCAGAACCCGGCGGTACCACACTCAATACGTCTCCCTTGTTTTAGAAGGTGCCTTCATGAGCATTCTTTGAGTCTGATTCTGCAGCCAACTGTGGACCCACCTGCTAGTTGTCCCATCTAGCCCAATTTTAGCTAGTTTGATAATTAGGACATCATGGAACACTATATCAAAACTTCGCTAAAGTCAAGATATATTATGTCTACAGAATTCCCTCTATCTGGGAGGTTACCCAATTTAAAAAAAAATGAAATCAGATTAGTTGGCAGGATTTGTTCTTGAGAAATCCATGTTGGCGTCTAGTAATCACTGCATTGTTTTCAAGGTCTTTGCAGATGACTGCTTTAAAAATCCAGTCTCATTTTTACTGGGTTGGCTCCAGAGATCCTTGTGAGAGTAATTTAAATCTTGGAATGCTCTCAGTTATGCAAGATGGTGGTAGGAAGTCAATTTTTCCTGGTTCCTTCTCCTGTCAGAACTCGCAGCACCCCTGAATATCTGCTCTAAAGGGTTTGTGGAACCTCTGGAACAGCATGGGTATTGGTGTAAGAGGAAGAGATAAGCAGAAAAACCATTTCTCTACTTCCCTTAATGGCATCCTCAAATGGAGCAAGGCTCCATCCTTGAATGGAAGAAGCCCTAGCCGATCACAGAAAGGCTACTCTGGATCAAAGCTACTGGCTTTTGTTTTATTTTAATCTCCTCATTTACATGACCTGTTGCAGGTTTGTATAGTTCAGTGCTAAGGTAAGTTCAGCACACATTATTTAACTCCAAGTGAATACAGAATGACACAGTCTAAGAAAAGCCAACTTGGAAATTCAGGGAAATTGTATGTTCAAAAAGTGTGGGACAGGCAGAATAAATGTAGATCAAGAAAGTCACAGACAGTCTCTGGGAAGTGGTCAAATTGCTCTAAGGTAGAAATGTGAAACTACACTTCCTTTGTTGGAGACGCTGTGATGCTGAAGCAAAAACATTAGTTCCTGCCAAGCCTCAAGAACCCAGCCATGATATCATCTTTCACAAAGATCCACAAAACATAACAACACTTTATAGAAGGGCTGTTATGTAAGAAGGAGCATCTTCATTCCATTCCAAGTTGAGGACTGCTCCAGCCACGTTCGTTTCGCATGTGTTCTGTCCAGTGTTGCTCAAGCAGACTTCTGTTTGTGCAATCAGATTTCACCTTCATCTTTTCCCACCTGTTTCCTCCCAAACCTTGTCTGGAGGAACAACCCCCCATACTCAGAAGCATCCTTTGGAGAGTGAAAAGGAGACTGAAGGGGTAGAGGAAAGTCTCTCCCACTGGCAATCTCCATTGTATTGGCAGGTGGACATAAATGGATGTAGTCACCGGTCAGCATGAGAGCCCTTTCATGTACATCAGAGTTCTGCATTCACAGTTTATTGAGTGGCTTTCAAATCCCTTTAGCTGTTAGAAGAACCATTGCCGCTTGAAGCTGTGATATGCCTTCCATGAGTTTATTCATCTCTGTTGCATTACCTTCATCCTACTCAGGCTCAATCAGCTTCATAAATCTGATCCAAAGTATTTGCACAACAGTGTTAATATTGACTGCAGCTGTATAAGTATTTCATTGTGACTGGCATGCCTGAAGACCCGGTTAGCAAACATGACTCAGATACTGAAATGCTATTACACAGTAGTAGATGGAAAATGCTAATATGATTTTGATGTATTGTCCTACATAATTGCTTAGGTTAAAGTTTTGGATGGAAAGATACTAATGACGTATTGTTGGAGATTATTCAGATGCTTTTATTGCTTTCTCAGGAAAAGTTTCATGTAAGGTCTTCGTTCCTTCATGAATACACTGCTTTTGTTTTAACTACTCTATGATCCTTTTGTCCACGAACCAGCCAGACAGGCAGTTGGCAAAAAGCCTGCCAGCAATTTTTCGGTCCTATGAATAGCTGGTTGTTGCGGCATTTTTTTTCTTTCCAAAAAACATAAAGAAAATGCTTTCTACCTTGGTAATGATAAAAGAACAAAATGTTCATCATATTTTTCAGAGGGAATCTATTTAATTGTTCACACAAAAGGGAAAAATTGTGTGTGATCAGAAAAATGCACACATAAAAGGTGTTTGCTGCTGTACAGGAGGAAATGTACCCAAGAAAATCCCTGTCTAGGTACAAGAAATTAAGAAGAGCCATGCTGGATCAGAACAGGGGTCCATCTAGTACAGAACTCTGTACACACAGTGGCAAACCTGCTCAAACAGGATGGGTGCAAGACCTCTGCCTGCCCAAGCGTCTTGGCAACCAGTACATGCAGGCATGCCATGCCTGGTGAAGGAGGCAGCACATGGCCAGCAAGGCTAGTAGCCATGGATAGCCTCTCCTTCCCTGAGCCTATCAATCCCCAATCCAATCCAAATGGTAGCCATCCCCACTTCCTCTGGCAGCACAATCCACAGTTCAGCTACACACTGTGCGAAAAATTACTTCCTTTGGTCTGTCCTAAGCCTTCCACAAATCAGCTTTGTGCAATCTAGGTCCTACCATGATGCAAACAAATGGGGCCATCACAGTGAGATGTACACTCTCCCTCAAAAGCAGCGTACAAAAATCCTGTGTGTATGCAACCTCAGGTTAAATCCTATGTTACTCTGAGGAGCTGGAACAAGAATGATTCCCCCCAGTTCCCCTTCTGATAAGAACTGCATTGCTTTTTACTTCGTTCACTGTGTAGCGTTTGTGCCAGGGCTGGTACCCAAGGCAGGCAGGGCTGAGCCCCTGCCAGGAGCCCACACCCTGGCAGGAGACATTGAGAGAGCCCCCTTCAGCTGCCCGTCCTTCTTGCCACCACCCCTTGCTCGTTCACTGGACTCCAGCTGTGGCGAGAAGCAAGGAAGAGCACAGCCTGCTTGCTCAACGGCCCTCCACCTATCAAGCAGGCAAGTGGGAAAGGGATGGGGATGAAGAGCAGCTAGCAAAGACCGTGGCAGTAAGAGTTCACTCACTGAGAAAGGGGACTCACTGGAAATGACTTGCCAAAGGCTCCCCAAAGCCTGGAGGCAGCACGGGCTCGTGCCTGCAGCACAGCATGTGGGCAGAGCGTGGCAGCAAGGGGCAGGCAGAGCCTGAGGTGAACCACACAGGGCAGCAACCTGCGTCGTCTCTTGCTGGCTCACAGAAGTTGGTGTTGGCCACCTGTCATCAGGCAGCCTGAGTACTAAATAATGTTGCCATGCCAGCTACACAGGAAAGGCTGTGATCTAGGACCCACCATGGTATACACCGGAAATATGGGTTCATCCTAGGACATGAGTGTAGGGCAAATCTGCCAGTCCCAAGCTGGACTAGGGCCTCGAAGCTATACCCTAAACTTCCTTATGTAGACCCCATCATAGGCACCCCCCCCCTAAATATGGATCCAGCCCAGTGCCTCCAGAGGCACAAGAACCAGGGATCTGATCTGGCCCAACTTACTACCAAACCGGGTGCAAAGACAATGAATTCAACAGACTGGCGAGACTATCACTCCACAAATGCTTTTGACGGCACCCGACAAACGACTATCAACTAGTTTGAATCAATCTACCTGTTAAACAAGCTGATGACATTTTGTCTCCTCCACTGCCTCCTTGACTTCCTTCTCCTCCTCTTTTTCTATATGTAGAGTGATTACTGGAAACCCAGAAGAGTGGAAGAATACTAAATGAAATAATATGCATATCTGAGATGGAATGGTGATGTACTTGTCATTTATGTGTGCTATGGATGGCTTAGGGCATGGAACTAATTCTGAACAAAGGTTTTTTGCATCTCTTCTCTCTCTACAGTCTCAGTGGACCACTATACTACGCGTAGAGGGAGAAAAAAATGTGAAAGAGGGTAGTGGTTTAAAATGAATCTGGAAGATTTTGTATCATAATTATACTTTCATTTTGCCCTCCTCCCTCATTTTTGGCAAACTTTATGAAACAAACCAAGCAGGAAAACAAATTCATCTGAAGGCATCAGATAAAATGTGCATCCTGTTCTTCAGAACTGTGTTTTCTGGTGGTGGCAAACACCATTTCATGCATAAAACAAGAGAAGTTTAACTACACACAAACAGCTATTCATTTATTTATTTTACTCTGTCTTCCCACCATTTCCAGCTCCTAAAGGCCGGTTCGAATCCCACTGAGCCTGAAGCAAACTGGGAGCCCATGCAGTTAGCAAGGCACGATCTGGCCATGACACTCAGTTGTGCTGATGCGCCACCCAGCGGGATAAACATGACCCCTTCTAATGCTCTCTCCTCAGATGGTGAGCAGCATGTCTTAGCAGGCAGCAGCCTTTGGCCTCTAAGGAAGGCCTTGGCGTTTCACTCCAGGAAAAGCGGCATCTCAACAGGACCGGGTTCACATGACACGCTAAGTCACCAGGAGGGTGTGGCTTAGTGCGTCACCTGAATCCCTCCTCCCGCTCCCCGGGGATGATGTTTAAACCAATCCAAGTAGCCGTGGTTTGTGTTTGGGTGTAGGAAACCCGCCATGGCGTACCTTGCTGTCTGAACTCAGACAACATGCTTAGCCACGGTCAAGCTGAAAAGCAGCAGAGCCCCATAGTCAGAGGGTTTAAAAGGGTTGCCGCTCTGGCCAATAGGCAGCAGCTGTTTCTTCTCAGGCTTCCACTGATGCTGAGAGATTCCTGTCTCCCCACGACATCGGCAGGAGCACAAGGGGGAGATGCTGGAGTCTGTTGCACGCTGCCCATTCCAACCGCATCATGCACTTATGAAGAATCACAGCAACCACAGGGGGTTTAATGTTCCTACCATTACTCAATGATCTCCATTCTGGTTTGTGCATTTATAGAACCTCAGAACAACCCCCCTGTCCACCCCCGCTCCCTCTAGTCCTGTAGAAACACAGAAACAGAGCGAGTCAGAAGGGACCTCCCGGTCCATCTAGTCTGACCTACGGCACCAGCCGGCTCCGCTCACGACATGCCCACCATGTGGACGTCCAGCCTATCCTTGAACATCCGCACCGATGGGGCCTCAATGACCTCTCGTTGCAAAATAATAAAAACACATGCAAGAAGGGGTCAATAAAGAGCAAACATGAAATCATGGAAGCAGCAGCCATTAAATCAGTGAAGTCAGCAAAATCCAGCAGCAGCCAGAGAAACTAGAGGACTAGCTATAAAACATGCTGGAATGGCTGGGCAGATTTTTCAACTTGTTGCCTGAATCTGAAAAGACATCAAGGTTGGTGCCCACTGAGCTTCTCATGGGAGAACCTTCCAATTTGCTCAAGAATTTTCATTCAAATAAATGCCAGTATCTAGCACACAATCAAGAGTGGTTGTAATTCCAAATCAGTAGTACTATTGATCAAGCGTTGATCTAACAAATAACATGATTAGATTGTTGATCCCAGCTCTTAAATTCAGGAACAGTTTGTTTTATATATATATATATATTATTAAAATTTTTAAACTAAGACTAAAAGAAAAAATCAAACATCACAAACATTAACATTGGATTCACTGGGTCAACCTCCTACTACATATTTTTTAACATTCTAATATCAAATTCCAGTTAGTTTATCATAGTTTGAAAAACATCTCTAAATTTACGCCAAGTCCTATTTCTCCAGCCAATTATAAGGAGTCCCAAGTTCGATAGAAATCAGTATCCTCTTTCTCCTTCAATGATAAAGTTAGTCTATCCATTTCTGCACAGTCCAAGATCTTTCTTAGAATCAATCCATCGGTGGGCAGCTCCTCACTTTTCCAATATTGAGCAAATGCAATCCTCGCCGCTGTAATTAGATGCAACATCAAATAGATTTCCTGTCTGTTAACATCTTCCGGTATAATGCCTAACAAGAAAACTTCGGGTTTAAAAGCAAAGGGTTTTCGTAATATTTCCTCCATCCATCTATGTATTTTGATCCAGTACTTTTTTGCATTGTCACAAGTCCACCACATATGCTAAAAAGTACCCACTTTATGTTTACATTTCCAACATCTATTTGACATATTTGGAAATATCTTAGCTAGTTGACTTGGTGACAAATACCATCTATAGAACATTTTATATAAGTTTTCTTTATATGAAGTTGCTAAAGTTACTTCAATGTTTCTTTTCCATAGTTTTTGCCACTTTTCTAGTTCAACATTAAATCCAAAGTTTTGTGCCCATATTATCATAGTTTCCTTAACCTGTTCTCCTTCCATTTTCCTGTCAAGCAAAAAATCATATAGTCTTTTAATAATTTTCTCATCTGTTTTAAGCATCACTTGATAAAATTCTGTTAGGTCTCTATAGAACCCCCATGTTTTACAATCCTTAGCATATCTTGATTGCATCTGCACCTTATACCACCAGGAAATATTAAGTCCCTGTTCTTGTATTTCTTGCTCCAGTTTCAGGCCACCATCCTTATCCAGGATATCGCCATCTCTTATGATCTTTTCAAAGTTCAATACATTTGGATATACAAAAGCTTCCATAGGTGAAAGCCATCTTGGTAACTTATTATACAGTTTTAGCTTTAGTTTTTCCCACACTGACATTAAAGATCTTCTAATAAAATGACTCAGGAAGGACCCATGTGACTTAGCTTTTTCATACCACATATAAGCATGCCATCCCATCTGCAAGTCATGACCTTCAAGATACAAAATTCTCTTATTTTGCAACATTACCCATTCTTTTAACCAAGTTAAAACAGACGCTTGATAATACAACATCCAATCAGGAAGACCAACACTTCCATTTCTTTTAGCTTCCTGAAGCATTTTTAATTTAATCCTTGGGGTTTTTTTTCTCCAGATAAACCTCGAGATATGAAAGTTTAGGTCAGCAGAGAATTTTTTATCAATTTTTATGGGAATCATTTGCAACAAAAACAAAAGTTTAGGTAATATATTCATTTTGACAAGAGCTATTCTTCCCATCAAAGATAATTGTAAATTGGCCCATTTTTCCAAAAAGCCTTTAATATCCTTCAATAATTTATCATAATTGTTTTCTTTCAAGGTAGTACATTTAGCTGTAAGAGAGATTCCCAAGTATGTAACCTTTTTAACAATCTGCAAGTCTACTTGTTCCTGGAGTCTTTCTTTTTGTTCTCGTGTAAGGTTTTTAACTAACAATTTCGTTTTTTCTCTATTTATTTTCATTCCCATAACTTCACCATATTCTTCAATCTGTTGTAGAAGTTTGGGCATTGTTGAAAAAGGTTCCTCCATTATAAAAACCAGATCATCCGCAAATGCTTGCAATTTATAACTTTCATCCCTAATTCTAGTTCCTTTGATGTCCTTGTCATCCCTAACAAATCTATTCAGTACCTCTAAAGTCATAATGAACAAGAAGGGTGACAGAGGACATCCTTGTCTTGTGCCCTTTTGAATCTCTATAGGGTTTGAAAGTTCTCCATTAATTAAGATCCTGGCCGATTGCTTTTGATAAATACTTGATATCACATTCATAAATCTTTCACCAAACTCCATTTGAATCATCTGTTGTTTCATAAACTGCCAATTAACATTATCAAAGGCTTTTTGGGCATCTAAAAACAATAAGGCCATTAATTTTTCGGTATTGCGAAAGGGGGATTTCAGGCTAAATTTAGAAATCAGTTGCCTAGGGATTTATCAGTCCTGTGTTAGTGCTAGCTAATATTTGCTAGAGAGCTCTGAGCAGTTTATTCAAATAAATAAGATGGAATTGCCTTCCACCTTTGTTTATATTATCAGTGGAAGAATTTTCAGCGAATTTAAAACAAGCAACTTTTCATAAAAGGAGCAATTTGTCCTCCAATGACTTTTCACAAGGTTCCATTTTCTCTATAAAAGTTGCCTTTGGGAGGGCCCGAAAATGTTTGCAACAAACATCTAACTTACTACATGGCTGCTTTTATTTGGGGATGGGCGATTTGTGTAACTTTTGCATGTTTTTTATCTATAAATGTCCTATTTCTGCCTGCATTTTAAAACATTACATTTTAGTTTGCAAAATGTAGTTATAAATGTTTTTCATTTCTTGATAGATATCAATAAATATTCACATGCATATTCTGATATGTTTGAACTGCTCCCCACACACATACATTATGTCAAAATAGTCAAAAAATAAATATCTAGCATATAGCTAAATTGTGATCAGGCCATTCATAAAGAGGTAAGGATCATGCTATTTTGCATAGAAATTTGCATAATTTCCCTCAGGCCACCCATTAAAGATTTGCACTCAAAAGCTAGTAACTGGCTTCTTTACCACACATCCATTATCACAGATCAGAGCAAAGACTCAAGTTATTTTAAGAAATACTATTCAAGAGAATCCAATACATGGAAGCTAAAAGTGATTCTTGATTACACCAATTTGCGATGTGAAGATAAAAACTGAAGTGTCTCTGTACCATTGCAGCCATTGTCTTTTGCTCTGAGAAGAAAGAAGTACCTTCAGGCAGTCTTAGAATTGCACTGGCAAAGATCAATGCAATTAGGGAAAGGTAGGCAACCCCTTCCCCCAATTCTCTCCCCCAACACTTTCTTAAAGCCTCTTGCCTCATTCATCAATTCAAAGGGAGAGTGCAGCCAAGAAATCTGAAGAAGACTGAGACTTGGAAGGGGAGCAATGAAGGAACTAGAAAAGTAAATATGTTTCACAGAAGGCCAAGGCCAAGATCATTCACACCACTGGATTCCTGATCACTGTGTATGGTTGTGAAAGCTGGACAGTGAAGATGGCTGGCAGGAAAAACATGGATGCATTTGAAACATGATGCTGGAGGTTTGCTTTGCAAATACCCTGGACCAACAGAAAGGTAAATAAGTGGGCCCTAGAGCAAATCAAGCCAGAGCTTTCTGTAGAAGCAAAATTGACAAAGCTGAGGCTGTCATACTTCGGACACGTTATGAGAAGGTACGTCTCACTGCAGAAGGCCATCTGTGCAAGGGAAAGTCCAAGGCAAAAGAAAAAAATGAAGAACAAATAAAAAAATGGTTTGAAACCATAAAGCAAGCCACAGCCTTGAATTTAGAACAGCTGTGCAGTGATGTCTTGGACAAGACATGTTGGAGGACTGTCATTGATAGGTTTGCCATAAATTGGAGACAACTTGATGGTACATAACAACAATAGTGTACTCTAGGGGCAAAAAAATGGCCATCTTTCTTGGCTTTGCTATTGTACCTCTACTACTGTGAATTCAGAGCATAACTAAATATCTACCCAAAGCACTCACATGATGTCGGAAGACTATCCAGCAATTGCTTCAGCCCAGCACCAGTAAATGCTCATTATTACAATTGCTGCCTTTCTGCATGAAACAATGATCAAAAGTTTGCATAAATAGCACAACTGAGGTTTATGGACAGATGTATGTATTACTTTCATAGGTAGCCTTTCCATTTCTCCACTGTAATCCCTTAGTTCTGAATGGAAAATGGCCCTAATTCTCAAGATTAAACTAGGACCTAGGTATTAAAGAGTACGTTTCATTATTGTACCCTACTCACCAGCTTCTGCATTTTTTTTGCACTATTGCATCTTTCAAAAGCTAATAGATCTTTTTTAGGCATTGCATACAGAACTCTGATAGCATAAACCCTATGATAGCAACTATCACTGTCGCTGCAATCCAGGAATTGCTTAATGCCAAAGATTTACTCTCAAACAATTTAAGTGGTATGTGAGTTGCAGTCTCCGTGATCCTAGAAACTGAAACTATACTGAAACTTCCGGAAGAAAACCAACCAGCCATGAATAAGATACCCTAGAGATAAAGCTGCCTTTAATGCATTTCAAAGGGGATCCAATGAGATTATATTCAGAAGTTAATGAAAATGCTTCATCCACTTACATTACAATATCCTGCATTCATACTTATATCTGTTTTAATCCTTCAGGCAAATAACTTCTTGCAAATTCATTCACACCTTATTTTATTTCTTTGGCTGAGTGGTGAATTATTAAAATATAAGAGAGGAAGCATGAAACCTGCAAGGGCAACACTCCTTTCAGAAATGATCTTTATTCAACAAGAGTACCCCCTACACATGCATGTGTGCGCGCACACACACACAATTCAAATGAAATAATTCTGATTGTGTTCCACCAATGTCACATTACAACCTTTCCCATTAAAGAATAGAAAAGCACTCCTAGAAAATTAAATCAAAAATGAAATTAAACAATGATGAATACTCTCCCCAAGCAGTATTAGAATATGTGCCAATGGATTCATTACGCACAATATACAAAGCCTAGTTTGCAGGGGATTTAGAAGAAATTGCCTGAGCATCTTAGACAGCTGAGGCAGAATATCACACATTTGACAGTTTCCTATATCCTTTCACACTATAAAATCAGTGTTTATATTTACAGGTATTTGAGATGAAACACTGTTCACTGCATTCCTAAAATTTAGCAAAACTCCTCCTGCTTTGCCTCAAGGACTGCATTCCTGCTTAATTTCCCCCCCAAATCTTCATATAAATTTATTTATTTATTTAAAGCTTTTCTATACTGTCCTTTATATAAATATCTCAGGATGGCTTAAATGCCTGTAACCTTGCCCATCCATCCATCACACTTACCCCTAGAAACTGGAGTTGTGTGCAAACAGACCCTCAAAATTTTCAGGATGTTTGTGGATGGAGAAATGGGGAGAGAACGGTCACCTGATTTCTCTAGGGGGAGGAGAAATTCTCAACCATTTCTTACAGGTAGTTGGCAGGGGTTGCAGCACTGCGTATTTCCCTCCCAAGAGTTTTTAGAGGGGGTTGTGCTGCCGCTGAAGGTGACGACAGCACCACAGGGACTGGCAGGCTGCTTTCGCCTTTTTGCAAGGCAGGGGAGAAGAGGACAGTCCAGCTCCAAGGAAGCGGTGGAGTCGGTGCTGTGCCAAAATCCAAGTCACAAAAGCTTTCTTCCACCATAAAGCGGCTTCCACTGCTCCTCTTCTCTCTCTGGATACCCTTTAATGCTCTTTAATGTTTTCAGCTTATTAGATAACTGATGGGTGGCCCAGGTTGCTGTGAGTGTGTGCATCCTTCCAATGCTCTTTCCCCCAGGTGGCCTACATTTCCTGAGATGAAGCATCCCTATGGAGGATTGACCTCCTGGTCACTTCTCCTGGGCCATCGCCGAAATGGGTGAAGCTGAGGAGACTACAGACTGCTGGAGATATGTTTGCACAATGAAAGACAGCCCTGTTGTGCCCATTCCTCAGCACATGAGACCCAAATGTAACTCCTAGGACTGTCTGAGAAATGTTCTCCTTTGAATTTTTCCAAAGCAACATCTCTTCTATCAAACTCAATAATGCTTTTTTAAAAAGGAGAAATTTTCAATATTGCACTCCTAGAAACATCATACACACGTCAATCCAGCTTTATGAGCAGGTCACTCCCAAACATCTTTTCCAACTCCAGAAGACTTAGACTAGAGCCTAGAAGCACAGTTGAACAGAGTTGAACAAGTTACAAAACAGCATAAATTAAAGTAACAGTATCGGTCACTTTTTGGCTGGTCTACCTGCATCTCCATCACTTTCCCCACCAGCTATTAAATGTCTCCCTCTTTTTCTCAGACAGGCAGGTTCTGCCATTCTGCCTGAGAATCTTCACGAGGTAACCATGAAGCTGCAGTTTTATCTGCCCAACTCTCTCCACTTCCTCTTCAGAAGTGGATGAATCTATCTGAGCAGACTGTAATGTAGGAAAGACGGGTACCACCTCTACATCCTGTCCTATTCACATGTTCTTTTTCATTTCCACTTTGCCTAGTATGTTATAGAAGTCATACTTTTCAGGAAATTACCAATGCCTATTAAAATATAATTCTTCAATTGTATTAGCCCATCCTGCCAGCATGAGACCAGCTGAATAGCTCTGGCAGTAGCTTTAGGGTGCATACAACTGCCAGTCAGATTATCATTTTCCTTTGCAGATTTAGGGGAAACAGGTATCTGTTTTCTGCCAACTTGATACATGCTCCCTGCTCACAGTCTCATGGCTTAAATTAGCTGATTTAAGTTTGCTTCTTCTGTGAATGCAGAACTTAGACTGGTTTCAGAAATGCATGTTTTGTTTTCCTTCAGAATTCTCTTATGCATGGAGAAACCCCACCTGAGTGCAAAACGTGAAAGGGAGGCTTCAAGGTCAATTGAGATATCAGGTCAAGATGGCTGTTTTTCTTCCTAGAGATGTAGCCTTAGAATCACCACTATCCATGCAACCCATGGAAAATATGAGGGAAAGTTATTCAGCCATAGCACTTCCAAAATCTCTGGGTGGAAGAAGTATTTTATTTTCATTATTTCCAAACTGCTACATTTTCTCCTGCCGCATGCACTCCAAACCTCTGGTGAGCTAGCTGTAGGCCTTCTTCTTGGTGTATTATTTTAAAGGACTCCCCTTCAGCATTTCTCTTATGTCAGTGTGTCACATCTCCACAGAACTTAACCACATGCTCAGTTTCTTCAAGATGTCTATAATATGGTACTGTATACATGCGATATAACTGATATTATTATTATTATTATTATTATTATTATTATTATTATTATTATGTTGCTTACAGGTCTTTTCTCTTGCTTCTGCTACCACAGTTTAAGAGACTTATATTTAAAATATTATTATATATGCTAAAGAACAAATGTTGAGGATAGAGTCATTAAGAGATTGAATGTCTGTCATATTTTTGGCATCCATATTTGATTTTTCACAGATCTGGGGTGGGGGGCGGTTGGTGGGGGAGGTATGTGCACAAAGATTGGGAGAGTATGCATGTGATTAAATGAGATTCTTAAAAAATCCATGATAAACTAAAAATACAGTGGAGAACATTCCACCTGTTTTATTAGTTCTTTAATGTCACACTGCAGAACTAGCATGTGCACACATTTACATGCTGTTGAACACCAAGCGTTTCTGTTCCTATTAACGTCTGCCTTGTAAGAACAAGAGCGGTATCGTGCTTTCCATTCACATAAAGCCTATGACATGACCATTGTTTATTCTTCTGCAAGATGCAATATATCTGCAGTTTCACCTAGATTCAAAATGGTTAAGGTAGTCATGTGTGTACTGACCCTCGGAAATAACTGAGGTGATGTTAAAAGCAAAGATTCCCTTTAAATGAAGGACGAAGCACTTGAGGTTCTCCAGATACCATGGACTGCAATTCCCATCAGCACATGCCAGCATAAGAATCACAAGAGAGGATCAGAGTTAAAGGCCAAAACATCTGGAAGACCAGAGTTTTCTATCCCTGCTCTAAATCTACCATTCTGGTTGTGGCAAACCAATAGATGATAAAATGTAAAGAGATGTTCAAAATACCCACATCCCATTTTAGAAGTTCAGATGTGAAATATTATCCTATAAACACTACCATTTTAAAAATTACTATGGCTAAATCATTTCCGATGGAAAATTGCAAAATATGTATTGCAAAATAGCACAGTTGGGTGATGAACTTCAACAGCATGAAAGGAAATAACAATAACAATAATATCATGTATGTATGATACTATACTCATGTTGTATTGATCAAATGTATGATATTATACTCATGTTGTATTGATCAAAATTATTATTGTGTTCATGGATCAGAAGTGCTGCTATGGCAATCTGCTGTCCAAATAAGCTAGTTTGCAAAATGAAGACAAATGACTATGTACTAATTAACATATCTCTGGAGTGCTTACAAGATTGTTATTCTGTATGGGAACTTCAAGATAGGAAAGCTGATACATTTTAGAACTAGGGCTGTATGAAAAATTAATTTCTGCTCAGTTTAGACAAGAAAATGTTACTCAGTTATCATTTCCTGAACTAAAATGCAGTTTCAAATACAATCTGTAACTTAAGTCCACACGTTTTCAAGTTTGTGATGTGATTCACAGGCCAAGAAAATCTTATTAAAAATTGTGTATGTTTGAAGAGTGGTATGGAAAAGTGCAAATATTTGAAAAATAGGAGGAAGGTGCGTAATTCTGTAAAATGTACAAAAATGCATACCCTTGGAAAATCTCTCTACTTTTTGGCTTGGCTTGGCTTTCCATTCATTCATTCATTCATTCATTATTGGCAGTAAGGAGAATTTAACAAGTTATGAAGAGCTGCAACCTCAACTGATGTTGGTGCATTCATAAAAAAGGCAAGTCAGTTGGACATGAACCAAGGGAGTTCATGCTTTACATTTTTTATAGGATAAGATACTGTACTAATTTAGATTGCATGTAGTGCATCAAATAGTTGAATGCGTCTCATATTTGAAAAGCCTTCACAAACCGAAAACTATCTTTAAGAAGAATGGCAGGCCTTCAAATCTCACAAGGTATTTCCTTTATGGAAGATGCTTTGTATATGGAAGACCAAACATTGGGTCTCCCCTCCATAATAAAAAGTGGGGCACATGAAGCTGAAGCTAATCTGTTTTAACCCTAAGATGGCAGCCTTACTTGTTCAAGACCTATCTTGACTCTGATTTTTAACAAATTATTATCTCTTATTCCAGGACTTAGCAGAGGTTCTGTAATGGTTCCATTCTTCAAGCCTGAAGCAAGTTCAGTGTTTTCCAAACATTTCTGCCTCTTCACTCTCAAAACTACCATTCCATGCTTTACCATTGATTCTGAATTACATCATGTTAATAATACAGTAGAACAATAGGAAGTAAAAACTGTTGGAGTAACAGCCACAGACTGAGTACAAAAAACAAAACAAAATCTTCCGGCATGTGCAAATTTGCATTTTAAACTCACATGTACCCTCACACCATCGGGACTGTAGGAATACACTTGAGTTTGCTCTGTTGTATTCCTATGTATGGTCGTTTGGGCAGGGGTATAGGCTGCAAGGCCCTGGACTTTGGGCCCAGGTCCAGCCTTGGCTATGCTGTTGTTTACAAGTTGAAGCAGCTCATGAATAAGATGCAATGAATTTGGTCATATGCAAGGATGGGCAACACTGGTACTGAGAAGTGTACCAGGGCTATGTGATTAATACAATGTTATTTGAAAGAAGAAGGGCAAATCTCAGGCCAAAGATGCAGCCAGCTGGAGCAGCAAACAGTAACAAATGAAGGATTTAAAAATACCCTTTCAGGGGTCCTTGGGAAAGCATTTTGGGTCAGCGGCCAAAGCCCTTGATTATGCCAGCTCCCTGAACATTCAGTGGATCCTTCCCCCATGCCATGCTCATCAGAATCCTCCATACATCAATACATTCCTCACTTGGCAAGCATTTCCTGTGTCTTCCTTGAAGATGCTCCTAACAGGCTCAACAGCATGGCAAATGCCTGTTTAGCACAATTTTTAGACAGAGTAACAAATGATAACAATGTTCTTAGCGTAGGAAAGAAATTGATTTCATATTTTCTGTACATCCAGAAGACCTGAGTGGGCCAAGAGCTGATTAAGGTTTACAAATATTTTGTCAAATATTTTGACAAGGTCAGGCAGTGATGCCAGGGAGTCTAGACTTTGGATTTTTTGGAACAAATCACAGTAGCCTTGCCAAATGTGACCCAGATTGAAATAATGCAAGTGTAAGGGTGCTTTTTGCTAGAATGTCCAAATGCATCTGTTAGAACGCAAAGCAAGTGTTCTCCGGGGGAAATGCAGGGCTCTATTTTCTGTCACATTTGCATTCCACATGTGTTTGGGGAATCACCTGAATACCACATAGGGTTTCATCCAGGATTTCAAGAATGGGGCCTTTCATGACAGGAAAGTCTGCTGGTGAACAGTCCCTAACCTTTAGATTTGGGGAAATTCCCCCCAGCCTACAGCTTACCCCATTCAGCAGGGGTCCCCTGACTCTCTGCGTAGCATTCTCAGGAAGCCTGGACAGGACGGCCACGTCCATCATTGCTGTTACTCCACTGGATCCAACACAATGCCTGGGGGCTTCAATTATACTTGAGATGGGGCAAGACTAGACTGCCGTTAAGACAGAGCAAATCGCCGTCCTCAGGCAGTAGAAGCGAAAAGGCGGCAGCAAGATGCTGCAGGGGAGACCTCTGTGCTGTGAGGCCCTCCTTGCACCTGCTAAGCTAGCTTGATGCCTTCAGATGCAGTGGAGAATGTCGTCCCATCATGAGTATGAAAAAAAGATTAAACTGTCAGTCCAACTGGCTTTTGTTAGAAGGGGTGCCCTCTTTTCCTTTGTCTTGAACAGTTAAGTATCTTGGGCCTTCCTTAGAGCAAGGAGCTGACAATACAATCAACAGACTGAGTTTCTGGCCTTCCCATTAGAGATGCAGTCAATATAATAGTATATGGAAAGTATATGGAAAAGTGAATGGACAGTATAGGTGAAGTCTCAGATTGCTTATCTTGACAGCAGTATAACATTTTATTTGAAGTGGAACAACTGTATTATGTATATGCTTTCCATTTATTGTTAGAAGGTTATCTAAATCTATACCCTCATCTAGTTATCTGGGAGTAAGTCCCAATGAATTCAGTGGGACTTTCTTCTGGGTAGACAAATACAGATGTTATCCCTATAATACTTAAAATACAAATAACTATCAGTAGTACTGGCTTTTCTCAAGAGGTCCTCATCTTGTTTAAACCCAACCCCCTTATTAATTCTTGTTTAATGCATCCCTCTGCCCTGAGAAATATCCCCTTCTAAGCTGATTAAAGTGGTGCCTTGCTAAAACAATATTTTTTCTTTCACTGGCATGATTATGCCCCTCTGCCAGCAAACCTCACCAACCTAGTGCCTTCCAGATGCTTTGCACTTCAACTCCCGTAGCCCTTGCCAGCATGGCAAATGGCTCAGAAAACTGGGAGGTGTAATTCAAAACATCTGGAGGAGACCTGCTTAGAGAAGGCTGCTCTTTGCGGCTTCCAAGTTATGATTCATCTCAGCCTTACATGACTCTCCGTCTTCTTCTTAAGGAGCCATACGGAGACTCTGAATGTCACAATTGCCCTGAACTGTGCATGGATGGAAGGATCCTGCAACAGGGCTGACCCAAACTCTGCTTTCTGCAGAGTTTGTTTAGCCCTCTTCAGAGATCATCTGAATGTCTTCTTTGACACTGTAGTGCCAAAACAGGAGTGGGGCACATTTTTAATTTACAGACAGAGTGAACCTGTATGTCTACTCACTGGAGATTTTCTGCATGTTCTTTACATGTATGGTAAACCTGCTCTTTTTACCAAGGTTTCAAGCTAGTTAAAGACAAAATATCCTACCGTGCCACTGACTTGGATGGGAGCCACTGCTTTAACATTTAAAGAGTTTGGTGCGGTTTGTGGGTAAAGCCACTTCCCCTAACAACCTTCTCTGTGGTTAAAGATGGAAAGACAGTACTTGCCATGTCAAAGCAAATCACATACTTTGTTTCAAAAGGGCAGTGGAATTAAATAAATTCAGATTTCATAAGTGATTTCCACATGATTTCCTGCTTTCCTGTTAAAACATAGACTCTCCCCTGGTTGCATAAGCAACTGACAATTATTCCAGCCCCCTTTCCCAAGTAACCACTGAATCCATGTTTAGTTTATTGATTGGATGCAATTGCTCTGGGTGACACAATAAAACTCAGAACACATGGGTTACATTCCTTTGTTTTTGTTCTTATTCATAAAAGAGCACAGAAGCTTGCCAGGAACAGAATTCGGCTCTTTTTATTACTGGCATAAAGGGGAAAGAAGGGGAAAATCTCTCCCTTTTGGATGGGGTAGGGGAATTAGCAGCTAAACTGGTAGATAGCAGAAAATGCCAGCTGTTCTTGTTTCAGAGTGATCACACTTTTCCAAATGAATGCTGTAACTTTGATCTTGCTTGGCATGCTATTTCCTCATAACCAAAGAAATAGAAAGAATGGCTGGTACTCTGCATGGGAGGGTACTTTGTATATTCTGTTTTTCTATTAATATTTAAGAATGTGCTAGCCAATGCTTCCCCTTGACGTAAAACAGAAATAAACAAATACAATGCAGGAAACAGTGGGAGGAAGCAGAAGGCAACTTGGATGCTGTATCTTATTTAATTGTTTTATGGAATTACCGCCCTGAGACTTTGTGAAGGACGGGATAGAAAAGCTACAAACAAACAAACAAACAAACAAACAAACATGGACCGATTTGAAGATGACAACATGCAGTAAACATTCAGGGAGAAAAACTGAGAATCAGTGCAAAAGACATCAATACACCTCTCAAAAGAAGATGCCCCCAAACCGGTACTCTCCATCTGTGCTGAATTACAGCAAAAGCTCATTTGCATGTGGTTCTTTTGAGAAAATGTCCTGATCCACATGGGGAGCCACAACACACCTGTGATTCGCCGAAACAGCCACTGTGCAAACAGGTCACAGTGGATTGGATGTGAAGTGCTCATCCACAGACAGCCTCAGACATGATGCTGTCAATTAAAGGATGCAAACTGTCAACATGTGACAAAGGTAAAACAATGAACGACTGTATAAATGTTATTGAAGGATGAATGAATCAGCCTGTATCTGATCCATTTCAGTTTCTTATGTATTCAAGAATAATTCCATTCTGTTCAGTGTCTGCATCATTCTATGACTGCTTGCTCTCTCTCGCGCGCACTCTCTCTCAAAATAAATGGACTGGCTGGACCATGCATCTGAGCAGCAGCTGGGGTTTTCTTCTGTCCTTGGTCACGGCACTCCTTAACTCCTCAGAGCCATTCTTCAGTGACAAGAGCAAGTCTGAGTCATCTCTGTCCTCACTTAAACCTTCAGGGATTGAGACAACACAGAGGAGGACCAGAACCTAAGAAGGCCCATGTACCATGAATAACTGCATAATAAGGTACATTCCAGCAGCTGCAGCATCTCCTGTTGCCCAGCATGGTGTTTCTATAGCTGACCTTGTGGGACTTGGGGACTTGTGGCCAGGAATGGTCAGGTCCAAGCTTAGCTCTTTCTTGACTCAGAACAAAGCAGCTCCCTTTGTCTTTGCCTCTCCACTTTATGTTATCACCTACATCCAACCTGCCATCTTTCCTAATAATTGGGTAATCGGTCATACGTGGTTGTCAGTTTTGCAGGGCTCTTTCCCTATTGTGGGTAATAAAGATTTTTTTTGCAAAAATGCAAAAGTTGTTAGCGACCTGTAAGTCTTCTCTCTGAATAAGATGGCACTTACAAGCCAGGTTATTAAAGGTCTCAGGTGTGAAAATTAGATCATTTTAGGAATATGACACATTTTAAAGTGCCAATGTGCAGAGATTGCTAATCTGCATTTCCTCCCTTTCTGATGGTATGATTATAAATCACACAAGGGATATTCTCTGTCGGGCCCCACAGCTGCTTTCTGCCAAATTAGTTTTGCTTTCAACTAACTTTAAATAGTCCAGACTTGCCTAAAATCAAAGGTAAAACTGGACAAAGTGGTTTTAGGAATGTGAAGTGTCAAGAACTCCTTGCTTACATGGTCTCTTTACCAGACACTGATTATCAGTTATAACCACAAAACAGGAAGTCCATTAATTAATCACATGTATGTATCAAAAATCTAACACTTGGTTTAACTGAACTTTCCCAGTGCTGTAGCCTCCATCTGCCAGGAAACATTTAATAAGAACTGCAGCTTGATACTGCAACTCCTCCCAAATAAGATAGCACAGCATGAAGTCAAGTTTGCAGTACACAGACTTGTCCATGTGAAAACAGCGCAGTGTAAAAGAACCCAGAAACTAGCATGTGCCAAATTTGTCAACGAGAAAAAGCAAATGATCAGCATTTCATTTTGCAGTGTTTCTCATAAACATAACTCTAAACCTCTCACCTCAGTCTTACGCACAGAGTAAAAGCTAATTCAAATCAAGAATAACAAGCCTTCACACAGTGTTTTATGATTCCTGATCCAAAGTTAGGGCAATATTAGCTGCGACTTCATTTACAGAACTAAAGCAGTTGTCACTTGTGTAACTGGATTTGTCCATGCAACCTGGATTGTGCACAGAAGACCATTATATTGAATTAATCTAATTATATTGAATTATGTAAGGACCACACTTTACTGATCATTTATGAAAATTTGCAATAGAGTCAAAAAAAGATCCAACCCTTTTCTATGCAGCTCTTCAGGTGAAGTCTAGAAAGAAGTGTCTCCTGACATAGACAAATGAACTCTGGCAAGTTGCGGGTGTGGGAATGATAATTCTGGTAAGATTCTAGTCTCAGTGTGGTATACTAGCTGGAGTGCTGGATTAGAACTGAGGCCACCTGAGTCCTGAGACTTGCTCCCACTAAGCTATGAAGCTCACTTGGTGACTCTAAGCCAGCCACTGAGTCTCTGCAGGACCTCCCTTACAGTATTATCGTAAGCATAAAATGGAGAGGAAGACAATATGTGCCACCATCTATCTCTGGAATTCATCAATATTCTGATTTAAAGGTAACAAAAAGTTGTCTTGGTACCCCATGATTATTTACAATGTTGATCCTGCCATGGAAGCTCAGGAGTGGGGAAGTGTGGGCTTCCATCCTCTTACAAACTGAGCTCCCATGGGTCCCTCTCTTCCGTTCATATGCACCTGACTCCATTCACTTGACCCCGTTCTCACAGCAGTCCAGACAGTAGTATCGACACCCAAATGCAAGTGTATGTGCTCCTGTGACACATCACAGACATAGGATATTGATGAAAGTGAACGAGGCTAACTACAGAGCATAATAACTACTCTGAGTTAATGATTTACCTTGATGGACCAGAAATAGTCATGAATGCAGATGTATACATACAAGAGTGTCTAATTTTGAAGCATTTGGCCAACATTCAATTATGGCTGGATTAAATTCTGACAAGTTATCTGCCACGATGTTGCACTCAGTTTCATAAATATAGTGCATGATGTAATCATACAAAGTTCCATAAGGCAAACCAATGAGCGTGTTCCAGATGTCAGTGTTGCACCTGGTACTCTGAGAACGCCAGCCAAAAATAGAGCAACCCCTTCCAAAGAATACTGATTTTTTTTTTAACTGAGAAAGAGAACTTTGAATCACAGCATGTTTTCCCACTGTTCCAGCATTTGGGCTTTTAAAGACTCAAACATGTCTGATCTTAGAATCTTAAAGTTTGTAGGAATATTACGCAAAGGGGTAATTCATGCACATTTTAAACTGATTTTCACACAGGAAGCACAACTATTTCATGCATAGGACCTCTAAAGTATCCAGCCTGGCATATCAGGCAGTATTCAAGGTGCTGGTTTTAACCTATTAAGCCTTACAAGGCTTAGGACCACAATACATGTCAGAGCACCTCAATCTATTTGAACACCATGCTCAACGCATGGGGTCTCCCTTCAAGCAGCAACAAAGGGGAGGGCTTTATCTGTGGTGGCCCCTCGTTTATGGGACAACCTCCCCAATGCAGCCTACCTGGTGCCACACTTGTCATCTTTGCAGTGCCACGATAGATGGCCCTTTATGCCAAGGTCTTTGGAAATTTATTTGGATTCCAAGGGGCTTGAGGGGATTTCCCATCCCTGGTGTTTTACAGAGTCATTTTTTTTTGCTGCCTGTTTTAGCTGTTTAAGACTTTTTAATGCCTTTCTGATGTGTTGTTGCATGTTATTGTCTTGTTTCCAGAGAGCTTTGGCTATGGGGCAGTACAGAAATGATATAAATATAAATAAATGGAATATCCAGTGTTGTCACAGTGCAAGTATTAATGATATTGTGCTGGTGCAGTGTCATTAGCACTTGCTAGGGAAAAGGAAGAAGTAGAGATCTGCAAACACATTTTGATAGTGTGGGGAGTCCCTGCGTTTTCCCTTTGCCGAGCAAGCAGCAATGATACTGGTATGAATGATGGTTTGCACCATCACTGTGGCAGCACTGGGCATGTTCCCTGACATCTCTTTCTAAACCATTTTAAATGCCTACTATTGCAAGACACATATACTTTTTATCAAAACATCTAATTTAATTTTTTAAACTGTAAATTTCAAATGATTACCATACCCGTCTTCAGCAGAAAGATCTCCAGGCATTATTAATTCTATTAAATATAAGAATGGACCTAGAAAAAGTAAACCATTTCTACCCATGCCATCATCCTGGTACCAGCTTTCTCATTCAAAATGCATTAGCTTCTACTGATCTTTCTGCTGGCATTCTGCTTGCTCTTTCTTCATTGTTAATTGTCCCTTCCTCTTGAAACCTCACCGCCCATAAAAGTAAACAATGGACCAAGCAACTGCTAAGTCAACTGGAATTTCACCCAAGAAGAGGGTTTTATTTTCCTTAATATGTTGATTAGGGCTATCTGTTCACATTTTACTCTTCTGAATAGTGAGTTTTCAAGTGCTTGGTGAGACCTTTTCCATTGCCATCATTTTTCTCTAAAGTAAAATTTGACCTAGCTAACTATGAGATAATTGGAGTTCTCTAGAGCTGGTATTGAAAAAGTGAAATTGACCATAAAAGGAAGGAGCGGTATGAATTAAACAGGGAGTATGTTAAGTAAATTATAAATACTCTTAGCTTTTTGCTTACATATATGACATGTAATAGATATGCATACATGCACACACATTCACTCACAAATGGAAATACAACTTCATTTTTCCTATGAATTTAGGGTTTGTCTAAGTCACCAAATGGTTGGAGGTGTAACACAGCTAATGCTTCTTTTCAGCATATATTTTAGCAATGCTTAGTAGTTGCCCATTCTGGAATATAATTATAAATTTTGTATTGGAACACTGCTTAAAATTACTGATATACATGCTCTTTTAACCTGAGTTGGATGAAAACACATGTATGATGTGAAGACCCAGCCATCTGAGTGGGGTGGTGTAACTTGGTGTCCTGCAACAGCAGCAAGTTGGACCTGATGGCCTTCCTGGCCCCTTCTGACTCTACTATTCTATGATTCTATGTCCCATGGATGCATCAGGTATGTTGCCTCCTTAGAGGACAGTTTAGTAATGCAACTGAAGGATTGCCAAGGCTATAAATCCCACTGATGAGTATCCCTTCTTTCTTATGCGTGTGAGAACAAATGACACTGCCAAGCAAAGCTTTGAAGAAATCATGTGAGACTTCGAAGCTTTGGGAAGGAAAGTCAAGAACCTTGGGGCCCAGATAGTTTTCTCTTCAGTCCTTTCAGTTCTTGGAAGAGCAGTAGACAGGGAAAGGGAAATACTCCAGCTGAATGTCTGGCTATGAAGGTGGTGTGACATGGATACAGGGACCACAGGCTGCACTTCCTGGAAGATGGACTGCTGTCCAGGGAAGGGTTGAACCTTACAAGGAGTGGAAAGAAGGTGCTTGGCTACAGCATGAAGAAATTTATCAAGAGGCTTTAAACTGAGTCCTGCAGGGGAAGGAGAAGTACACCTGGGCATAACAACCAACGAAGGCTTATGCACCACAACAGAGAGAGCAGCTCTAATAATGCCCAATAATAGTCTTCCAAAGCATGCAAGAAGAAAGCTAGAGTATAAAGCACACAGTCCTTGATGTCGATATACCAATGCTGGAGTATGGGAAAGAAACAGGATGAACTTGAACTCTTCATACAAGATGGTGAAGTCAACCTGCTAGGTGTATCCAAAATGAGGGGGAATGACTCCCATGCTTGGAATTCAACAACTGACGGGTATAAGCTATGCTGGCCCTGTCTTCTCCCAAAAGAGGTTCTATGACCTTCCTGATGAAGTGAAAGTACAAACTGAAGATGCAGGATCACAGCCCAAGATCGCCCAAGGATCATCTAATCAGGCTGAATGGACAAGGATAATGTAATTAAGTTGAATGAGTTCAAATCTCCAGGGTCTGAAAAACTTCAACCTAGAGCATAAGGGAGCTGGTTGAAGAACTCTCAGAACTACTGTCTATTAGCTAAACTGAGGCTTGGAAGCCACATGCAGCTCTTTGTGTTGATTTTGTGGCTCACCGCTATCTGCTGCAAGCATCATGGATGCCTGCTTGCCCCTCGTCTCCTGCTGCCACCTGTGGGCATGTGCGTGTGGTTCTGAAACAACTGACATTTACTGTATGTAGTTCTTCAGCTGAGCAAGTCTGGCCACCCCGGTCTATTATGTTTGAGAAATAATGGATGACAAGGGAAGTGCTAGATGACTGGAGAAGGGATAATGCTGTCCCTGTCTTCAAGAAAGGAAAAAAAGAACCTGAGCACTACAGACCAGTCAGTCTGAAATCAATCCCTGGGAAAATTCTGCAACGGAGTATAAAGCAGTCAGTCTGCAAACACCTTGAAAACAGTGCAAGAAGCCTAGAAGCCAACGTGGATTTTCCAAGAACAAATCCTGCCAGACTAATCTGATTTCATTTTTTTATTGGGCAACCCCCCAGATGAACTGTGGGAATGCTGTTGACAGCATATATCTTGTCTTTAGCAAAGTTTTTGCCAAAACGTTCCATGATATGTTAGTTCCAAATGTTAGTTTGCTAGCTAATTAGCAAACTAGCTAAAAGTGGGCTTGATGGAACCACTAGCAGGTGGATCCACATCAACAACACTTTCTCATACTAGGGGGAGGTAATAAGTGGGGCACCTCAGGGTTCTGCTGTTCAACATTTGTATGAATGATCTGGATGAGGAAATGAAGGAAATGCTTATCAGATCTGCATATCACACAAGACTAGGTGGGATAGCTAATACCCTAGAAAATACTAACAAGATCCAAGGTGATCTTGATAGGCTGGCACACTGAGCTGAAAACAAGAGAATGAAATTCAACAGGGACAAATGTCAAGTTCTGTACCTAGGAAAAAGAAATCAAATGCATTGAGACAAAACAGGGAATACTTGGCTCAGAAATACTGCAGGTGAGAAGGATCTTTGGACTGTTGAAGATCACAAACTGAATATTAGTCAACGAAGTGATGTGGTTGCAAAAATGGCAAATGCTATTTTAGGTTGCATTGATAGAAGTATCACTTCCAAATCTCATGAAGTACTGGTTCCCCTTTACTCAGCAGTAGTTAGGCCTCATCTGGAATCCTGTGTCCAGTCCTGGGAACTAGAGTTTAAGAAAGATACAAACTGGACAGGCTTAGGAGGAGGCAACAAGCGAAATTGAAGAACTGGGCATGTTTAGATTCAAGAAGACTGAGGGGAAATATGATAACATGCTTCAAGTACTTGAAATGTTGGCTTAGGCTTAGGCAGGACATGATCTCTTCCGGGTCATCCCAGAGTGCAAGACATAGAATAATGGGCTCAAGTTACAGGAAGCCATGTTTTCTCTGAACAGCAGGACTGTTAAAGCAGTGCAAAGATGGAACAAACTATCTAGAGGCATTGTGGGTTCTCCCACACTAGAAGCATTCTAGATGCAACTGGACAGCCAGCTGATAGAGATGACTTAACTTGGTGCCCTGCCCTGAGCAGGGTGTTCACCCTGACGGCTCTTTCAGCCTCTTCCAAGTCTCCTATTCTATGATTCCTGAAAGTGAATACATTGTTAACACAAATAATTTCTGTGCACCCTTCTGGCAGCTGACAGACTGCTATAACGACATTGGAAGGATAAAAGCTCACTTCCTATAATGCAACAGACTGAAGACCTTACAGTGTTTTCAGCATTTCAATATGTTCTGTATAGATGCCACATGAAAATGGATACTTATTTAAATATTTCATTTGCTTTCATTTAAATTTATGTACAGTTCTTAGAAACCTATTATTTCTGGAAATACACACATGGAGAGACACTTCATGTGTAGTCATTCAAATGGAGACATTCAATCTATGTAGACTCTACTCTGCTGCTGCTGATGATGATGATGAATTGCCAATACAGTACCTGAGATGTTGAAGGGAATAGTTATATATCAGTCACCAAGCTGAGTTCACTTTGTTGGGGCAGAACCCCTGGGACCACACCACATCTTTCACTACCCATAACCAATAAAGGGGAGTGGCCCCAGTGTCAGTGGGGTGGCATAATCACTCTGACTTACAGACTGAACCCTCAAGGAGCTATCCCGAGTGCTGAATGTATCCCCCAAATGGCTTCACTGCCTGGGACAGCTTCATAAAAGTCCAGACAAAAGCTCAGAATGACTACACTGCCCCACTGGCATTGGAGTGATCAGTCTCCATTGATCCATTGGAGTGATCAGCTGCCCATAACAACCTAAGGAAGCGTTACTGGATCAAGCTGGAAACCGATCCAGTCTGGGATCCTGTTTCCTCTACAGATCCCTGTGGGACTCCCACAAGCAGGACATGAATGCAGCAAGACATTCTCACACAAGTGTTACTGGGGCAGCCTGCCTCTGCTCCTGGCAGCGGCATGTAGCCACCATGACCAAGATAGCAGTAGAAAATGCGGATCATGTACTGACATCATGGTATCATCATACTCGGGGGTTTCTTGCCACCCTCCCCAGGTGAGAGCCATCAAAGAGAAGCTGGGGCAGGAAACCTCTGAGCCTGATGTCATACATTTTGTATTATCATCTCTGGCTGGGGACTCCCGGGGTAGCCATGCAGCCTCTCTATTTTCTAGATATGGCCTCAGCAACACCCTTTCCACACCTGGGGGAAATGAAACAAGGCCAGCTGGAAGCACAGCATCTCATGCTAATGGCAAGCGTTACCTTCTGGGCATACACACTTTTCTTGCTTAGCTAAGCAGACTTGGGTGAAACCAAGAGAATCCAACTATTCATTCATTTCACATTTGATATATGAAAACGAATCCTTATTTAAATTCATGCCTGGAAGTATTAGCTCAGGACACATTTAGCACAAAACTTGGTACGGCCTGAGGGAATACTCCTGGGTACAAATTTCTGCTGCTTGAATCACAGACAGAACTCTCCTTGAAGATAACAAGAGCCATAGATGCATATCAAATATCAGAATTTAGCCCTGGGGGTCAGGCATTGCCCTCAATTGCCATATGTATCTCCCTGTTCTGCCATTTTGTAATGCTAATTCCTCAGTCTTCGTTTTTATTTTTTTGTACAGCCCAGTGAGTGATGTCTTCCTTCACTGCTGTCAAAAGACGAGATGGAAATAAAACCATTCTGAAGGTAGATTTCTTTAAAGATGAGGGAATCCTCCTGTTATCCAGTGAAGAATAATGAGACAAAATCTTTTACCAATAACATCTAGTAGAAATTCAGTTTCTCCTCTTCCCTATCATCCTCTTAGGGAAAGGATCACACAGATGTGATGAGCACTTGGCGTTTGGATGGACCAGAATTGGGCTTGGGATAAGCACACAATTAAAGCATCGTGTATAGCATGTGCAACACATTTGCAAAGCCCACAAGTCAAGTGTGCAGAAGTAGAACCACTCTCATGAAATATACATATTCATCTGTATTGTTAGATGGAACAATTGGGCTTGCTTTCCGCTGGATGCCAGTGCAAGCTTTCATTCCGAGTCAGAGGGAAAGTGGGACAAATGCTGAGAAGCCCAGGTCAAGAAGGTCCCACGGATTCCCACCTCCAAAACAGATTGCTCACACAATGCTATTTGCCACCATGTCCTCTTCCCCAACACCTGCTGTCTGAGGCCACTAAAGGTACGGCAAGCCCTCTGTGTCGCTGCACACTAACACAACCATTCATCTGAAATTAGTATTGCATGTCTTCCTCCTAAGAACATCAAAGAGAGTATGAGAACGCTGCACTGATTTTTCTGACGGCAGTTTGTATGAGCTTTACATCAGATGCCTATTACTAGAATTCAGGCTCCATCTACAGTCCCATTTCTCATTTCCACCAACAAATTTGACCCGCTGCAATCCAGGAAGTTGTAATGGCAATCCCGTGCCTGCCATAATGATTCACCCTGCATATATTACTGATACTGCAGGACATTTCCACATTAATCTCCCATTGATTTGAGAAAAAATCATGTTAAGGATGCTGTGCAGAGTAACCACGAAGACAAAGCTATAGATGAAGTCTATGGCTCAATGTTTCATTAAGAAGAGAGTGAATCAGAATGTGGCCTTTACTGGATATTCAATTACAGACTAAATCTTAAAATCATTATCCAGGAAAACTCAAATTGACTTCATTAAGGTTTGCTAGAATGGAGACTGAGAATCATAACAATAACAAGATCTTTCAGAGCTGTCTCATTAAATATTGTCAGCTCCTGGCATGTATATTTTTAACAAGGTATATTCTCCTCTTTGTTTTAATTGATTACATTACAATTACCTGTTGCCGAATTTCTTCTTCCATTTTCACAGGTGATCCCAGCTCTGCAACTTGTTTAACTCCCTCACTCGCATATCCTCCATATTCCCAAAGTACATAGTGCTTTGAATGAGATCCGCCAATGATTGCAGACCAGTGGTTGGCTCGTCCTTTAATCAAAAACGATAAAAAAATCTATTAAGCATTTATGGAATAGTGTATTGTCTCCTTCAACTGACCTTTGACTCCATAGGAATGGAAAAGAGACCTACTCATAGTAGACAAAAATACCCCATCATGCCACTAAATACCCTTAAATGCTACCTGGGAAAAGGTCATTTTAACCTTGTGCCAATCAGACGATAGAGTTGATGCCAGGTTTCCTCAGGGGGGCAATCAGTCCATAATTGTGGGGCCACCACTGAGGAGGTCCCCTCTTGACACCACCCTGTGATACCACAGGTGGCACTCAGAGGAGGGATTCAGAAGTGGGTTATATTGTCCTGGTAGATCCAGGATGGGAGAGGTGCTCTGTCAGGCATTGCAGTCCCAAATTCTACAGGGCTTTATAGGCTAAACCAGGCTCAGAAGCATACAGGTAGCCTGTGAAAGCAGGCCAGAATTGGGTTAGTCTGGCTGAACAGCTTGCCCATTTATTGCAATGCAACACTGCAGCGAGACTTGTGGTGTACACTAGTGCCAAGAGCTGTGAAACTGAACTATCAAGCAAGCCCTGTAACACGGTTATAATATGGAATGATCCTGTTCAGGAAGCCAGCCAGCCAGCCAGCCAGCCAGCCACGTCCCAGGATACTCCATTTCCCTTTTCATTCAAACTGTTTGCCAGCATTCTCTGTCCACTAAGCAGTCTTACTTCTGCTGGTTTTAGGATCCTCTCCTTGAGAGTTTCTTTCCTAAAAATCTTTTGGTACATCTGTAAAACATCATGTTCTTTCCAATTATCTCTCACAAAATCTCTTTTTGGGCACAGACAGGGATGTTAAGGCCACACACCTATCCACACTGCAAGCATGTGTTTGCTTTAAATATGCAGGTTTGTTGTGTTTGTTTGTTGGTTGTGTTTGTTGTGTAATATCCTCTCCCTCCATGCACAGAGCTCAGGGTGACTACATAAAAAACACTACAACACAAGGTTATACTTATTTTTAGTTGTATATTTGTTTCAATGTGAGAAACTAATATGGGCACCTTCATTTTGGTTTCTCACATTAGTTTCACTTGGGAGGCATTGCTTTGCAAATGGATACATTCCTCAAACTGACAAGAGGTACTGCATTGCAAATGGATTCATTCCTTTGTAGAAAGCTCTGTACAGCACTCTTTGCAAAGCTCAAAGGGAGTGGGGAACTGAGAGGCTGTGAAAGTGACACAGCATGCAAACTCTCCAATCTGAAACCAACCAACCAACCAGTCCACCCCCAAAACCATTAATTCAATGTCTGCAAGAAATCTCCAACAATCAAATGGAATCCTTTGGTTCAAGCCATCTGGAAGATGGAAAGTGCGATGCACTGAGACAATAGTAGAATGCCTACAAACTTTATGCCTTTTGTATGGAACTGTAAGTTACAAACAGGAGAAATGTACCTGACATTTAAATTTAAACCAATGAAACACAATCTATTCTTTATTAACTTGCTATAAAGCAGGTGCCCTTTGTCCTGGGCAGAGCAATTCTATGGCCTCTAGACATCATCTAGGGAGTCATGGGATTTTAGAAGTCCCAGTTCCAACCTTGGAAGAGGGCTATGATCTTAGAGCTGGGACTCTAGAATCAAAGCAAGTCAGGATCTGGGCAGCTTCAGGGCTCCTCCTGCTCGCCAAACGCCAGAATAACAGCCCTGGAAGTTGCAGGATTAGTCCAAGACTTTGCTGCAGCTGCCAGGGCCTTCACAAACGCCACCTGGGATCTCTGGGGGAAGAGCTATTTAAGAAGTGCTCTTCCTGCCAGAAGCTGCCTTAGTAACATTGGCTCTCAGTGTGCTGAAGTGCTCTGGCTCCAAAGGTATTCCTGCCCTTGCGCTATCCTCTTGGCTCCTGATCTCTGGCTGGTTTTGACTGCACTTTGCTATCTGGACTATGCTTTGTTTGGTTCCCTGTTTGCTTCTGGTTTGACCGTGGCTTGCTCTCGATAATGACCTGGATTTGGCTGGCGAGTCAACTTTGGTCATATGGTCTACTGACTGCATTATCTGGGTGCTGGTGCCTCTTTTCAGCTTTCTGCCACCCACGCCCCGGACCTCACAGACCAGCATCCCCACCCAGAGCCTCTGCTGAAAGAGTGCTACTAGCTGGTTGGTCATCGATTCAAAGGGAAACTGCGGCTGAGACATTCAAAGAAGACTGCGACTGGTAAGGGCAGCAATGAAGGAACTAGAAAAGATCATCAAGTGTAAGGACATTTCACTGGAGAACAAGCCAAGATCATCCATGCTATTGTATTCCCAATTACTACATATGGGTATGAAAGAAGAACAATGAAGAAAACTGACAGGATTGAAATCAATGCATTCAAAACATGCTGGGGGGAGTTTTGCAAATACCCTCGACTGACAAGTGGATCAAATCAAGGCAGAGCTTTCCCAAGAAGTAAGAATGACAAAACTGAGGCTGTCATCTGTCATGCGTATCATGAGAGGGAAAAACTTAATGGGGAGGAGAAGTATGTTAGGGAAAGTTGAAGGCAGAAGATGAAAGGAAGAGCTAATATGAGATGGATGGACTCCATAAAGGAAGCCACAGCCTTGAGCTTGGGAGAGCTGAATGGAGCCATCAAGGACATTTTGGAGGGCTTTGATTCATAGGCTCACCATAGGTTGGCGACAACTTGACAGCACATGACAATAGGAACAGCAACAAAAAGCACACCACAGTGTTAGAAAAAAGCAAAGGCAAGGAAGGTAAAATTAATAGGCAAAACTATTTAAAAATGCAAACAGTTGAAGAGACACTGAAATTGTCAAAGAGAGTGGTGAGGAAAAAAGAAAGGATGAATTTGGTCTATGGAAATGACATGAAATGAAGATCTATTGTTCAACATTAAGCAATGGAAGAAAACATTTCAAGCAAGCATACAAAAAATGATTGCCACGTATTTTATATACTTAAAATATTCTTAGCTGCCTTTTAGAGTAGAACCATCTGAAGGCATTTCACAAGATAAAATTACTGCTGTGGCAAATTGCATAAACATAAAATGCTCTCATCCCTACAAAAGAGGATTTTTCCCATGGTTTTTGTCTTTGCAAGGTACAGGAGAATTTCAAAAACTAATCACAGAGTTTCGGGGAGACCATGATCAGTCTTGGAGCATTCCACCAGCGGCTGCCCAGCTGAAAGCCCCTTTAAAAAGGTTTGGCAGTACTGTGAAAAAAAGCAGATAATTCAAAAGCTTTTAGGATTCAGTGGTCATCATGTGGTCTCTTGGGCATTCCAAGAGGAGCTGCTAGCTGTACGCTAAGAGCACCACAGTGCTAGGACAGCAGGCAGAGCTTCTTAAAACTTAAATAGCAATACCCCACCACCTCCATGTTTGAAACTTACTGCTTAAGGAGATCTTTGTGAATACCCTGGACAGAAAGATGAATATGTAGGTCCTACATCAAATTGAGCCAGAGCTTTTCCTAGAAGCAAGAATGACAAAACTGATGCCATCATGCTTTGGACACATCATTAAAAGGCAAGACTCCCTGGAGAAGACCATCATGTTAGGGAAAGTCGAAGGACCAAATATGAGATTGATTGAATCCATAAAGGAAGCCACTGCCTTGAACCTAGAAGAGCTGAGCAGGGCATTCGTGGACAGGATATTTTGAAGGGCCTTCACTCATGGGGTTGCCATAAGTCAGAGACAACTGGACAAAAAAGCACCACCATCATCTAGGCTTAAAAAGTAAACTGAAGCCAGGCCCTGCACTAGAAAATTCCAAAAAAATAGGTTTGAAGTTTTTTGGCACAGCACTAATATAAGCCATGCATCAATAAAGGTCAGAATAAATAACAGTCAGTTTCAACAAGAAAACAGATTTCCATGCCCCCACAAAAACAACAACACTGCAATCAAATCATGAACAGGCCCATGCAAATATGGAAAGTAAAAGGGTGTCGACAGTTTTCCCGAAGGGCTTTAGTGATGGGTCATGATGCTCTCCAGTTGGGAACGCCTTCCTGAGGCTGCCTATGAAGTATGTTAGGAACAGACAAGCACACATCTTAGGATGTTCTCTACCTTCTTCTCACATGGAAGAACCAATACTGTTCGCTCTGTCCGATGCATATGACTAGGCAGTAACAATTCTTGTATAGAGATTTGGACTACAGCCTGTGCATTTAGAACTGATTCGTCACTTCTGTGTGGAGATATTTTGGTTCTTACATGCCTCATAAAATGCAAATAACATCATTTATGTAGAGGATTGCTTAAGAGCACGCAGTTATGACTTTGGCAACCCATGGATTCATTGTATGCAATTCCAGCCTGTGTGCAGAGGGCTTGTATCTCTGCTTCTGCTCCCATATGCAATATGGGATAGATGATAATGGCCTATTTCAATGGCCTACTAAATCAGCTTCATTCCAAGTTACTGGGTCATAAACCATAGCATTCCTTTCAAATGCCAGGGAGAGGCAGCAGACAGGGGTGCGGGGGGATGATGCATCTGTATCACTTGTTATTATAAAAGTGAAGCTTAAACCAAATCATGGCCCATTTGCTTAGAATGCTAAATTCAATTGAAGCTACTCTCTAATATGCATGCTTAGGACTTGGGCATACCCCTTCATTTTTCTGAGATTATTTACTATTCACTTCAGTGGGACATAGCCTCAAAAAAGCAGACAGAGACGGGGCTGTTATTCTGCACCTTCGGTCCCACTGAACTCAATGGGAATTCCTTCTAGTAGGTGTGCAGTTCTGTTGAACACTTGAGCAAAATGTAGTTTTGCAGTTCATTGCCTATGCAACTTTTCAGAAGATGTTCACAAGCACAAATTGGAGCTACTCCCCAAATTGCCATGCATGTCATCTAATAAATGATTCAGCTGCTTTCACTCAAGGCTGCATTTTATTGTTTCAAGTGTGTATGTGTGTGTACATTAAAGAAGCATTTTCTGAGCATGGCCAAGAACAGAGCTTTAAAAATTAGATCTATATTAAAGTGCACTTTAGAAGACAACCTAGTAAATAAAAGTTTGTAAGTAACTCAAAAGGAGATATCAGCACCAAGTGTAAGTGCTTGTATCTCATTTATAAGTTAGTAATATTAATGTTCCCAGGGCAAAGGGAAAGCTGAGCTCTCTTTAAAGCTTTTTATTTCTATATTTTTATTAGAAATCTAATATAGCCAGCACTTGAGTCAAAATTTATTCTCAATAGGTGGGAAAATACTTCTTTAAAAACACCACAACTACATGGTTTGGACTCCGAACCAACCATCTTTTCAAGTACCAACTGGAAATTACAAGTATTAAGCCCTAAATATTTTTAACCAATAATTCTGCCAGATGCTCAGAGCACGAACTCTCCTAAAATTAACACAGCAGGTGAAATTTAATTTGATAAAAAATAAAAAGTAGTAGGTTTACAGAAGTCATCCTGCTGGGAGCATATTATGGACATTGCTGCTATGCTATGATGACAAACTAAACATGATTCTCCACAGTCCAAAGTGATTAAGCTTTTGTTTCATTTAATAGTTTCACGGCCTAAGCAAAATAAACAGCCCTTTTGACAGGCACTTTTTAAAAACCAGCGTATGCGGATGGGAGGAAATGTTTTCTGGCCTCTCTGGAATTAATAGTTACAATTTGCTGTTGGATATTCTGCTGGGGTTCGCGCTGTCTCCATTAGTGTCAAAATCATCCCATTTCAGAATGACAATAAAGCAAAGAGAATATTTCTTGCTACAGAAGTGCCAGCACTCAAATGTTTATATTTATGGGGTGAGCTTGCATTGGAAGGCAGGCAAGTGAAGAAGAATGGCTGCCCATTCCGGGTGTTTTATATCACTATCGTAAAGTTTAACAATATTTAATCCTAACTTCATTACCCAGCACCTGGGGAAAAGTATCACAATCACTGCATTATTATTTATTACTCTGATGACTCTTAAATGTATAGAGGGCTTTGAACTTGATATCTGGTTCACCTTGTGAGGTAGCTTGTATACTACTTGGTTTTCCAGCAGGGAAGGAGTGCAGACAGCAATCTTCCCAGTGGAATACCTTGAACCCACGTTTCCCATAAGTGAATTCATGGTGTTTGTACCATTTCAGAAAGACTGTCTCCCTACTGAATTCTGAACAGCTGATAAAAAGTAGCTTCACTGTAGGCCCCATTTAATTCAATTGTAGTTAAGTATTTACGTAGGCAGTGGCCTCCATTCTCTTTTTGGGGAGGGGTCAGTGGGCACATTTGGGAGAGCAGTAAAGGGCACATTCACAAAATGGTTGCCATTGGGGGAGGTGACCTGTTCATAAAATGGCTGCCATGGAAGGCAAGGCCACTACTACCACCACCAGGGCACTCCAAATCCAAAGTGCAAGGCAGAGGTGAAAGTCTGAGCTCTAACTCACAAAGCCACTCTTTTTAACTGATCCCAATTAAATAAAGATGGGGCTGGAGCACAGCTTTTCATTTCCCACATGACAGCATTCTAGTTACTTGTTTTAATTACTTAAAAAAAATAATATAAAAACGGGAAGGTCAAGGAGCTTGGCCACCATAGCCACACAATATTTTAGCACACAAAATGCTTGTTGATTCTATCTAATGTGTTCAGAGTATTTTGCACTAAGTCAAATGGTCTACTAGTCCATGATGCTCAGGCTAGCTGGAGAATTGTGAACTAATGTCCTCCACATCCAAACCCACCACCATTTCCACTGCATAACACCAAGTCTGGCCACATCAGCCGCAGTTGCTTCCATATAATATACTTACGATGAAAGGTCTGAGTTGTGATCCTGACCACACAGTTATAAATAAGCTCCAGTTTAAAAAGCAGTAGAATATTCACCTGGAATGGAGTACTGCATTGGAGGGCCAGTACTTCACTCAGCATGAATCTGTGACATTCTCTCACCACCCTCTCCTGATGGTGGCACACCCACTCTGGTGAATGAGATGCTGGGCATGTGACAATCCTGCAGCATCCTGGGTCCTCTATAATAGGTTCGTCTGTATCTCCCCTTCACTGCGGCCCTCTGGATACCTCGCCAACTAGAAACATCCTCTTTGTACAGAGTTTCTACTATATGTGCAAAATGCAGTACATTCTGGTTCACTGTTATTTCTGGCCCTGCTGGCAAGGATTGAGATTCATGTTGGATAGCAATTTCTCCCCTGCAAGTGACAAGGGATATGCCCAGAGCCATCCATTTGTTTAAGTACCTTTGCAAGCCAAATTATCATGCATCCATGAACATCTTAAATACCCATTCAACAAAATACTACTTTGACATTGTGCTGCAAACAGTTTTAAGAGCATTCTTAAGGCAATGCAACACTATAAACATTTTACAGGGGTGTCAGTGGGTTGTTCTTGTTTTAACCCCTGGTTCCAAGGACCATTTGAGGACCATGTTGAAATATCAATGGCAATAGATGCCTAGGTCACCAACCAGGCTGGCTGCCCTTGAGCCTCTGGACTTGGAGGGTTATGGGCATCCAGTGGAAAGGAAAGGAACTGCAGAGGCCAGGGCAGCCTCCACACAAGCCATGCCCCCCAAAATATTTGGGGAGTTGATTTTAGCAATCTCTGCATTTCTCCCCTCTTTGCAAAGGAAGTCCTCCCTATTCTCTGGCCACCTCTCCACAGTGCCAGGAAGCTATAGGATTTTGTCCATGATCTATTTAATGTTCAAGAGACAACTCATATGTATTCATTATTCAAAAATAAAAGTAAACAAAGCAGGGGAAGTATCCACATATTAAGAAAGATGCCGATGCAGTAATAGAATAACTTCATCTTTTTATATGGTTCCTTGACAGAAGCCAAAAGACCTTGGCCATAAATTTGATTGGTATCTGGTACCAAAATACTCTTTCTCATCTACAACCCCACATAATCTCAGCTGTGAGAATACCCAGCCCCTTTTCATTTGTTCTGCAGTCTCAGCTTCACATCCACAAATTCAAGCCACAATTTTAATATGTCAATATAAACTCTTTTATTAATGGACACAGCTCTATATCTGAGCTAGGCTGGTATTCAACTTAATAAAGTTGAGACAAAAATCTATGTAGACTATATCAAATAACAATTGATATAAAGACAAAGTTCTGGCAGCATGAATGTCAGCGAGCCACTTGGGGACCCAGCAATATTAGAGAATAAAACTGCACACAAAGCCTTTACACTTAGGTAATATGTTGTCCATTGTGTGATCTTTATTAAAAAAATAAATGTGACTCAGAATTCCAGGTCACTTGCTTTGCTTCATTGTCACTGATGTGAGGCCAATAGTTAAAGATCAGCTGTGAGATTTGAAAAGTCTAAATAAAGTGACCAAAGAACTATAAAACTGAAGGAGGATGGCTTTATATGCTGTTTATTGTAACTCATCTCAGTCCAACAACCCTGGTGTGCATCTGGGGGCTTGAACATAAATTGCTGCACACCAAGAGCGGTTGTTAATGTCTTTTGAAATGTCATGCAGATGTTAAATGTATATGCTGTATAGGCACAATATTGCAAAGAATGGTGCAGAGCGGCACATGCACGCTGGAGATGCAGGTGGTTCGGGATCACAGCAATCAGGCGCCGACACAATGAGAGCACTGATTTAGAAATGCTTTGAAATCTAGTCTAAGTCTGTATTTCATCTTACTGCTTTTGCTACAGGGTAGCAATAGAAAGGGAGGAAGCTGAAAGGTGATGAAACAATGTCTATTGAAAAATCTTTCATCATGTCAGATCAGATGTTGGCTCTAGATGCTCAGGTGTTCGCTGTCTGGCACATGTGCAAAATTTATCTATCTATCTATCTATCTATTTATTCATTTATTTATTAAAACCTTTTCTATCCTGTGCTCTACAGAATGTCTCGGAAAGGCTTACAATAATTTGCCATATAAAAATTTGCACACAGAACAATTAAA
This sequence comes from Varanus komodoensis, assembly GCF_004798865.1. Taxonomy (NCBI): domain Eukaryota; kingdom Metazoa; phylum Chordata; class Lepidosauria; order Squamata; family Varanidae; genus Varanus; species Varanus komodoensis. Next base: position 19,030,904 of record NW_025335468.1, read on the forward strand.
AAAGGACATCACAGGGTAGTCTATCATAATAAAAATACTCACGTGGATAATCTTTGGGGTGTGATTTCTCTGACCAGTTTCCATAGAAGGTAAGCCTGTATTTTGCAGTTCCACAGGCACAGCAATCGACAATTGGCTTATCGGTCACGCCCTCCAAGGTTGAGTCTACAAGGAAGCAGTGGAAGCCATTATTTGACTATACAGTAGTGCCTTGGCTCACGAACGTCTTGGTTCACTACCAAATCGGGTCACACACAAAAATTTCATGAAAATTTTGACTTGGGTTGCGAACTCTGCATTGAGTGGCAACTAAGATCACAGCCATCTCCCCACCCGCACGAGTGAGGAGATGGCTAAGATCATGCAGGAAAGATGGGCGTAATCTCGGCCATCTCCCCCCACAACCAGCACAATCGTGGCCATTTCCCCATGCCACCCCACCTCGAGTCGCAGTTGTGTTTGTGCAGGGAAGACATAGAGGAGCTGATGACAGAAGAACTTGCTGAACTCCAGAGTGAGCAGCAGAAGGCACTTGCTGAGGAGGATTCCACTGAGGAAGAGGAAGACAGGGAGGAGGTTAGCAGTGATGTGATACAATCCATTATGAAAAAATGGAATGAGTGCCAGGATTTCTTTGAGAAGCACCGCCCAACATAACTGTAACGAACAGAGTGTTGAATCTTATGAATGATAACATGGTCTCTCATTTTCAAAGAGTTATGCAGCGCAGGAAAAAACAAGTGACTACAGACAGATTTTTCACCAAAATTGACCCTGCAGCTAAGAGACAAAGAAGAGAGAAAAGCCCTGAAAGAGATTTCCCCAATGTCCTTACGGAGGAGGACTCTCTCTCAAAACAATAACCTCCCCTCCCCACCTAGGTTAGTGTTTTCCACTGTACTGTACAATACTTCGTTACTTTGTTGTTCTTTGTCACTTTGTTTCAATTTTTTCTGATTAAAAAAATAGTTACAGAACGGATTCACCTTATTTACATTGAACCTTATAGGAAAATTTGACTTGACTTGCGACCAAAAATTGGCTCACAATCACATTCAGAGGGGCCAGAATGGATTAACCTTATTTACGTACATTGAATCTTATGGGGAAATTTGACTTGGGTCACAACCAGAGTCGTGGAACAGATTAAGTTCATGAGCCAAGGTACCACTGTGCAAGCAATTTTAAAGGTGTAGCATCTGAATATGCTTTATTCAAATAAATCTACAAATAAATCAAAGCATAAGTATAATGAATTGGTTGGAAAGTTTAGATCCCATGATCTGCAGACAAGGCTGTTATCACTTCAGTTTTAGTTAACATCAGTTTTGCTGAAAATACTGGCTTAATTTTATCATAAAGCTGTAACATGATTTATCATTGTATTCAACAATCAAGTATCCGTGGATTTATTTCTTACATTTACATCCAGCCTTTTTCCTCTGGCAAGGAATCGAGGTGGTGTACCTGATCCTCCTCCTCCTCCTATTTTATCCACACAACAGCCCTGTGGGGTAGGTTAGGCTGAGAGTGACTGGGTCAAAGTCACCCAGTGAGCTTCCTGCATGAACGGGAACTAGAACCTGGGTTTTCTGAGGCTCAGTCCAACATTCTAACCACTACACCACCCTGACTTATATTTGAAGATACATCTGACACATGTATTAAATGTAGGTGAGGCAAGACAGCGACTTCTTGCTGCCTTGTCAGACAAGATAATATTCTTCCATTTCAACACTGATTGTCCACATAATGGACCTTCCAGCAGAGAGAAATCCTTCACATAATCATGCTGCAATTCTAATACAGCCATAATCTTAAGCAAATGTACCTGGGACTTTACACTAATGGGACTTACTTCTGACTACATATTCATAGGACTACCCTGTAAAACACAAGTATTGCCTGTCTAGACTAAAGCCAATGCCTGTTTCATTAAGCAGTGTTAAAACTACTCTGCTAATTTGCACCAAGAAAGTGTCATTTGAAAGACCATGGCATGTAGCCAATTTGTATAAAGTTTAATTTAACAGATGCTGATCACAGACTGTGGAAATGAAATTTACTCTGTCACCCCTCTGCGTGTCCAAGCCCCCTACGACATTGGAATGGATCATTTATGTGCTACTGAGCAGCACTCGCCAACCATGGGCTGACAAGATAGTTTATTATCATGATTAGTGTAAAGTGTACTTATGAACCAGGACCAAGTGTTTCCAGCAGTACTGAACACTGGAAGAGAAAATTCAACAGGGTCATGTACAGAAATATTGAATCACGTTGCATGCTTCCATTTGCCTTAGCGCAGGATTACTCTTCCTCATTACTAAGACTCCAACATTTAATCTATTAAGCAATTAGATTAACCATGGGGGGAAAAACCTTTTAAGTTAATTAAAAAGATACTTTGATGAAGCAGCAGATGGTTTTGTTTTATTCTATTTGCAAAAATCAATTATTTTTAGCATTTACAAAAACCTTAGGAGAAATATTCTCCTTTCCCTCACTGCCCCTTCTGAGAAAAGGTCTAGTGCAGCGTGTGAGAACTTTATCTAAAAACAACGCTGGCCTGTTCTGCAAGCCCTTTGCACCATTTGATGCCCCATTTAGAGAAGACCCAGACATGTGCAACCAGAAGTCCTGCCGCCCTCTGAGGGGACTGCATCAGTTCCATTTCCACAGCAGGGGATAGGGATGGGGAAAGCAAAATCCACATATGACGTTTTATCACTTTACAGCACACAAGTACTAATCAAGACAGAGGGTGGGATGTTAATAAGAATATAATTTATACTTTAAAGTACCATTTCTTCTTTAAATGACTTGAATGCTGTCGTTGTTTATGTGAAGCACCTGCATCTTAAGCTACTGCTGGTTTGCTTAAGAATTCAAATTAACAAAGTGTTTAAAGAGAGCTCCATGGAGGCTAATTTGCCCCCCTTGTCCCGTGTTTGCTTTTTATGTATGGACTCATTTCCTCTTGGTGCCTAGCTAGTTGATCAAGCTCCTGAGGATCAAGCACAATTCTTTCCCCTTCATCTTGAATATTGCTAAGGGGCAGTGTGAGAGGGCACAGGGAAGGGAATCCAAGGGAGGGGAGACTGGAGGCAAATGTTCTAGGTCGGGGCAGCGGCAGGGCAAGGGGGAGGCCTGGGGTTTCACAGATGACTCTGATTCTTCTGCTGCCTTGTGTCACTTGTGCCGTAGCCCCTTACAACGCAAGCACCAAGGCAGGCTGCAGCACCTCCACGCTGACTCCATACGGTAGTCAGCACAGTACAAGAAAAAAGCCATGGAGAGGAGCCATAATGCAGGGAAAGATAACATCACATGCCTAACATGATGCTATACTATAGGTGGTAAGATGCACTTTCTTGATGAGCATGTGCAACAATTTGCATATGCACAATGAGATTCCAGGCTAATATACTGCTTTCATCTGAGACTGAATGGAGGAATTTATAACTTAACGGGCAAATTACGATTTCTCTTGGGGTAGGTTCACCTTTCACCACTTATCACCCAGTCATCAACTGATGCTTCCTTCAGGTGATTAAGTTCTGACAGCAGGGGTAAGTTTCACTGGAAGTTACGGAGGCACAGTCCAGCAAGAAGACAACACCTCTTCTGACATCCAGCCTTTGAATAAGTGATCCATTGCCTCAACAACTTCTAGTTGCATTAATCACAACTAGAGTATATTGTAAACAAATGCCCATTTTAAAACCCATATTTTAAAAATTGCTTTAAAAGGAGGCATTCAAACATGTTTCAATGCAGAAAGAAAGAACGAACTCCAATTTTCGATGAGTGCTTTTCTACTTTTAATGCTTCTTTCGATTTCTCTGTATTCAAGAACATGAAACAGATGTCTCCATTTCATTTACGTAACTTGCTCCAGTGACTTCATTGAGTGCATTCCCCATTCGCAGCATAAAGAGCTGTTTCCAACTGACTGCAATCTGCATTTCTAAATGGACCCAGAAAGTGAAAAAGCCTGCCCAGTGTCAACTATGTCATATACATTAAATTCAATTAAGCATCTTGCAGCACACACTTCAGTGTCTTGAAAGAGAGAAGACACAAATTAAAGTCAAGGCCAGATTATGCTAATCCTGGATCCTTGGGTGTAGGGGAAAAGATGAAGGCCAGGCCTGCTTAGTTTGACAGTGTTTTCTGAAGGGATAGAATGAAAGGAATAAGGGTAAAAGGAGCTTCTGGTCATTATCTTTCTGTTGTGGCACAAACAAATTGCTGCTCTTTTCCAAGGGAGCCTGGGAAGCCTTCTCTGAAAGACTTACGCATACAATTATGCAATTTGGATGGAATTTCCAAAGAAATGATGCATCAGAAGGATGTGCATTTTCAGTAATTCTAGGTGAAGTGCCCTGTCAGCAGAAAACTCCATTGGGAGGGTTTGAAGAAAACCATACAAAAAGTGAAAGTATTGGAAATGAAATTCCAGATACTTGAACAAGAATGGGATGTTTGCTGCCCAGTAGTTTCCTACTCAGAATTTCACATGGAAGTCAGAAACTACCAAGGATGAAGGTTTGTTCATCTCCACCCCAAACACACATTCAGTGATTGCAAGGGTGGGAAATGCACGGTCCTCCAGCTGCTGTGGGAATATGACATCCAGCATCGCCAGTCAGCATGGCCAATGACATGGGATGATGGGAGCTGTGGCTGAACAACCTCCACAGGGCCACATGTTTCCCACCCTGCACTAGAAGGGGAGTGGATGGTGTCTCAGGCCATACTTCTGATGCCAGTGTTGACCGTGGGCACTGCACATGTGGCAGCAACCAGGTCTGGGGCAAGCTCTCACTGAGATGGGAGAGAAGACGGGGGGCAGCACTGCTACCACCAGCACCTTTTCGCACCTGCCCCATCCTGGGATGCCTTACTTTACCTTTGCTGCTGCTGCTGTATGAACAGCAACATAGCCAGAAGAAGTAGCCACATGGTTCCTGAAAGACGGCACTTTCATAGCAGCCCTTGTCCTTGCAGCAGTGCCTGTGGACTACGTGGAGATCTCTTGAACCTGTGAGATCTCTTGAACCACTTGTTATGGCCAAGTGTGATGAAGGATTGAGAAGCTGGGAGGCTGCTCTGGAGAAACCCACTGCTTGTCATCTCACTATGAAAGACGCCACTGCTGAAGAATGATTGGCGGGGCTCTCCACATGGGTGGAGGAGTGGAGCGGAGTGGCGCGATTTGCTGCTCCTCCTGCTCCACTGCCCAACTGGTGCCTCCCCCTGCTTCATGGGTGGGCTGGCCCTGCTAGTAGAGCAGAAGCCCTGAGCACACACATCATGCCCCAGGTGCTCTGAATACACGGTTCAGGGATACCTGCTGGTATCTGTCAGTGCCTAAGGACTCCTTCCACAGTATTGTTGCATGGAAGTGTGAGTAGGTATGCCAGTAATGGGGTGGAGTCAGTGGGCATCCCCTCCTCCGCTATCTGCAATTTCTGCCCACATGAGACAGGTACCTTGACACAGTCCCTTCAGCCATTATTAAAGCATACAGCATCTTTCATGAGTGCTTTCAGCGAGAAGCCTGAACGAGGAACTAGCGTTTTTGCAGAATGCACAGAAGTCAGTGATACTGGGCAGACCAGAGGCACAACTCACTCAAACTTCCATGCATTGAGTGAACAAGTGAAGGCGCACTTGTGAATAGACCTTAAGTGTTCAAGCAATGACATCGAAAAGTCTTTCTTAGCATTGCAAAGTAAACCTAAGCATGCAAAATGAAATGCACGCCCGTGCAAGCAAACTGAATGGCCAGGGCATCTTTGGACTTATTTACATAATCCCACCTTTTTGCTAGTTTGTTTAACTTGTATTGTTTTATCATGAGTAATGTCATATTACTAACATCATCAAACAAAATAAACATTAACAATACAAAACTATATTCCCATATTTTTCTATATTTTGTAGGCATGATGGTGGCCTGTCCATCTTCTGGCTTCCACTCTTTCAGTCTTTATTTCTGGAATAACTTTTGCAGGGACTGTTATAGTTCTTGGTTCTTTAATTTATGAAATAAATACTTGAAAGCCAGTTTTCCATGAATTGGCAATATTCATATTCATAATCCGCTGTACAACTCTACTGTGATGAGTTAACCTTTCAAGGGTGCATCTTTCCATATATTGCTGAACTGCTGTTTAATTCTATGCTGTGTGAAGAAGCACTTCATTTTACTGTCCTGAATCGCCCTCCGGTAAGCCTCATGAGAAGACCCTGGATTCTAGAAGTATGGGAGAGAGAGAGAAATGTCTCTTTTTCCATTTTCTTCACAGTGTTTTGGAGTATCAAGAAATTTAACCTTTTTATTACAACTGGAAAATGCATTCATCCAGTCAATGCAGGGATATCCATTATTAAAAACCCTCCTTATTTGGAAGAGTCTCTGATTTTGTTTTCCTTCTCAATGTCACCCTGAACATTCTGTTCTGCAGGAAGATGGCATGTTCCTAGTACTAAATTATTTTTGGAATCCACCATTAGTACACGCATTAGTACATGTGAAAGATTTTCTCATCTGCCTGGTGTCATGTTCAGAGAAATACGTCCTTCAGTACACCTTTCCTGGTCCTTTCTTTCAGTTTAGCTGAGATAGTCCTGAAGGACTCCTTGGACCACATTCTATCCGAACTACCTCCATCAATTTGGCATCTTGGGTTATCATCATATTCACTCCAGACCATCCAGACTATAAGCGATTGACACCACATAAATGGGGTTTTCATGACTATGCTTCCAATGTCAGAATTGAAATTACTTCCAGATATTCTTCTGAACATAGCAGTGATTTTATTTGTGGAGGATGCATTCATATAGTACACTTCTCCATACGATTCTTGAACCTGAGAGCACTGAAATCATTGGAAGGAATTGTGCTCAGGATATGCCTAACACTGGTATAACATTTACTGTTTGCAGAATCAGCCTTCTCAAGCCCAAACATTATTCCATGGGCTTGAAAAAAAAAAAAAGTAGCATTTTCTTAGAAATTACTTAGAATCACAAGGCTATCTTTTGATCTTGTTAAGTCACCCCTTTTTCTTTTGTTAGTAATTTGGGACTGAATTCTGTTCCAGGCCCATCAGACCTTGACTCCCTCCATATTTATATTCAGTCAACCAAGCAAACTTTACTGCTGATTTATGTAGGCCTGACTTTCCTTGTTATTCAGTCCTAAATCATGTGGAATGCTCATTCCAACATTTACAAGGCTGCAGTCTTAGTCACACTACACTGGAGTTTCCATGTGATTTAGACCCGGCCTACTTAGATGAGTACTGACTGAATGTGGCAAAGTTTTTTAAGAGTGGAACAAAACAAAAACAACATCAAAAAAGGAATAAAATCAGAAGATTGCCTTGAGGCTGTAACTAATGTATACATTTACAAGACTGCAAAAGGAAACTCTTACACTGAAATCTGTATGACTTAAATTTTATATTTTGTTTGTTTGTTTGAGCTTTATATACTGCTCCATTTCCATAGGCTCTGGCTAGTTTGTATAAGTTCAGCAGACTTCTACTTTGCCTGCCAGACAGAAACACTCATGTGCCAGAGCTACTTTCTTGCAAGCCGTTTTGGTAGATCATGTTAGCAGGTGGAGACAAAAGGATGCAATCATGGAAAAGAGAGTGAATAATGTCCATCATACCTTGTTCGCATAGCCTTTTGGTTAGAGACCCTTCATCTTGAAAATAAATAATGCGTTTCTGCACAATACTTGCTCTGTTGGAAAGATAGAAAAGATAGCATTCAAAAATACATTCAAGACCTAATAATATTCAAGAGTGCACAGAAATATATTCACTGATAAACTCAATACCAGTTCACCTGTAAAACCTCAGTCTGGTCTCCACCAGGTTTATTTAGTATTCCCCATCAGCCTACAATGATATACAATTTGTTGAGAGTGTCAGGGAATGCACAGATCAGCAGTATGTACGGGGGAACCAGATGCTCTTCTCCACGTCTTCCCCCGCCAGAGCCCAGAGAAGTTCTGGAGGGATGCCTGGTCTTGCCTTCCTTAAAGGCCCCCAGCTCATTTCACATGAAAATACCTTAAGGACAAATTGTCCATTAGAAACCTCAAGAAAAGATCATAGTGATCATACTGCTTGTTCCAGTTAGGAATGTGTGAATGGGTAATACTCAGGCTCATAAAGATTCTTCAGATTTCATCTTAGTGTGCAATCTGACATGAGTAGGAGTTGGAACAAGCTTTGTTTCATTCTGTCTTTTTTTCACATGAAAATGAATGCATATTTTCATAGGCATTTTCCCATTGTACAAATCAACTGAACACATTTTAGAAACTCATGCATTTTCTCCCACTGATTCACGAGTGTTTTTCAAATGCCTTTCCTTTGTCTGGCAAATTACATCACAAGCTTGGAAATGCATGGATGTTTACCGCATACTGATAACAAACATCTCAAGAAGAGCCTTAGAACAAACATCAGGAGCACCTTTCCCCCTATATTCTGCCTCACCTGCTAAGCTTCTCTGGGGATAGTCTTCTGAAGTTTGCTTCCGTAAACTGCCCAGAGCCTATGAGAATAGGGTGGTGTGGGCGTGCATGTGTGCATGTATCCATAAAAATAAAGAAATAAATAAAGAAGAGGTAATATACCATGAAAAGTAGATAAGAGGTTTACTTATGATTTAGGAAGTAACTGGTTTGCATTTCATTTCATTTCGTCTCTGGCATGAATTTTCTTAGGAAGGCTACTTTCCAACAATATCGCGAGCATTTATGTTTCCGCTGCTTCTCTTCATTCCTGTGGTACTGACTATAGTTTTCCCCTGCCTGTGTCTTATGGGGTCTACCTTTATTTTATTCTTTCTATGATTTATTTCTTATATTTCTAGACTGAAGGTCTCAAGAAGTTCGCAGCACTAATTGCATGACCTCTCCTTGTCCATCACAATTCAACAGAACTGATGCTGTTCCACTGTCCTTAACTCCATCACCACTTATAGTGGGTGAACATAGGATGAAACTTAATTGTCCAGATTTAAACTTGGCATCCACAGATAAGAGTTAAAAATGGTCTCTTATTATTTTGAAGCTCATGAAAAAATCCCTGCCAGAACACAAGCAGAAAAGGATCTGAAAAGTAAATCTGGAAAAAGAACTATATTTGTATATGTCCAGGATAGCCATAAACTGCTAGATCTAGTATCTATGAAATATCAGAGAGTCGTTTTGCAAAGTTCAGTGAGGCTGAAGAATTAGGTAGGCACAAACATGGAACAGAAGTAGAGAGTGCAAAGCAAGGTTTTAGGAGTCCATTTGCTATCATTCCTTGCTCTGCAAATTTTTCATTGACACGAATGCACTTTGTATGATATTGCAAATGCTAACATCATTGTTTTGATCCAACAGCTGCCAAAACCACAGAAAAAATGTCTATAAAATGTACTCCCCAGCGCAAAAGTTCCTTCAAATTCCTCATTTTAAGAAGTCACATAAAATGTCAATTTCTATCCATGTTATTTGACTTTCTTTTTTAAAATACCAGATACAATTGGCATCTTTACACTGTTCTTTCATTTCTTCTAATTAGAACAAAAATAAATAAATCTGTTTTTTATCATGGAGTGGGGAGAAAGCATCTCAAGTAATATTTTACATCATTGTGCATGAAGCTTCATTTTAAGTGCAATGTACATTTCTTTAGCCTAAGTTGCTTTCAAGGAGAAGAAAGCAACTTAGGCTAAAGTTGCCTAGGAATGGAAAGGAAAACAGGGGCCCACCCTCTTTCCCTGCCCTTCCATATCTGAGGCCTTTCCCCCCAACACTAGGAGAAAGTTCTTATTTCCCTGACTGGCGACAGGGAAAAATTCTCCGGTCTCAGGCGGCTTCTGGCGGCTATAAGAACTTTCAAGGGCTGGTGGCTATAAGACGGGGAGAAGCAATCCCCTCCAAATAAGACCACAGCATTTTAAATAACAAAAGTTAAAATTTTACTGAAAAGACTAGACTGTTTTGATACTGGAATGGGTACACACACACACCACCAAAACAACAACAACATAGGAGCAATGGTATTAAGAAAAAAAGCAGCAATAAATGCTCCCAGCTAACCTATTTTATCTAATCCAAGCAATATTTTACTCTTGTTCCCGCTTTCTCAGATCTCCAGTTCAAGCAGTTCTGACTCTACAGGACTCTGCCTGCCTTACTTTTTCTTCTCTGCTCCTCTAACTTTCGCTTTTATAGTTATTTATTTATTTATATAAGATCTATGTACCGCTTTTTCTTTGTTAAAGAGCTCAAAGCAGTTCACATCATTCTCCTCTCACTGTCAATCTAATCCTCACAACAACTCTTTGAGGTAGGTTGCCCTGAGAGTCTGTTACTGGTCCAAAGTCACCTAGAGAGCTCCTTGGCTGAGCAGGGACTAGAACCCAGATTGTTTGCATTTCAGTCTATCACTCTCAACCACTGCAGCACACTGGCTGTTATACCACCACCACCACCACCATCACCACCACATTTTCTCCACTATTCAAACCAATCATTTTAATTTAGCATTTGTTTATACCCACTAAGTTTGTTTCCAAGTTAAAACTTTCTCTTTCTCTTCCCCTGCTCTCTAGAAGTGTACAGTCTCCTGTTTTCTGAATAAAACTTCCTGACCTCTATATTCCAACTATACTGTTGATCTCTAAACCAGGGGTCCCCAAGCCCCTGGATGTGGGCCAGTACCAGTCCGTGGCCTGTTAGGAACCGGTCCCTGGTGCCAAAATGGTTGGGAACCACTGCTCTAAACTACAGTAGACTCCCGGCCTAATGTGGCGGAAGGGCAGGCCAGATACCCAAAAAGCTGGATTGGCCGGAGTTCTACAAATGCTCACTTCCTACCCCACCCATACCATTAAAAAAAACCCTTTTTATACCAAAACCCGCTCTTATTCATATTTTCTGACCTCTTAGTACAGGCCAGTACTTTATAAATGTTTGTTATGTACTGTACTGTACGTTTTAAAAATTTATTACAGAAAAAGAAAGTCCAAGGATAAAAATATTGTACACATTTTAAGATAAATTTTATAATGTCTAACTTAATTGCAGGAAACAAAATCATGTACACTGTACAGTATGAATACATACACTTTTAAAATAAACAAAACATTAAAGTAAAACGTAGGCTTAATTCTTACAAAAAATATTTAAATTTATTTTACTGCTCATTGATAGTTATTTTTTAACTAGGCTGGATAGTACGGAGGCTGGATAGTTGCGAACTGGATAGTCAAGAGTCTACTGTATAAACTTTTGGTTGACACTGACTAGTACATACATGCAATTGTACGGACACACACACAGAGTTAACCCTGTAATATTGTAGAGACAAACGAATGTCAAAAATGGCAGGCAGTTTCTTCACACCTCTTTCACAGCTTCATCTGTGAGGTCTTGGTGATTAAAATGCACCCTGGGATAGTGCTCTGCATCTCAGCACTGCGGCCCTCAGAAAGATCAGCATGCTCATCAGCAGCCAGGAGGCAAGCTTCCACTGCCACTGCGTGACATTTTCACTTGTTCCCTGCTCTCATTTGACCTTTCTCTGCCTCTTCTGTTATCATGAAGTTTATCAAAAACTTAAAGGAAAATATTTAAGGCACTAAACAGTGCAATCTTATAATTTATATATGTACATGAAAAGCAAAGATGACTTGGAGAGATGTAACCCCAACAAAAACGTGCAGGAAGGGGCTTTGCCAATGGCCCAAATGTGCAGAAATGCATGGAAAGATCAACAAATGGATAGTTTTGCAAGCTGTTTTTCTATGTAAAAGTTTAAAAAGCATAACTGTATGGTGGGTGGAAATGGGAACAGCTATAGTTGGAGGAAGAAGTTCCCTACATGCACATTTAGAAAGATCAGAGGAATAAATTTATAAATAATCTCATAAACACATTTATGAAATGGCTTTGTTGGATGGTGCCAGTATCTTTTAGTCTAAGATTACTGTTCTGAAATTGTGTGCATGACTTTTTAAACTATAGTCCAAGGGTCATTTCATGCTATAGCAGTTCAGAGGTTTTCAAGATATATATAAAAAACACATATATTCCAGACCACAGACTGTATAAAAGATTAGCAATTTAGTGTATATGGAATGTGTGTGTGTGTTGTCACACAGATATAGCTATGACGTGTACTGGGATATGAACATCTGAAGACCACTTTATATGCTGAGATCATCTCCATCACCAACTATGTGTGAGTCTGTGGATGCTAAATGCACTGAAAGTATGTAGCACAAGATCATCCACAGTTCAGCCTCCTCTGGGGTTGTTTTTGAGTGTTCCAAAATGCCCCCAAGAGTCTCATAGAAAATTCCAAAGAGGTGGTTTGGTTTTACATCTGAAAAGTTTTCAACCAAGAAGAAAGAGTTGCTGGAAACTAGGAGAGAGAATGACACAGTATGGAGTGCATTCTTGTGAAGAAAACCATCAAAGCCAAAGATGCAGCGCTGCACTTCCCATATTTAATGAGCGGAAGAGGTCAAGGGTTGGTTAATTACAAAAATAACCTGGAATTAATCAGATGCTGTCAGCAGAAAGGGTCAAGGGTGAAAGCACTGGAATTTTGGATGCCGACCTTATTGGGGGTCAGGATCTCACACCATGTTTGCTGAGAAATTGTTCTTGACTACAGTTCACTGGATCCAAAGACGGTATCAAACGTGAAACTTTGTAAAAATGGTTCTGTGTATATTTGGCTAGTGTAGCATAGTAGCTAAGAAACCAAGCCATAAACACTATCATTTGCACATTCTGCAAACTTCCTCAAAGTATTGAGGCTAGGCAGTCTCTTTCCACCTTCATCCTTCAATTCCATATATATTGTGGGGATAACGCTAATACTATTATGCTTTTCTAAGAATTATTTCATGAGCGGTGCCTGAAATGCTCTCAAGCATAGTATAAATGCCAAGAATCATTGTTCATACCATCCAGTACACGCCTTTATTTGTAAAGATAACAATCCCAAATGACCACAGCATGAAATGTTTAGTAGCCCCAACTGGCTCTGTTAAATGTTACACATCCCCAGGGCAATATAATTGCTATCATAAAATGGTAATTTTAATAAGCCACTTAAGATGATTATGAAAATTCCAAACAGTTTTTTTTCCTAAGCTGAATTTCTGATGTTTGATTAGTGGTTTTGAATATTTATAAGATTTCAATTCCTTTTGTACCAACATATCAAATCTTGCTTTGTTGAGTTTTCTTGGGCATTTTTGCTGTTAGTTTAATTTTTGAACATTCGTGGGAAATCATATAAACTGGAACAATTTTGTACGCACACATACACATATAATACCAGTTATAATTGAATTCCACAGTTTGGTTAGGACACAAGAAGTGGCCCCATACTGGGCCAGTCCATTGGTCTATTTAGCCCACTGTTGGCTCAAAGACTAGAACTGGCATGCTGGTTTCATGCTGGATTTTTTCCAGTTCTACTTGCAGATGCCAAGGAATTAATCTGGGAAATTCTGCATATGAACTGTGTACTCTACCACTGAGCTATTGCCTCTCTTGGTGAGTCATACCCCCCTCTCCCCGACACCATGACACCATTATCAGGGAAGTTCGAGACTTATTCAGCATTCGCCCCAAAAGGTACTCATAAAAGGTACTCTCATAAATACTGTTTGAGAATGACTCTTCATGGCAAAGGCCAGGATCATGGGTCTTCCTTCAGTTATTTCTTTTTCATTCATTGTCAGCAACTTGAGGGAAGGTGTGGAATGACTTTTTGAACTCTCTTCTAGATATATTTGTTGAGATTCTAGCTGCTTTGTGTGTCTTGTGGCACTTATAGTTTCTCTGAGCTTAACAGCCATTTAAATAACCCATGAGTGTATCAAAAGGTCCTGCCAAGCAAGCATCAGAGAAAAGAGCTGCATAGAATATTGACAACAGTTGCAAGTCTGCTCTTGATCACAGCGAGATTCCACTCACTTCAAAGCAGAGAGCCTGACCATCATCACACAGAATGTAGAACTTTCTCAGAAAATTTACTGAAATATGTGTCTCTACTTGTTCTGTGCTAAAAACAACAAAACAGAAACAGAAAACCCAAAACAAAAAACAATCTGCCCCCAAACAAAACCCTCTCTGTTCTCCTTCTTACAGGCCATGAATATAAATTTCCCTGTTAAAACCCCAACCTAAGAGAAGAGCATAAGCCCTGGGAAATGAGATTGGAATCAGGGTGTCTCTGTGATTAGCATTTGGTCATCCACTGTAAACTAATTGCAGACATTTCAGAAGACATATGGAGGAAAATGGCAATTACAGAAGAGACAGAAGAACCCACACAAATTTGTGGAAAGGAAACATCAGTCACTTCTCCCTACCCCTTCTGGCTACATGCTGACACGTCAAAGAAAAATAAAAAATGGGCAAAGTATTTGGCTGGCACTGCAGACAAGATGCATCCTGCAGAGGTGGGAGGCCACTGGCGTCAAGAAGAGCACCGTGCCTTTCCTTTATGTGGACAAAAGATTGCCATACCAGGGCCATTCTGCTCCTTTCTCCACTGCTTAGCCCAACACAGACCAGCAAAATAAAAGATCATTTATTAGTCCCAAAGCAATAGATATATACAATTTAAAAATCAGATTGCAGAAAGCAGTACTGAAAATTCTACCGAATTTGAAAGATGCTTTAGCTGCTGCTATATGGAAATTTGACCCAGTGCCAGGCAAACTTGTTGGAAGAAGTAGTTCCAAAAGTGCAGTGTGATACACTTCCCTTTGCCTTCACTGCAGCCATGGAGGTCATTTGCTTGACCGGCCATCCAGCTTTTGAGTCCTTGATCACTTTACATTCCTGAGGCAGAGATCAGTGTGACTCCAGCATGCGCTAAATGTAATGCGACAGCTGCCAGGCCATGTAGAACCAAAGGTAACTCCCCACCCTCCTCAAACCATGCTGTGTAGAAGCTCCTATCTGTTAATATGGCATAAAGAAGGGACCCATTGCTGGCACTGACTGAGCTTCATTCCATAGTGCTTGCAGTGGAAAATGAAACATGCCTCCCATTTCTGTGCACTATTTCACTCATATGCAGGTGGCCCTTTGTAACACATTTCTGGCAGAGTAGGTAGATGAAATCACATTATACCTGTGCCCAGTGTCAGTCCAGGCTCAGTCATGGGCCCAGTCTTTCAAGCACACACTGGCATTCTGGCACAGGACAAGTCAAAATGAAACTCTCTTATTGCCGCAAATCCTCCAGTAAAATGTTAGTGTTTCACTTTCCTGAAACCATATAGCTGTTGACAATTAGCTACAGGGTTGGAAAGTAGTTTCCCAGCACTCTGAAGCCAGAAACAATAAAAGTGTCAGAGAGCCACCCCACTCAGCTTCCCTGTTGTAAACTCCTTGGCTCAGAATAGAGGGCAAAAGCTCCCGCATTTCCTGGAGTAATCCTCCTTAGGCTATCAAAGACAATTGTTTCCAAATACAGGGCAAGATGCTTGAAATAATCCTAGTTTAAATCTTCAAGGACAAGGCTTTTAGAAAAAGATTTAAACAAATTCACACACACAGAGGTTTAACTTAATTTCAAAATCATGTTGGAACAATCATGTAACATGGGCCAAGGCCTATAAAATTCACAAATCACAACAGGTTCACAAGTTACTTCAGAGGAAGTAGGCAGGCAGAGACCAATATTTTCACTTTGGTATCTCTCCAGGCATAGAAAAATTCAAGAGCCAGAATCAGTCTAAGCCATCTGGCAACTCTGGGCTATCAACAATAGAAGATATATAATCCATAGCAAACAAGGATTCACATGCATTGAAAAGTGTAGCAGATTGTTCAGATAAAGTTCCCAGAGACAGCAGTCCAAATTGGATGCAGAAGCTCCGATGGCAGTGAGTCCAGGCAGAGATGACTTGGTGCCAAAACGATGAGGGTGTTCCTAGCAAAGGCTCCCAGGTTTACCTTCAACACAAAAATAAAGGTGTAGCAGTGGAGGCCTGGCAAGGGATTCTAGCCCATCGGCAAGGTCCTCTTTCCAAACAGCCCAAACATTTACACCCACCTGCTCTGGCATGCTTTTTTATTGAACCTAACAAAACAGATGATGTTCTGTGTGTAACTCTGCCCATTGCACCTAAAGAGCTCTTTAAGTGAAAGCTTAGATGAGGCACCCCTGGCTGTCCCTCAAGCATATCCATGGTTTGCTAAGGATTGCAAACAGTGAGACTCTTATTCAATTAATGATCTGGATTGTGGTTGCCTGTCCCTTTAATTGTATTTCAAAATAAACTCCCATAGGGAAAAAGTTGAAACGAACACTAAATGGCAGGGAAGTGCCACTGGTGTGCAGAAGAAGAGTGTTAATTCCAAATAAATGAAGGCTCAGATTCCCACATTGGAAAAGTTCATTCTTCTTTCCGCTCTGCACTTCAACATGAGCAAAACTCTCTGGTCTCTACTGCCTGTGTAAGGCATGGCGATTTATGGTTTACCTATTCATTCCCAATGTGAAAGGTAGTATGATTGCACCAATAACCTTAAATCAGTCCATTCTTATAACACCAAATCAATTACTTTGAGATACTGTTCAAACTTGTATAGATTTTTCTCCTCCATCACCTTATCACATATTATTTATATCTTTCCCTATGAAATGCATGCAGCAGATAAAAAAGTAGACAACATCCCTTTATTTCAAAATATATTCGTAAAAAATGTTTGGCAGCAAGGGATAGAATGTTGCCTACATAAAAGATTTTTATTGGCATCTCTTCACTGTGTATGAAGTTTCAAGGGAAAAAAGATTTCTTTATGTTGTTTGTAAGAGTACAATATAATATTTACATTATTCATTCTGTAGTATCATATTAATGCAACCCTTCTGGGATACATACCTAGGAGTAGTATTCATTCCAAACCTATATCCACATGTTGCTTTCCGATAATTAAAAAGCGCCCAAAACAGAATGTTCTCTCTGCCTCTGCCTCTGCCTCGGCATATAAACAAACTTTCCCACTCACATACACAGGTATTTCCAATGCAGTCTTCTAGTACCTTCCAGAGAGTCTGGATTTCAGCTCCATCACCCCTAACTAGGGTGGCCCAGTAGTCAAGAATCCTGGAAGCTGTAGACCGGGAAGTTGGAGAATTCCACAGCAGAGTCAAATGAGTTTGGATTTCTATGAATCTGACCTTAAGTTCTTTAGCGGACTCACTTTTCTCCAAACTTGTGGACCCTTTTTATTTATTTATGTATTGGTGGGCGGGTGGGTGGGGGGGTTGTCCTGGAAGCACATTTGCACAAATGCACATTAGCAAACAGAAACTGATTTCTCATCCACAACATTCAATTCTACTAATGAGTGGTGTACAGAATGAAATATACTTGACAATCCATGAAACAAACAAAATCCATAGATCCCTTTTAAGAGGGCACCTTGCTGGAGAAGACAGTTATAATGTCTTCAATGATTCGAGAGAAATGAAAACTATACACTTAGAGAATGGTCTGAAGGCACATAAGGCATCAGCCATGTTGAAGCTTAGCAGCTCTGGGGCTGACTTGAGCTGGGAGGGGAGACCGTGTGGGAACTGCATGTAGCCACCTTGAGTTTCACAATGGAGAAAGGTGGGGTATAAATACAATAAAGAAACATTCACTTCCTGCTCCCATCAACTTCAGAGCAAAACAGCAGAAAAGTCCCCATCTTCAGTTTGTTTCAATGCTGCCATCCACTTCTTCACAATTCTGACACACTTAGTAGCTTTGGCAGTTCTTGAATTAGCAGCTGTTAAGCCTTCCTAGAGCAGGTTCCAATGCTGCATCAAGCACCTTGTATACAGCAGGAAACTTGTTCCCCAAGTGTAAAATAAATATTCTGTATTGCAAGTTTACAAATTGTGTGCATTTGGATAAACTGCAAAGGAATTGCATCTTTCAGATATATATCACACATCTGTGGCACATTAGCACAATCCATAAATGACACTCCATGAAACCTTATTACATGCTCGAAATTGGTTTCCTAGTACTAGTTTTCTTGGAGATAGTTTAGCCTCAGCTCTTCCTGTTGACAGATGAAATGCACTCCCTCACTAATTGCCCACTTCAATCATCAGGGAAAAGGAAGGATCACATTCCCTTGGCAAGCTAAAAGGCACTTTCCTGGATCATTTTCTTTGCCTCAAGCAACTTCTAATATTGGTTATTGTACATCTTTGGATCAATGCTTTGTTCTTGCTTTGTTGTTACTTCACTCCAGTTTTGTCAAAACTCAGCCTCACTGTCCTGTTTTAAGACTGCCCACTTTTTAGAGGTCCACGGTACTGGTGCCTTTAACAGCAGCTTTAATTTGCAGCCCTTGATGGGTGATAATGTTTCTATCACATGAAAAGTCTCATCAGAAGATTAATTTGCTATTAAAGACACAGGAACAGACTATTTTGGTTGTTGTCGTTCCTTTCCATCTGGCCATTTGGTAATCCTAAACTCTCTAGATGAAGGCTGACGCCTGATGCTTCAGTCAGGATTCTCTACCACAGAATTTGTTTAGGACTTCAGTTGATTGCCCTAATGCCCACATCTAGAACCTAACTTATAGTTATTTAGACTTCCTTTAAAAGTAGAAGTCTAAATAACAAGACTTCTAGTTATAAATAAAATAGATATTTTCATTTGGCTTATAAAACTTGTTTGTTTGCCTGGAAACGTCCCATCCTGGTCCACTCTGGTTCACTTATACCAAGCACTGCAATGTTTGACAGTTCCATTTCTTGCCTTATGTTTTCCAGTTTGCCTTGATTCATACTTCTTACATTCCATGTTCCAGTCATACATGTTGTGTATCACTGTACTTTTCTTTCACTTTGGTCACTAGACTTCCTTTCGGTTTTGATCTAGCTGTGTCATTAGTGACAGCACCATTTGTATTTGTCCTTTGTTCTTCCCTAGTAGCTGGCTGGGAGCTTTCCAAGCTGGGAGACTCATCTTCTGGCATTATCTGTTGTTTCATTTTGGATTGTTTCATCACAGGGCTTTCAAGCCATGAAATATTGAGAAGTGGTCTCGTCTTCTTCTGCACATCGCTAACCAGAGGCAGCTTGAGTGTCACTGCTGTTGTCTGTGAAAGATCCTCCACCAGTGTCACTTTCAACTCCTTCTGCCCTTCAGGACTTCCTCTGCCCCCCTCACCATGAGATATATCCATTCTCATCTGCTGATGTGATTGGTGTCTCAGCTCTCACCTTCACCTTTGGATACCTCAGCTGGGAGACCAGCCTAGTGAGAAAGCCTGGCCCTGTCTGACCATTTCCAACCCCTTCACCATGCAAAGGTGTGCACCCAAGGTGGGGTTTCCCAAGAATGCACTTCAGAAAATGGAGAAAGAATTTAGAGATGAGAGAAAGATTATTGGATTCTTTTCAAAGCAAAAGCAATTTTTCAAAGCAATTAGGTCAGAATTGTTTGATGTTTGAGGAATTTGTTATATCCTATTGGAAGGAGATGCCTTTGGCAGCTGCACTTAATGGAACTTCGGAGTCACACCAAACAATGCAGGATGAAGGAAAGGCCAGCCCTTGGACAGATTCCCATGTTTGGTGTTGGCTGGAACTCACTAGAGCAGAGCAAGATACAGAGACTGAAAGCTGCCTGGCCTGAATGTGTTGTCAATACCTCTCCCTTGGGGGAGCTTTCTGTGTTCCTAAAATGGCAACTGCCTGATTCTACAGCTTCTGACTCCTAAACCATGGGAGCGATGATAATTGTACGAGGGCATGTCTCTAGCCTGAAAGGTCCCGGAGCAGCAGTTGATGGCTCACAGGTTATTCATTTTCCCGCTTGGAGTCTTCCCCTACAGAACAACTGACTATAATTCTCAAATTGTTCTGTACCTACAACAATCATATTATATTATATTATATTATATTATATTATATTATATTATATTATTATATTCCTGCCTTTTTCTTTTTTAAGGAACTGAAAGTGGCTTACATCATTCTCCCCCTCCTCCTGCTCTCAATCTTATCCCCACAACAACAACCCTGTGAGGTAGGTTGGGATGAGTCTGTGGCAGGCCCTAGATCACCCATTCGCCTCCACGGCTGAGGAAGGCTTAGAACCCAGATTGCCTGAGTCCCATCCTGTGCTCTTAACCACTATCCCACACTGGCTCTCTTTTGATAACGAAGAAATTAGGAGATGGCCATCTCTCTTGTGCTATGTTTCTTCAGGAGTTCAACAATCCCAAATCAAATGCTCCATAGACCTTTCCAAATGAAATTTCCAAACCATGATGTTAATGCACATAGAAAGGCAAAGCCAGGCACTTTTGTCAAGGGTTTTTTTAATTTGTTTTTGTAAACGCAGTCAGCTTTATTCAGCAGACACCTGTATGGACGTGTCATCATCAGATATCAGCTCTTTCCTGGCTTGGACACAACTGCCACATGCTTCCTTTTTCACTTCAGTAACATACATAAAGGCAGATACCTTGGCAAACAAGCCCTAGGACTCTAAAATTGAGACGGTGAGCACCAACTGCAGCCTGCCACTATATTAAGCTGGCCTTCCAGAATGTATTATTTTCATTCTAAAAGAAGTAAATTCCTTTTGCAACTTTTTGTGTGCAGCTGGCTTTAAACTGGATTTCGCCTGAGTAGCTCTTCGCACAGGGCTGGCCCTACCACTAGGCAAAGTGAAGCAGCTGCCTCGGGTGGTGGGCATTGGGGGGCAGCACCAAAGTATTGTGGGAGAGAGAGCTGTATGCCACCGGGCCTGACTTGCATCTCCTAACCTAGCCTGAAGCTTCTTCCAGGTGCAGTGGAAGATGCTGTCCTATTTTTAGTGTCCTCTCATAGTTCTCAAATAAGATGAGCAAATGAACGCTTTCTCTTCCTTTTTGGAGAAATCTGACTGTTCCACCAAGCTTTTGAATGCTGACACTATGGCTTTCAAGTCAAATTTTTACTCTTGTTCTGCCTATGTTATATGGATGCTGGCCTTCTGAAAGTCTGTCAATAAATTAAGACAGCCCATTTTTCCAGGACTAGCCATTCACCACTCTCTGTCAATCTGAAGTTCAACCAAACTGTGGATTATGGGATTCTGTCCCACATTTGTATGGACCTCTTTGCCTCCAAATTACAGCCATGGCATATCAAACCTATGGACAAAAACACAACATGTGGCATGACTTTTACATAGGAAGTGAATAGACGTCATTCCTTAATCTGGTGTCTGCCATGTATTATTCTGAACTACAACTCCACTCAAGCCCAGCTGGCACAGTCAATAGTCAGGAAGGCTGAGAATCATAGTCCAAGCCATCTGGAAGGTCCCAGGTTGGGAAAGCTGTGCCATGGTAACCCGATCTCTTTGTGAATCTATTAATACTCTGCTATATAGCAATACAAGTGATACCAAGTATCACTAGGAAGGCTGAAAATCCTTGTAAATTATGTCTTCCATCTGCAACTCTCTCACAACTTTTTATTTATTTATTTATTTTTTATTTCAAAACTTTTCTAAACTGCCCCATTACCAAAGTCTTCGGACGGTTTAACAATAGCTTCCTACCACTTTTCCCACCATTTAAAAAATAATTATTGTCATCATTATCACACAAAATCATTTAAGATGGAAAAAATTGCCCTTTGATAGTGTCAAGCATCTAGATGCATCATGAATGGGAGTAGAGTGTGGGCTGAAATGTATCAGTTTCCTCTTCCCAAGTTGATGATCAACATGTGCCGAGAGCATTTCCATTTCATTTCGATACCACCCAATAGCTGAAGCTCTCAGTTTAGAAAGATTAGAACTAGAAACAGTGGATTCTTTTCTCAACCCAAGCTGCCAACCTTCCCCAACCTGTTGCTTACCAGGCAGTGTGGACTTCAACTCCTATCAGCCCAAGCTACCGTGGCTAAGGTTCAGGCATGCTGGAAGTTGTGCTCCAAAATAATAGAAGGGCACCAGACTGAGGAAAGTTGTTCTACAGTCAGTTATACATCAGTCACACCTTCATCTATAAGCCAGTTTCCAACATCATCTAAGTGGGACTTTTCAAATAGAGGCTGCCCTATTAGCCAAGCTGGCTGAGAATAGGGAAAAGCTCTCCATCACAGTAATATGCCTATACGTACTCCTTTGTTTTCTCCTATACAAGTGAATTGCAGCCATTCTTTCCTGTGGAGTGAAGCAAAATATCACATTTATTTGCCTTCTACCCTTTACTTTGCCTGGCCCCAAATGACAGAAATCCCACAGGGAGCTGTAATGTGTGTCTGTGTGTATACAGAGTACAGCCAGAAGCCCTTGAAACATGCAAGCACTATAATGATAATAATAAACTATCAAGAGAAGAAATAATACTCCCATTTGAAGCTGTTAGGGAATTGAATTGTCCATGTTCCAGAAGGCTAGGTCATTACCATCTGGAATGATTAAATGAGCTATGCTTTTTTTAATATAGCCTATGACCCTAGTAAAATTATTGGCATGATGGCCATCTGTAATGAGTAGTTTTTGCAGAAAGAGAGAGACAGAGAGAGAGCACCTTAGGATGAGATCCAGTAGGGATGCTTGTAGGCATCTAAATCACCTCTGTGCTCTTCACACTCTTAAAGCAACCAGGCAGCTGTTTTCAGATGTCTAATTGCAGGACTTCTGAGGGAGAAGGAAAGATGGTGAGCTGTCACCAGGACATTTTGCATCTTGGTGGCACATGTTTTCTCCTGTCCCTGACCCCTGGAATGCCCTCTAACCCTCATCTCTGAAGTCACTCTTATGGCTTTGCAGAATCAACTGGCACAGATCCCCAAATCCAGGTTTGGAGCTTGCTTCTGATCTCAGATCTGGGAATCTGAATGAATCCTATGCCACTCGAGACCATGGACCTTATGTATCAATTTTGATTGAACAAATGGCCAAAATATTTAATTATTGTTATAACAGCAGAAGGGTTTAAAGTGAAAGGATTTGGAAGAACCTGGCTGAAGATGTGCAAAACACCTAGTCCAAAATGTGTAACGCAGCCATGGAAGAATCTCGCTTCTGGATTCACTTATGGACAACACTGTTCACAGAGGTTGGGGTGTGGTCTGTCTTTGACATATTGTACTCCTAAATTTCCCCCATTTGCCCTGTAACCTAACAATTAGCAACAGTTCATCGTAAGTCTACAAAGCTAATATTCCTGGTGTACAACAACTCCCAACACATTTCTCTGCACAGATTTCCCCAAATACATGGATCTTTTAGAAGTGCAACCCTATGAAACTTATAGGTGCATGCTAGAAGTTGGGCTTTTCTTTGTCTGAAGATGCATGGAACTGAGTTCTAATGTAGACTGAGCTCTAAACTGAGCCATTCAACTAGATAGCATTTTTAAAAATTGTCTATGACCCTCATAAATGAATAGGGCATGTTGCCTGCTGATAATGAGTAGTTTTTACTGAAAAAAAGCACACATAAAGGAGGGGAGGTGGAAATAGTCCAATCTTGCAAAGCTGTGTAACAAATGTGACATTTTCTGGTTGAAATAAAAGTCATAGAGATGTACAGGAAAGATAACTTGATTCCACTTAAGATAACTTATTTTCTATTATTCCAATATGCCAATACCATTACTACATTCACAAATATACAAAAACAGAAAAGTCGAGCTATAATACTTTCTCAGATGTTTTATCAGAACAGATTGCCATTTTTAATGTCCTTAAAGTTCAGATTCTAGGTGGCCTCCGCCATCTGGTTGGTCATATTTCTGCACATCAAGCTATATATGATTCTGTATGGCCCAAATCTTTATCTGGTGGGCAGAGTCCCAGGTCTTTCTGCTTTTCTATGTAGTTTAGCTATCACTGGCATGGTGTGCCGTAATTGGCACCACACTGTACATGCCAAAAGCTTTGGAATGGCTTGGATTAAAAGCCATCTTGAAGGGGAGATGGTCCTGAGAATGTGGGTGCATGAGCTAGGCTTGTCATGAGTATAATTTGAGGTATACTGCACCCATCCCTTATTTTCTTCTTCTCTCTACAATCCTTTCAGTGATGCAAGTGCCCTGTGTATGCACACATGCTTGGGCCAGGCTCGGTCAGCACTCTTCCGTAAAAGGCATTCTTCTGAATGTGAAAGCATATGATTTTGGAATTTTATTTGGGATGCCGTATCCAAGTTCCTTAGTTTCGCTGAACACATTTATCCATAAGTGAATTCTTTAAACAAGATTTTTCCATGCTCAACTTACAAGTGTTTCATTATGTGTACTATGTCTTTTCTGTTATATCCCCCCAAATTATTTCACTCATGTCATCTTGAGCCCTTCTGTCCCAAAAAAGTACTTATTATCTTTTTTATTAAATAAGGATTATGGGCATCCAATGGCAGGAGGGTCCCCTCAGCCTCCAAAGCATTTAGATGGTTGTGAAAACGTTTCTCCTCTCTTCATTTGTTTATTTTATTTCTTTCTAAGTTATATCCTGCTTTATTTTAAGAACTCAAAGAGGCTTATATTATTCTCCCCCTGCTGCTTCAGTGTGATCCCCATAACAGCAACCCTGTGAGGTAGATTGGGCTGAGAGTCTGTGACTGGCCCAAATCACGCAGCTGGCTCCATGGCTGAGTGGGGATTAGAACCCAGGTCGCCTGAGTCTCCGTCTTGAACTCTTAACCACTACACCACACTGGTGGGGCACCACTGAGAGCCTTCCAGATGACGGCCTCATCTCTGACTTTGGAGTGTTTGTCTGAAGTTAGAGCTGGGACTTTGACCTCTCCTACACTGGGAAGCCATAGGATTACATCCAAAATGCTTTTTTCAGCAAAAGCTACTCACTACAGATGGCTACCATAGACAATTATGTCTTGTTTATTCTGTCCAGGTGACAACTCTCACCCCTTTATCAGAGTGAGATTGGAACGTTAGGCCCAAGCCCCACTTTTCTCAGCATGTTGACGAAGCTGGAGGGGAGACGTGTGGGCAGCTGCCTCCCAATAATACAACTGCAGACTCCCCTGTAACATCAGGAGCTTGACTGAAACTACATGACTAGAAGGGACGTAGTCCAGGAGTTCCCAATGAGGTGACCCTAGGAGCCATGGCACCCATGGGCATCTCTAGTGGTGCCCACAAAAGGTTTCCCATGCGGGGCCCATGAGCACAGCACCCATTTTTCTGTAGATCCCCTACGATCTGGTGCTTTTCACTGGAGATGCCAGGGACCAACTTGGTCACTTTATGACACAAACTTTTGTAAACTTTACAAAAAATGTACAATATTTGGGGTTGTTTAACATAGGAAAAAAGGCAAGTAAGGAAAAACATGATGGAGGTGGTTGAAGCCCCATCATTGAGAGTGTTCAAGGACTGGCTAGACATGGACAAGGTAGGCATGTCATGAGTGGAGCTGGCTGGAGCTGGGGGTCAGACTAGATGGCCTGGAGATCCCTTCTGACTAGCTCTGTTTCTATGTTTCTTGGCCCACGAGCTACCATCTATAATAATAAAAGAGGATGTTTGATGAGCGCCAAGACACTGGCATCTAAGCACCTGAAATTTGCCATCCTCACTAACAGGTCTTGAGGGATGTGCAAATCAGGCATTTTAAAGAAAGTATTAATTAATTTTAATTAATTGAAATGTGCTCATTTATTTACAGCTTGCAGTGCCAGCTTCAGCCACTAAGTGGCAGATTTCCTTAACCAGTTTGTAGCTTTATTGTTGGCGTTGTTTGAAAACGATGGCCACTTGCCAATGCCACCAACCCACCCACACAGCTGATGGAAGGGTCAGTTTGCGCAAGCAGAATGAGTCCAACCCTGCCAGGGACATACATTTGTTTGAAGGCTACCAAGGGAAGGGCTATTTCAAGCTATGTTCTTTCACTAGTAAGACATATCGATCCTTCAACTTAAATTCAAAATATTGCTACTGTAAATTTAGATATTACTTTCCTTGCCCTTCAAACATGGTCCACTGGAACAGTATTTTGTAAACATCCATTTTGTGATTGTGAGTAAACTCAGATCCACTCAGTAACTGCCATTTTTAAAACGATTGTGGCCAATCATTCTGCAGCAGAAGTAATCTCATATGCTTTTGATGTCATCATTAATTACCCAGATTTGTGATTTGGAAAGACGTAAGCCAATGAGCAGGCTGTTTATTTCACTTTCTCCTTCCTTTCATCATTTCCCCTAGAATAAAAGAAGGGGGTGGTGAATCCTGGCAAGCTGACTGAAGTCAAATTAAACATCTGTTTGTAAAACAAACCAGAGTGCCAATGACAGCTGTGGTGCAATGGCAAATGTTCCACAGTTGTCAGGTTCCTAAATTAACCATTGTTTTAATTATTTGTATTATAAACTTTCAGAAAAAAAATATGGAAAGAAATCTTTAAAAACCTCTGTAACCATATACATTTAAATATAATAGTTTCAATAAATGCATGTGTGTGTGTGTGTGTGTGTGTGTATAAAATAAAACAATAAATAGTGATATTTATTGGTAATTGGTTTATAAAATGTAGCTTAAATTTGCATCAGAAAAAATACAAAAATGTAAGCATTAATATGCAAAAACTTAAAATACAACTCATTAATTTTTTAAATCAAAAATTGTGGAACTAGAAAAAATCAGTATGAAAATCAACTATTTAAAAACATACAGCAATATATCAGAAGGCAAATCCTGTTTCTATACTACTACAGTGCTAAAATACAGAAGTATCGCTGGAATTTAACATTCTTTGCCCAAAGCTTTTCAACTGATTAATCTTCCTCAGGGGCATACTTCCAGTGTGCTTCAGCATGAATTCAATCTCACGAAACCTTTCATTCAGGACTCATTCTTAAGTTAGAAGTGAATGATGTAAAAATGCTCATTTGCTCAGACTAGGGTTGGGTCGGAACGCGGCATCCACGTCCCTCTGGCATTCACGGATTCGTCTCAAGCCTTGGAAAGTGAGCTTTGCTAAGAGAAGCCCAGGAACACCCGCAGAACGAAGGGTGTGCAGTGGCGACCTTCCTCCGCATCACTTGCAGAGCACAAAGGCTGACGCACGTGGCGTGGAAGAGGGCACGGCCTGTGCTGCACGTGGGGTTTGATTCCTGCTGAGGCCCTTGCAAATGCTAGCCACGCTCACCGGGAACCTGGACTCAGGAAGCAGGTCACAGATCCCTGTTACAGACCACTGTGCTCTTGAAAGAGCTTCTCCCCCTCCCCCCCGCCTTATTCAAAAGGTTCAAGAAAGCAGCAGCAGCAGCATCACTTTGGTCTGCAGCCACCGGCAGGCAATTCCTTCCACTGCAATCTTCCTACATTTTTAAAAAGTGTTTAGAAAGCAACCCTATAGCCACTAGACAGCACTTGGGCGGGGGCGGGGGCATAGGATTGCTCACAGCCCCATCTACAAGGTTAGAAACTTATTCTGGCCTCTTAGCTGGGAACCAAAGTTCCCTGCCTTGCAATTGGCATGGAAAGAACTGTGCCAGGCTTGCAAGAGTAAGCTCCAGGGATCGGGCCTGTGACTCTTGCAAAAGAGCCTTTGGGGATGTGGGAACAGATTCTGAGTCAGATGAGGAGGGAGGGCTGGGACTGGCAGCAAGGGCTCCAAGAGAAGTCAGGCTCCGGCTGGCAGCCAGGCAGTTCTGGAGAGCTACCGTGGAAAGGCTTGGTGGGCAGGCTGATGAGCAGCAGGGCGCCTTGGCCATCACCGTTCCAGGGCCTGGGATCAGCTAAAGAGGGCAGGCCAGGTGAGAGGTGGCAGGTGGTCTAAGCAACCGTTTCTGAAACAAGGGGACTTGCCTTAAAGGCAGGCTGCCAGGCATCTTGGTTTGGAAGGAGCGAGGGACTTTCAGTTTGGAATCAGTTTCTTACCACTGCGTTGCATTTCTTTAATGGCTGGCATTAAAATCACACTTATTTCTTTTCTTATTGATTTCTGCCCTATGCTTCATTTGTGCTTGAAAGCCAAGCTGAGTGGCTTGCATTGCTGAAAAGCATCGAGTTAGAAATCATTGTCTGGGTCTTCCAGGAAGGCAGGAGAAAAGAGCCTCAACAAAACCTTGGAGAGGTGGCTTTGTGTGCTTGAGAGGCAGGCAGGGAGAATGCCACTGCTACCAAGATGCAAGGTACCCTGCGGGTGCTTCAGCCTTCTTCACTTGTGATCCAAGATGCTACCCTTGGACAAGCGAAATTGGATGGGAGAAGCACAGAGGGGAATTTTGCCTCGGTGCTCTTTCCAGGTTCCATGGGATACCCATAATTTTCTGTGTTTGAAGGGTTATGGGCATCCTGACTGAATGAATCACAGCCTTATTTATTTATTTCATTTTTGTATGACCCCACAGTCAACGTTCTCTGGGTGGTTCACACTGTCCATAAAATCAGATGATAAAAGTGCAATAAAAATACCATAAAATGCCATAAAATCAGAAGAAATATTTTAAAAAATTAACAGCTAAAATCAGATAACAACAACAGACAATAACAAGAAATAACAAAAGACTGGGCCGGAAGTGGGGGCGGCATGGAGAGAGAGAGAGAGTGCAAAACTCTGTTGATCACCCTCCAACACCCGGTGAACTACCTCTTATGTTGTATAATGTTTTGAAAGTTTGAGCAGTACCCTTTTGCTCTTTTTGTGGTGCAATCAGAGGATATATTTTTCAAACTAATTATGTAATATTCAGTATGTCTCACTGTTTTGTTGTTATTCTTATTTCAGTTTAAAATGAGCATTTTGTCCTTTATCTGGTTTTTATTGACCAGAATATGATTTGCTTTGTTTAAACATGCACATACATCACATTTACAACATTTATATACCATTCTATATCTAAACAAATATCAAAGTGGTAAACAATGAAAAGCTAAAACAGATAAAGGCACAATCCTATGGCCTCCAGAAGTTGTCTGGGGGATCACAGGATTTTTCAGAGCTGGGACTCTAAAGGCTGAGCCCCTTCCTGCCCACTTACAGCTGGCTGCTTCTCTAAAGATGCACCTAGGCAAGAGAGGACAAAGAAGGATGTGCTCAGGGTGCAGAGGGGATAAGACTGGGGCTATCCCCAAATTTCTATAACTACCCCAGCCTCCTCCCCTTCTCCTTTCCAGGACTAAATCTGGATTGCCCAAAGTGGCCATCTAAAGTGGCCATCTAGCAGCAGCAGAATTCAGAGGCTCGGGTGCATGTGCCTTGGAGCATGTTGGATTGCATCCTAGAAGTATAAAATGATGTATTTAAAACAAAATATCATTAAAACCAGGGCTAGTCAAACAAGGAAGACTTCCTGAAAAATGTTTTCAGCAAGCACTGTGTTGCAGCCTGTCTGTCCTCCAGAGCTCCATAACAAACTGGAGTCCTATAAAAATGAAACCGCTACACGGAATGTTCTTCTCCTGGGGGAGTCCAGGTGGGTCCCAGATCCATGTGGAAACCCCAGAAGCATAACCTCCAATGACGTCAGTGCTGGGCAAGTTGGAAAGGCCCTCTCTCAGGGGTGTGTGTTCTATGAAAATAAACCTTCCTAAAAGTTATACATGCATTTCAAGAGAGAGGAAAAATACCTCTGTGTGTGTGTGTGTGTGTGTGTGTGTGTGTGTGTGCCAGTTCACAAATGCTAGCTATACACCATCTGTTCAAATGCTGAAAGCACTGTTAGGCACTCAGCGATTGCATTCTGGGAGGTGAGCATTTATCCCTCCAAGCTGTAACATTAGTCTGTTTGCTGTCCAAGAGATGCATTTGCTCTGACCATGTGTTAATTTCCAGGAAGCAGGCAGATTATTTCAGAAGGCATGCACATCAGTAAATATTACAGTGTTCCAATGCAAAGTTTATCCATATAATAGTCTCTTCCAAAAAGCCAACTATTTAGAATTGCCAAAACAGATGGTTAAACGATGCATTAGTTGTGTTATACCTCCAGTAATTGTCCAACTTAGACAAACCTGTAACAAAATGCATTGTGGCATCCAAGAGACAAAGAATAATTTTTGCTGAATAAAATGTAACCAAGCCATTTCAGATACTGACACTAAAGTGGCAGTCTATTAATTAGGCAACATGTGCAGTTCCATTCCCTAGTCCATTCCTGCTTATGGCTCTAAGTATCATATTAAGTATTTATAAATATGTATTGTGCCTCAATATAACAGATCAGCCTCAACCTTCAGACTCTCCAATGGCAAAGGAGAGTCTGAAGGTGTGAAAGCAGCGGGGTCAGACCTGGATGCGAACAAGAGTGGCAAGTACAAGCACTGCCATTCAGCCATAGCAGGCAAAAGCCAAGGATGACAAACACTCATATTCAGTGCCCAGTACAGTAAAAATGAACTTTTAAATTAATCATGATTTATTTACAAAGAAGCAAAGAACTAGAGAATTATGGATCCTTCTCTTTCCTGCCTTTGTACTGCTTGCAATGCAAATGACGGGAACATTTGCTCAAGAGAGGGCTGAGAAGAAAAGATATTTTAAGGCCACAGCATGTTCCCATTAAAGTCCACTTAAAACTCCCCTCAGTGAAAATCAGTCTATAACCAGCACTTGAAAATTCAAGGAATTTATCTTGCCCTTTCACACTGAATCTTCCCTTTCTTTCTGGATATTGCAAGGCCAAGACAGGTCTAATTGCCCATCTCTAGGGGTATTAGTGGTTTCTTTGGAAAAAGAAAAGGAAAGAAAGCACCAGCCATACAATAAACAACCAAAATATGAGTTTTCACATACCCTTCCATGGGTATGTAAGTTTTTTGAGCAACAGCTTGCATAGCACAACTCCAGAAATCTTTTCAAGCGTGAGTGCGATCTAGTATGAAGCTCTCCTGTGCAAGGTCCATTGAAATCAACGCCAGAAAAGAACACGTGACTGTCCTTGAATAACTCTAATCCATTTTAATGGAACTTGTACAGGAGAACGTCTCTGCAGATCATGTCATTAAACTCAGTGGTTCATACCTAAATGTCTCAGGTTCTTGGATGATTATGATGATCACAAACCATTTTAGGAGAACAGTTCCTAAACATTTTCCAAAAGAAGCACTAAATAAATGTTTCTTTGTTGGAGCCTGCCCATGAAGTTCTACTTGCTGATTCTAAGTCCCTCAAGCCCTACATGCATCATATATGCAAAAGTTAGTTACCCAGATGCTCTTCTAGCATCAGAATAGGTCCTTATTATATCTTCAAATTTAAAATTTCAAACTTGCCTATATATAGCTTGCTTTCCTCTTGTCTTTCCACCATGCAGAAGAACAAACCTGAGAACCTAACTAATCTGTTTGATAAGAAGCACCAAAGAGCCAGTGTGGTGTAGTGGTTACGAGCATGGGACTGGAACTCAGACAATCTGGGTTCTAGTCCCCGCTCAGCCATGGAGCCAACTGGGTGGCTTTGGGCCAGTCACAGACTCTCAGCCCAACCTACCTCACAGGGTTGTTGTTGTGGGGATAAGATGGAGAAGGAGATGTAAGCTGCCTTGAAGCCTTTGTAGGAAAAAGGCAGGATATAAATCAAAAAATAAATAAATAAAATAAGTGGAAGGCTCATAACTTAACACCTCTGGATTCAAACAGGGAACAGCTTGCTAGGTTTGGAAGTCCTGTGTTCAGACCTTCACCTGGTGCTGGCACCTCAGCTTGAACATCATGCCAGAAAATGAAACATCATTGCACAATCCTTATGCCCTCCCTCGATCCATTAACATTTACCAGCCAATGGGGAGAGAAAAAATGTGTTTGGTTTACTGACATGCAGAGTCAGATTTATTAGAGTGTGGCTTTACTCCCTTAGTTCATTATAAAGAAGGGCTACAGTAGTCACTTGGTTAAATTATATGAATTCACTAGCCGGTGAATCTATCAAGCACGGGATAATAAATATATTCAGTGTGTAGTTGGGAGAAGTAGTTTATGAGACATATACTCCACCTGACTGACCTCCATTTGAGAAACCGTAAATTAAGAAAGGAAATTATACGTTTCTTTATTACATGTGCGCTGGGTAACCAGGCCCATTTGAAAGGAGAGCAGGCTCACAAACAAAATCTGGGCCAAGACTAAAGAAGAATGTTTTGACATCATCTGATTGTTATTACTTTGCAATATAAAGGTTAGATTGTATTTCTGAACTTTTTAGTGACCTTTTGAGGGTCACTATGTCCCCCCCTACATGAGCTCATTTCAAGGCAGCCCTGAACTCTGAAGAAGTCTGTAGCTGATTGAAGCAAGTGTGGCAGCCTCAATATCTCAGTATCATTTTTATACCAAAAAAATTTCACCTGAGACAGCTTTTGGAAGGGCAAGGTATACATGCACTAAAATACGTCTGTCTGTCTGTCCGTCTTGTTTTTATACTGCCCAATAGCTGAGGCTCTCTGGGCAGTAAACGTAAGTTTTTACAAAGTATATACATGCATTTATCAGGCACTCAATTAATAATAACAACATCCTCTCTCCAGGAAAACCTAGGCACTGTGGTCCTCTTAATATACTTTTTAGCACACTCAATGAACCATAATGCTCAAGATTCTTTTGGGGAAGCTGTAACAGTTAAACTGGATGGAGTAATATAAGCATATACTCTAAATTCAATTAACTAAAGAACATTCGGTTTAATGTGTTGTATTATGGGCTTCCCATGTTCACTCAAGCTCCAAAATGCTGGATAATTACAGTTGTTAAGCTCCACACCCTTAACGAATGCCTTATTTAGGCAATAGAGACATGGTATGACATCTTATGTTACAGCTAATTGCAGCTTCACCAGTATGTTGGAGCTGGGAGGCTGTCAGTGGCAGAGTGATGGATCTAGTGCCTAAATGTGTCTGCTCCCTTACCATTCCATATTCACATTACCTAAACAAAAAAACAAACATTGGGTGACTGAAATATTGTGCAGCCCATTTTCACATCATGTTTTTATACTCCTCAAGAAAGAGGCCCTGAGAGTAAAATAGAGAAAAGAACCTCCATATGCAGTCACAGTCTACCTTGCAAACATTTTTAGTAGTAGGCTGTGCCTGACCATGGTGGTTCTATTATGGTGGCTCTGCCCTGGGTGTGTGTGTGTGTGTGTGTGTGTGTGTGTGTGTGTGTGTGTGCGCGCGAGAGAGAGAGAGAGAGAGAGAGAGAGAGAGAGAGAGAGAGAGAGAGAGATCTGTATAAGGAGTTCCAGGGGAACAAATGTCAGCAGTATCATTGCCCTAATCATTTTGTAATGTGGTCCCACCTACTGCTAGCATATAGGCCCTGAGATGCTTGTCCACAGACAATTCAGCCCTTGGGCTAAAAAAGGGTTTACAAACTATGTAGTCTAATAATAGCAACATAACATTTCCTATTTAATATTTCCCTCCCTGAAAAACCTCCATCCATCCATCTCTCTCTCTCTCTCTCTCTCTCTCTCAAAAATAATTGATATTCTCAACCTTATGGACAAATCAAAAGTTAATAAATCATTGTGTCCAGATGGTATCCACCCTAAGAGTTCTTAAAGAACTCATATTTGATACTTTTAAAAACAAAATAACAGTGTTTTGTTTTAAAATAACATCTCTCTTAAGATCAGCCTGCATAACTGGAGGAATGGGGAATGTCCAGTGTAATGCCAATTTTTGAAAAGGTATTGAGGTGGAGGCTCAACATCAAGATAAATTGATCAACAGCATTATTAAACTTAGAATCGGTAAGCATAATGGACAAGCCCTGCTGAAAAAAAGACTCAACATGGTCTCCACAAGGTAAGTCCTGTTTCGTTAACTTCACCGGGAATGTCAATAAACACATGGACGGGGTAATCCAGTAAATATTGTTTACTTGACTTCCAGAAGGCTTCTGACAGTCCTTTATCAAAAGCTCCCAGGTAAACGTAGCAGCCACAGAATAAGAGGAGAGATCAGCAATGGGCTAAAAAGCAGAACTCAAACAGTAAAAATAGTTGGTTATTCTCCCAATGGAGGGATATAAACAATGGGGTCTCCTTTTCATCTTACTCACAAATGATCTGGAATTAGCAGTGAGCAGAGAAGAGGCCAAGTTTACTACCTTTATCTAAAGCACTCGTGTGAGGAGCTCTTCAAGAATCTTTCCAAACTGGGAGAATGGGCTTCCAAACAGCAAATACTATTTGGCGTAAGCCCGTGTAAAGTGACGCCCAAACTTCAGATATGAGCTGATGGGATGTGAGGCAGCAGGGACGGATTAAGCAGAGTTGTTGGGGTTGTGGTGGGCAGCTCCCTCAAAACGTGAACCCACTTGCTGGCTGCTGTGGAAAAGCACTATGCCATGTTAGGCATAATGAGAAAAGGACTTAAAAACAAAACTGCTAATGTCATCCTGCTCTTTTGCAATCTATGCTATGACCATACTTAGAATATTGTGCATCAAGGGGTCTCCAACCTTTCTGGGCTCATGAGCACATTTTGGGAATTTGAGAAATCACTGTGGGTATGCCTAATCAATGGATTGCCACTTTGGCATCGGCCTTGTTGCCTCTATGGAACTTAGGCTGCATCTTATTCAGGGAAAAATGTTTGGTGTCTATCGGACCACTGCAACCTCTCTTTAATAAGGGATTCCCATAAGGGAATCTAGTTCTTCTAATTGCTGATAGAGCAGTACAACATTCTTTTAAACATGGGTTGTCAATGCCCAGTAGTTGTTTTTTTGGGGAGAATTTTATTGCACAGGTTTTTTTTTATTGGAACACTTGGGTATTCACCAGTGCACTGGCTCTTTCACTTTTTAACTGTTTTGTGAAAAATAATAAATAGCAGAAGAAATTGAGTCTCTGCACCTTTTTGGCGGCTAACATGCTAATAGTATGATACTGGAAAGATAAATGCTCATATCTAATAATACAATGGACTGAGAACCTTACAAATTTTTTGATATATTAACAGGTGGCATATAGATTCTAACTGATACTTATTTGTATATTTGGTCTGCTTTTGTTGAAAGTCTGAATAATTGCTAGAAAGCCCAATGCCTTTTGCACAAATCAATATATCTATATTAAAGTATGAACAAAAAATAATTTATTCTTTTTGGGTACTAATAGAATTGCCCACAGGTGACATGGCACCCATGGGTGCACATTAGAGATGTCTGTTGTGTAAATTTCTGGTCACCATACCTTTAAAAAATGTAGTTTGTAAAAGTGCAGAAAAGGGCAACTAAAACAATTGGGACTCTAGTGCAACTCCTCTATGCAGGAAGAGTACAACAGTTGGAATGGTTTAATTGAGGAAAAAGGCAACTAAGAGAAAATATGACAGAAGTCTTTAACATTAGGCGTAGTGTGCAGAAAATATGGGAGGAGACCTCTCTCTCTCTCTCTCTCTCTCTCTCTCTCTCTCTCTCTCTCTCTCTCATGTCCCTTCGACCTCAAAATTGGCAGGTAGAGACCATCCTTAAACTGACATCTACCATGACACCAAGCTTGAGGTCAATCCATGTTGCCATTTCCTCATATAAGCTACAGAACTTAATGTCTCTCTGATTTCTGATTATAATGGCAGAACACAGTTCAAATGACTCAGCCAACAACATGGCCCTATAATATACCCTTATTCTCCATCATAGCTGTCTGAAATCATCTTATCCTTTGCTGAATCCAGACTATTTTAACAATTGCTAAATATTCACAGTAAATTACACCACAGTGAGATTGTTACGATCTTTTGTGTTCTCACCGAACTTCAGTTTGCGAGTGAGGAGCTTAGCTAGGAGGAGATGAACCTACGAGTATGTGCTTTGTATTTTGGAGGATGATAAGGCTGTGCTGTCAGTAATGTGACTGGAGAGGCAGCCACTGCTCTACTCACATAATAGACAAGGCGTAAGGAAGGATGCCTGTATAAGGTGACAGATTCCCGAACTTTTCAGATGTCAGAGATTCTTTAGTCTCTAGCTGATGTCCTTTCCATAGCCAGAAATTCAAAGTGCAAAGATTCCTTCATATTGAAATTATTATTTTTCTATATGACCCAACAGCCAAAATTCTTTGGACAGTGTACAGCAGTAGAATAAAATGCAATATCAAATATCAAAGAAGAAAGTACTTGCATAAACTTGGAAAGCAAGGGTCCAAAGATAGTGATTTGTGGATGTTATGAAACCATTCTGTCTCTGCTTCCCAGATGATCAGGTACATTCATTCCATCATTTGCCCATTGATGGAACTGGATTTTATGCAAATCTAACTATAAGCAAATTCACAAAATCCCCAAAAAAGTGTAAATCCCCCTTACATATACATTTTAATTCAGTTCTTTTTTTTTTCTATGACTAAACTGGTGTACAGTTTCAGAATTTGTGTTATTTATTCTTTAAATGGTCCCAAGTCTGTGGAATCCGTGCAACACAGAAAGAAACAGTTTGCTGCTGAAACTACAGCTGAAAGAAAATCAAACTCATTTGCATCACTTGCACAGTTCTCTGGTATCCTTACCCAAAAGATCTTCAAGGTACAAACTCCTGAAGTTTGCATTATGCTTTGCCAACAACAAAACTTGTGTTCCAGTTGTACAATTTCCCAAATGAATGTGATTTAAAAACAAAACCCCACACACACTCAAAAACATGTAAATGATGTTCTAAATCTGCCAAATCTCTAATTTGGCAGACTTTATGTCCTTTTCAAGTTTCTCAAACCTCCAGTGGCTACACACAGCCAAAAGAGGCATATGAATAAACCATAAGAGAAATGATTTATCACTGAAAAATAGTAAATGCTGCACTTTGTCTTGAAGCATACTAAAACATTTCTTTTGCCAGTTGTTCATGAGCACAACTTTTACTATGAGCAGTAAGATTGTCATTGAGTCATTTGACAATTTTAGATTAAAAAAATAATAATCCAAGTCTCATATTTGGTGGAAAAGTGGGACTGTAGGGTACCAAAATGCATACACCAGAAGCTTTGGCTATTGGGTGGTATAGCAATGAAATTATTATTATTATTAATATTATTAATAATAATAATACAAATTTGATTACATCACATATAATGTGGTGTAGTGGTTAAGAGCATGGGACTGGGACTCATATGATCTGGGTTCTAGTTCATCCTCAGCCATGGAGCCAACTGGGTGACTTTGGGCCAGTCACAGACTGCCAGCCCAACCTACCTCACAGGGTTGTTGTTGTGGGAATAAGATGGAGGAGGAGAATGATGTATGCTGCCTTGAGCCCTTTGTAGGAAAAAGACAGGATATAAATTGGAAAATAAATAAATAAATAAAATCAAAGCAAGGATTTCTTTTAAAAATCCCACCTGACAATGTTTGTGAAAGAAATCCATTTAAAGACAGTATCAAATAAACAGTAGATCAAGTAAAACAGTGGCGGGGGCAGCATAAACCTACCTGAACCGCTTCTTTGCCCAAACTATAAAAATACAGGTGCATCTCTCTAAAGGTTATGAGGAAGGTGCACCTATAGATTCCAGTTGCTACATGATCCTACAAAAATCCTCCATTTACCTATGGTGAGCTGACTGTTCCCAGTTCCAGTAGTTATATTAATCGGCTTGAACCCACGCCTACTTATATCTTGGAACTTAGTGGGACTTTTGAGGGTGGCCATGTGTCATCTTCTGCAGAGGGCAGTCCTCTATTTGCAGGGCTCCCAGAAGGCTGTCCTCTCCCTGAAGGGCTGACTTACCCATGTCAAGTGCATGTATAAATTCAACCTCAGCAACAGAAGCAGCAGGGAGACATTGCAGTGACTTGGTCACAGGGCTCTACATTCTGCTGGGATGTACTGCATTTGTACTTAAATTACACCAAGTGTTCTGACTTTTTTTAGCCATAGCCTTAAATTTGCACATGCAAATATTATGCAAATCAGGGCCC
The DNA here is from genome assembly GCF_004798865.1 of Varanus komodoensis. Taxonomy (NCBI): domain Eukaryota; kingdom Metazoa; phylum Chordata; class Lepidosauria; order Squamata; family Varanidae; genus Varanus; species Varanus komodoensis. The sequence continues at coordinate 19,068,833 of NW_025335468.1, forward strand.
TCTGGTTTGGTGACCCAGGTCCTCTTTGGCGGTGGTGTCAGGGGGGATTCCCAAGTACCTGCCTTGTTCCAAGGAGGCGTATACACGATAGCGCCATGTGAGTGCACGCATTCTTAGCATAACGCAGCAGATGCAGCTGAGAGAAGGGCAGTGAGCAATTTGCAGGATTTTCAGTCATGCTCTACTTTGGCTTTTTGAGGTATTCACGTAACATACAAATGCTCACCCCTCTCTCAGCCCAAAGCCACTTGATTGGCTTGGCAGCATTTAGATTCCAGTATAAGCACTGCAAGCAGAGATCTGAGTATGGCGAAATCCTGCCATATGTGCTTCTTCAGCTGCAGTTTCCTCGCAGGGTGGGCATAAAGGACACGTCTTGCCACCTTTCATAATCCTCTGGACCTGTATTGGCCCATCACTGGCCACAGAGAAGCTCTAAGAAAGCTCACATCCAAAAGAGTTTCAGAGGCACACTACCTTTTAAATTGGAGAAAACATTTCGCCATCCCAACTAGTAGCTGCTGCATCCTCTATGAGTTTGTCTAATTCCCTCTTAAAGCGAGTTGGCAGCCATTACTGCGTCTTGGTGGTAACACATTCTGTCACTCGTTTTGCACTTTGTGCGTAATTCCAAATGCTCTTCCTTTTGTCTCATCCAGAGTTTAAGGTAGCAGAACACTGCCTGGACTTTTCAGGCATAACTCCTTTACATCAGTGTGCTTAGCATTTTTTTTTCTTTCATGGTATCATTCTGATAGATTTCCTGGATGCCACCAAAGCTGAGCAAATGGTGTCCAGTATTTGCCTGCATTTATGTGGAAGTGAAGAAGAAGCAGAAGCAGAAGTGGAAGAAGGGCTTAAAACAAACCCTATAATTTTTAACTGCTCAAAGCTTTATATCCCATTTGAAAAAATACACATGGTGTTAAGTTTGTGCCAAAAGCAAAATAATAATTGCTATGTACAATGCTACTCCCGCACAGCTACGTGGTGTTGTATTATACTGTTAATTACTGTCTCCAACAAGTCATAATGACAGTAGCTGTTTGAGCTTGATAGGCCTCATTCATTTGAACTGCATCCAGGAAAACACATCAGGTTTTTTTCCAACTGAACCTTAAGTTTTCATTTAAGGACTGCAATACAGCCAAGCCATTTCACTTTCAGGAAATATCCCTGGGGGTGTGATTCTTGCCCTTTCATCCCAACAGCCACATTTGGAGAAGCAGTCTGAAGCCATGGTCCAGGAATGGGTAGGACTGGAGGCCAAAGAGGTGGAGCCCGTGCACAGGGCTCAAATGCCAGTCCATCTGAGCTTAAAGCTCAGTTACTACCAGTAATTGAGCCTTAGGAGAGGCGGTTCAAACTTAAGAATAGGAGGGCGGGATTGCACAGAAGCTGGGGAACCACAACATGATTTGTGGGTGAGGAAAAGAAGGTGGGACCTGGGAAGAATATTCGGCCACACTGGAACCCCATGAGGGCTAGATTTGGTCATTTGGCCCAGACTGTGCACACCTGCTCAACCTTTTGCTAAGCTGGGTAGAGTGCTAAGCTAGTTTTCTGGATGAAAAATATCCTGAGCTTAGAACCGAGTGCCAATTTGGAGATTCTTCCTCAGATCGAATGTCTGAGGCCAATTGTTATGTGACGCCAGGCCTGCAAGAATAACTGATGTTGCGATCCATACTCCATATCTCATTTCAGCTGGGTTGTGCATTCAGTGTTAGCGCTCCAGGGAAGTTTAGCCTGAGTGGGTGTTGTGGGCTGCATATATAACAGCTATGGACCTGGTTTTCAGGGGAAGCCAACCTTGTAAAACATCACATGGATAAATTATTCTTGATTGTTTGGCTACATATCTACACTGGGCCTAGGGGAGTTTCAGGAAAGCAAAAATAATTTTGATCAGACTAGTGAAACGTCTTCAGGGAAATAGGTTTCACACTGCTAGCATTCAGGATCTTCACTCCTGAAATATCAGAGCACTTGTTAAAGGTTTGTTGATACGATCAACTGTATTTATGTTATAGCCACCAATTCACATTTTGAAGGAATTTGCCGGGATTCACATGGATAATACTGCAGTTCCACAGGTCCAGACAAATATCCAAGACTACAAGTGCATTCATGTCCTATTCAGTGTCACTGCCTTTCTTTCTTGAGGAGAAACTGTATCAGTGCCTGGATATGCAAATAGTTGTGCATGCTTCACGGAAACAATTTAAATATTGTTGGAGTCCCACAAACTTTTGTGCAATTGCTACCGGGTCTGAACATACTGTTTCAGCTCCGAGAATTGGGAACAAATGCTGCAGATGGCAGCTGTGAAACGGTGGACTTTCCCCTTTGTTAGCAACTCTACAAAAGCCGCTTTGCTGCAGAGGTGAAAGTGGCCTGGGATTCGCTCTCAACATTGAAGAGGCTTCATCCCACTTGTGCATCCAACCCACAGCCATGCATCTGTGTATCCACCCACCAACACCCCTAAATTTATTTTCTGATCAGCATGCCTCTGATTGGTGCTAAAAATATAAACTGGTGCAAGAACATGGGTCCAAGAGCACAGCAGGGAAATACACAAAGCACTGTGTGGACATACGCAGGCACGGACTCAGACCCTTAGAGATGGGTGAGATATTCACTGGGTTTACATTTTCACTGGAACATGGTTCGTACATTTCTAAGGTTTTCATTGTTTATTTATTCATTTAAAACATTTATATCCCATCTAATACCGAAGGTCTCAATCATATATTTCTTTCTGACCATGGATTTTGGAATCCAAAGCATCTTCTGTCCCTCAGACACCATCTAGGAACCATAGGACTGCTTCCTTAAAAGTGAAAAGAATAAAATTCCAAGAAATCAAGCTTGGCATATCCATCCATCTCCTTGGTGACAAGAGACAGGTTCTGCCCAGTACAGAAGTCAAGATCCTTTTGCTTTCTTCTACAGAACTGAATGGCTGCCATGTCTATGTTCAGAACCTAAAGCAGGTACCTGCCTTAAGCTGACTATTGCCACCACCAGGCCATGGGCCTTCAAATGACATGTTGTTGCTACCTTGGTGAAATTTTATCGAGGGCTTTCAGGCCTTTTTGAATAACATCTGCCTTACCACACAGAAGGGAATGGTAAATAAAAAAACCAGAAGGGTTATCCCTATATCAGCAGAAAATAATGGCGGGAGGGGGACAAATGACAGAGCTTAGTGAGAAGACACTCCTTTGACTGGAATGGCAAGGACAATCATGTTGTTGAGCTAATTATGTTTCCATTTCTTATTCTGGTTCATAGCTCAGGTTCTACTTCTTGAGAGGACTGTGCACCCCCTATTTGGCATGATATGTAAATCAACCTTCCCCATCATCTGTTGTAATTACAGATGGAAGGTCTACTCCATGTTAGGAATCTCCCAGGGCCATCTAGCTGCTAAGCAAGGCTGGAGTAGAAGAAGTCAATCTTAAAGGTCATGGACAATCCAGACTCTTCTGAGTGCTGATCTGCAAGCTAGGCTAGACTTTAGACTTGTGAGAGGGACTGACATTCCTGTGGTGACATTTGCAAACCTAGTACAACTTTGTGCATGGAACAAGTCCCCTGAGCCCTGTATCTATATCCTGACACACAATCTATAGATTTGCAGACTTGTGAGGCAGAAAGGCACCAAAATATCATTAACTACAATATCATCATGAAGTTTTTCAACTGTTTATTGACTTGTACACTTACTTCAATATTACACAGCCTGTGCCCAAAGGAGGGGCAGTCCAAAACACCTGAATGCGGGTCCTTCTTCTGGGAGTACTCTCAGTCACTGCCACAGGACAATTACTCATGAACTGCGTCTCTTCTTCATCTATAATCTAAACAAACATGGAGAAGCAAGATTTCATTGTAAACATCATCAGGTAGACAGCCTTTTTAGCCCCACAGGCACGTTTGGCAATTGGGACAACCTTCTAGAGGCACGGCAAAGGATAAGTAACCTACCTGAAAGACTAACGACAGGTAAAAGTGGACAGCTGCGCCCCAATAATCAACAACTCCTTTGTACCCACAGTTTTCGGCACCAGCAGAAACCTATTTCACAGCAACCCCAGCTGCCAGTAGGAACATGTGTGTACGTGTGTGGGTGGGTGTGTTTTCAAGTGGAAGAGCTAGAGCAACTTGGTGGACATAAGAAAAGGTGTCCAGGACTGCATGGGTGCAGTACTGTCCAGTACTGACATTACTGGAATGCAAATACTCTCTGCTCCAAATCCAGAAATGGGATCATGTTCTATGAATCATGGATGAGCCAAGTCAGCTCCTAAAATGACCTGGCATAACCTGAGAATGTAAGAAAAGCCCTGCTGGATCAGCCCATCTGGTCCAGCATCCTGCTCGCACAGCGGCAAAGCTGGTGCCCGCAGGCTTCCAGGATGGGAGTAGAACAGCCCCACCTGCCCCAGCACCCCAACAACTGCTGCACCCCATATGTAACCATCGATGGCCTTCTCTTCCATGAATTTGTCTGATCCTCTTTTAAAGGCATTCAGAAGAGCAGCCATCACTACTTCCTGTAGTTGCAAATTCCATATAATCCTCCCTTATCCACTGAAATCACAGAAGCAGTTTTTCTTTGAGATTCAGGAGGACACTATCAAATTTTAATAAATCCCTATGAAAGTGTATTTGCAGCAGATCCAGGCTGTGGGCTTTTGGAGCTTGGTGAAGGTCATCACCTTGACATAGGGGCTCTCTCTCCCTGGACTGAGCAGATAGGGCTTGTTTTTGGAAGTCCTAAGGTTCAAGAGTCATGAAAAATTTCTAAGACAGAGTCAGTGACTTGAAAGGATTCCCTCGCTGAATACAGAAAATGCCTGATTTACATACATTATATTAGCTGATCTCCTCAAGGACATGTGACATCCCACTGGAAGAAATCTCAGATCCACTGCCCATTTTGTCAGGGAAAAGTCTGGTGACAACATGCATACAAATCTCCTTTTATCTTAACATCAAATAAAAATAATGTTGCTTTGATTTTTCTTATACATTGATCTGCGGTTACTTCCCTCCTCCCTACCTCTGCGATTTGAAAATGAAAGAAAAAAAGAGGCAAACAATTATAGAAGAAGAAAAGAAACCAAATAATGAAAAAGGAGCTGTGTGCATGTGGTGGGGAAAAGACTCTATCTACAGTGGGTAAACAAAAGCTGAGCTTTAATGCGCCAATGATTTACATTTCAGTTCACCTTGATAATTGCAAAAAGAAAATAATGAAGTGTATATCATTTCCGCTATTTATGTTGTAACAAGTGGCACTCTGGCAAGAATAGTACAACACAGGACAATATTTTATCAAACCGTTCCATAAAACTCTACTAAGTTCAAGGTCCTATAATATCATCAATAAGACATAAATCATATTTTCATCAGTCTGTGACACCATTGTCTTCCAGATACCAGTGTCTGGGTCAAGGTGTATAAATCTTCCTTCATTCATAGGACTGATCACTGGTGAACAAAAAGAAGAGAACAGAAAGAAAAAGGAAGTTCACCTCCTTGAGCCAAACAATGGGGTCAGCTTACATGAAAGCAACGTTGGGTCCGGTTTGGATTCTGATCACATGAAAGGCCAGGATCCATATTTCTTAGTCTGCATTACTATAGTCTATACTTTCCTTTAGTATACAAATTCTGCTTGAATGTATTTATTTATTTTAAGTGTGGCAACCCACTGATTTACTATAGTTCCAAGGCAGCTAACTTTTAACATAAAACAAATTCCAATAATGTCAGCAACAGAGAGGATAATGCCAGTGAAAAACAGATAAGCAATAAAGCAAGATATCAGCATCATTATTACTTTATATTTCAGGTCCACATTTTTCCTTTTTTCAAGGAAGTCAAGGTAACTTAGATGGTCCTCCTACACTCCATTTTATCTTCACAAGAACAGTAAGTGGGTTATGCTGAGAGAGACTGGCCCAAAGTCACCCAGGGAGTTTCATGGCTGACTGGGAACCAGAACCCAGATCTCCAGGTCCATGGTCCAACTATCTAGCTCAAGAAAACAAAGTCACCAGGTACACATACCTGGGAAAGGCATGTGTGCTCGGCAGTTCCCTGGAAAGGGAGGTATCAGACACCCTGACAGGTGTCAAGAAAGGTGGCCTGGGGTGCACTGATTGCCTACTCCCACTGCAGGTAGTTTGTACCAAGGCAAACTCAGTCTCAGCAGTAATGGAGAAAAGAACTCTGTGCTCTGGGCTGGGGTTGGGGTCCACTGCTGAATAGTTTGGAGCAGAGATCTGCAGAGACATAGGGCTGTTGCCCTGGAGAGGAAGTATAATTATTAGTAGCATCTGTAATATTTATCTATTCTTTTTCTTTACCAGTGAATAGCCAAATCTCTCTGGGCAGTCTGTAAAAGATGGAGTACGGTAATTCAAAATTTAATCTTATGCATGTAATCTCACAAATAAGGACCACTGTATTTAACAGGATTTATTCTCAATAAACTGTGCATAGGATTGCACTCATCAGAAGATTCCAGTTCCAGGAACTCAGTAGGGCTCCTTTACTCTACAGTTTTACTTAAGAAGTTCCATCCTTCCTTCTAGGCCCAACGTAAATGTTAGGCCTGGTTGGGCAGCTGCTGAATACCAACATTTGAGCAAAGGCCACTCAATAGAGCACCAGGACTTGTTCCTTCTCTTCACTATGGCAACCTGCTGGCTTTCCCGCCTCTTACTCTGGCCCAGGCAAAAGTAGAGGTGGTTGGAAGAAGGGCGAGTAGATCTTGTCGCCTACTCACTCACTTTCTGCCTCTCTAGCAAACAAATGGCAAAAATGATGTGAGAGCAAAAGAGCAAAAGCAGCAACGGGCCCTTTGCAGGTGCACGGCCCACAATGTCTGGATCCAGCACTATTTCCTCATGCGGGTTTTATAGGAAAGCCATACAATATCAGTGTTGTTATATTCTGTGCGGTTCTCCTGTGTTTTCCCTTCCAATCAAATTTAAGGTAATTATTTTTACTATAAAACATGACTGTAACAACAGCCTACCTAACCTGGAATGTCAAAGAATTATTGTCAAAAGTGTTACTTGCAATTTCTTGTTAAAAGTGCAATTTCTGGATTAATGATCTAGACCATTTCATTATTTACCTGGTCAGCACGGCTGGGGATTAACACCAAATTGCTCCTTAATTGCCCCATATTACTGTAAGAATATTACATTATATGAGGAGAGGAGAGGAGAGGAGAGGAGAGGAGAGGAGAGGAGAGGAGAGGAATAGAATTTAATATCCTCTGTACAGGGAGACTAAAGCTGACTAAGGGACAGTTAAGGGGCAATTCAGTAGTAAGCCATCAAACTCCCTGACTATGAAAATGGGATGAACTTGAACCAGGAAACTTGATTAGCAGAACAAGATTCTTTGTTGTGAAGAGACAGTATAGAAAATCTGTCTCCTTTGGAAAGACTATTTCTAGTAGTACCATATTTCATGCTGCATGGAATCTTCCTTTTAATTAGACTTCCAGCTAATTATGCAAAAGAAATGCACCAGTAGTGCATCCCTTTAGGAAAGCAATGTATGTGGCATTTAGTTTACACTCCCCTGTCTCAGTTTCCACCTGTAAAAGTAGGATAATACAATTAAGGACTAAGCTTGAATTCTTTAGCAAAGACTTCATGGTTGACTTCATATGGGAAACGGAAATTGGACCTTCCCACAAGGTGGCATTAGCTTGACCCAAGTCTTTATTACTGTTGATAGAAGCAGGGGTACTTTTGAGCATCACAGAGTTCATTTTCAGAAAAACAGCTCAAGTGACCTATTTTTTAAATTCCATTCATAAAGAAACACAGGATCAGTCACTGCAACTTTGGAAAATCTCATGATTCACATGAGATTTCAAGAAAAAATGCCCATGTTCACATGAATGAAAGCAGAAACATCTCCCTTCTAAACCCATAAACCAATGTTATGCCTCTCAAATATCACCGTGCTAGTTGTTGTTGTTGTTAGGTACTGTCCAGTCATCTCTGACTTCTGGTGACCCTTTGAATGGAAGCCCTCCAAAATGTCCGATCTATGACAGACCTACGCAGCTCCTTTAAAATCAGGGCTGACACTAGTGTGCTTCAGTCAAATATACCAGGGCACTGAAATTCCAATTCTGTTGCCCCTTATTCCACACCTGCTGCAGAAAAGAGGCCAGAAGGTGGCTCCCCGTCTTTCAGTGCTCAGCTGCTCCCCAGAGGAAAGGAGGTTATTTGCCATTTCTTTATTCATTTTAATTAACTATGATGGGTTATTAGATTCTGAAGGTATGATGTTTTATTTGATGGACAGTATTTTAAATGGGTTTTATCCATTCAAAATTTGTTAATTAATGGTCTGTATAGAATGGCTTGGGGGAAGCTGAGATCATAAATGAATTCTTTCACGAAACGATTTGTCCTTTTTCTCCTTCTTGCTGAAAGAGGATTTGTCAATGAGTCCATTTATACAGTTGTCACCTAAGGTTCTCAAGAAGTTTACAACTTGCACAGACATTTTGCATTCTTCAGATAGGAATCAAGATATATTTTCCACAGTATCTTGTTTAGAAGTAATCTATTATCTTGCATTCTATCATGATCCCACTATCCAGCAAGGTGGCAAAACAAACATTTTATGTCAAAGCATTACTTTCTGTTGGGTAAATAGTCCCCATGCATCATTATTTTTTCTTATAGTCAAATACATATTCAAGCAAGATAACACAAAAAAGCTTTCCAAAATATTATGCACCTAATGCAGTGTTTTCTGCAGTCCGGTGGTAGTTATGGATTCATCTTAGATGCCTTCATGTATTTACTATGTTGAGTCCCATTCAAAAAACTCCAGCTAGGGCACCATCCGATCAACTCCACACCAGATGTTTGTATGCCTCCTTACGAGCAAGGAGCCAGGCACAACAGCTGCAGTCTTTGCTACTGCTCCACCTTGTGCACTGCATTTTATCTAGGCAACCATTTTTGGCTGTCTAGATTTAGTGCCAGGAAGTCGGAGGGAAGGAAAATGGTTGCTGATGGGAACCAGCACAACTCCACAGCCCCCGCCTCCTCCCCTCCCTGTTCCCTGGTATTCCTCTCCCTCACCCCCCAGAGGCCCAGCTGTAACTTTGGAGGGTTTGGGGAAGCAGCTGGCACAGATCATTCTGTGTGGGCAGAAAGGGGCTTGGACTCCGAAAAATCTTGTGGTCTCCCAGATGATGTTGGAAGGCCATGGAGTTGCACCCTAATTATGATTTAGATCACATTTTATTACTATTTATATCCCACACAGCTGCATGTAAATGGAGCCAGCATTTCTACTTAACAGAACATCTGATTAGCAAAACATTACAGATATGGTTAATTTTATACATAGCAAATTCACTATTTTTATTTCATAACCTTGTCACTGGAGTTTTTTTCTGCCTAAGCTATGACAACAATGTATGCAACAACCACTTCTATTTTATACTGTAGTTTTAAACTTTCAAATTTTAAAGTGTATTTTATGGTTGTGAACCACCCAGAGAGATTCAGTGACTGGGTGCCACAGACATGTGACAGACAGACAGACAGAGGGTACAGAAATTGGAACATCACAAGATAAAATGTTTAGTGTCCATGAAATAGTACAGAATGATCCTATGGCCCTTAGAAAGCATCTAGAAGACCACAGGATCTTTCAGAGTGTCAGTTCTGGTGTTAGATCTGGGACTTTGTACCTGGAGCACCCTCCCCTGGCCAGAACTGCACTGGCCTTTTCTCCACATGGCAAAAGCATCCTCAGAAAAGGGGTTTCATGGGTATTTGGGGAGCCAAGCACCATCAAGACAGGAGGCATCCAGCTGGTCTCTCCTCCTCCTCCCCTCCTGCTCCAAAGCACTGCAATTCAGTGGCTACCTAGATTTCTCACCTTGCACAGGTACACTGCCAAGCTGGCCTCTCCTGACATTGCACCCTAAGATAGCCAAGGCAATTCAACTGAGAGAAAGCCCAAACAATGGCCTTTCTAAAGATGGGTGTCTGCTGCCTCAGGTTTGATGCATGCATGTATTCAGGGTTAGTTATTGGTTCTTTAAATATGGGATGGGGGGGAGGATTTTTTTTCTGAGAATGGGACAAAGAAATGAACAAAAAACCCTAGTTGGTTTAATGTATGAATAAATAGTATCTTGAAATGGTAACAGGTTAGCTATGATGGCAGATTTCAGTTTCAGTCCTCTGTTTATTTGCATGACAGCACACCCCCTTGAAGTAAATTGGACTGACATTTCGGCAGATTTGGGGCTGCATCTAATCTGCTCCAAAGGATAGTGGGATCCTTGAAAGTCACAGGAAGGAGATGGAGATGCGAAAGAAAGAGGGAGAGTCTACTCATGTGAAGTTGGAATGAATCACGTTGTTGTACAGAAGCACATTGGTAAATGAAAAACACCAACCTACAGTTTCTGAAATGCTATTTACTACCGGTATTTATAATGTCAGCCTTAAACCTGCACTACCTAAGCAAGCATATAAAATGGGCCCTTGACTTCAAAAGGGCTCATCACAGAAATACAGAGGAAGAGACAAAGGTCTAGAAGTGCAGATACAAATAGGACATACATATGAGTTTCTGAGGGAGGTAGAAATAATGACCCAAAAAACCTTGGGAACAGAATGAGCTCTGGGCAAGCTAGCTGGAAAAGGCCAGGTAAAAAGAGCATAAATATACACTATAGAGAGAAGCATTTATTCCCATGGTGGTGAACATTAAAATTAGATGCAGCGGGTGTTTTTTCTCTTTTACCTACAACAGGCCTGCCTAGTATTTTAAGTTTTGCAGATTGTGGCAGGAAACATCTATCGACAAGATTTATGCTGATTCCCCTGATACGGTGCTGACTTAAACTTGCAATCTTACCTGTGGCTCTCCTAAAGTATTAAAAATGTTCGGCTTCCATTGCTAGCATGAAGAAACTGGCATAAGTAATATTTTTGGTCATCATTTGGTAAAATTAAAAGAAATCAGGGTCAGATCTCATTTCAATATAAAACTTGCTCTGAGAAATGCCAAGTGATCAAGCTTTTCTTAAACCCTGAATCAGTGTATAGATACTGTACATATAGGAAATGCAACTCAGAAAAGTTTTCTTTTTATTTCAGTTGAAATGTTCTTGATTTAAGGCAGGGGTAGGCAACTTGTGGCCCTCCAGATGTGTTGGCTTTCATCTCACACCAGCTCCAGGCAGCACAGCCAATGGTGAGTGATCATGGGAGTTTGAGGCCAAAACATCTGGAAGGCAAGTTGTCCATCTGAGACACAGGGAATTCTACTTGACTCTCGTAGTGAAGATGTAATACTTGATAAGTGCTTCTTTTAGAAAGCCATACAGACCTAGTTTGATAACCTCATTTGAGGGGAGATTGGCTTCAGAAATAATTATGCATGGGAATAACAAGTATCCAGTGACATCTGGAAAAATATGTAGGGCAGTATCCAAATAATTCCTTCTTGACTGTAGATTGTATTCATTACTCCTTGTGTACCACTCTGGTATGCACAAGGGTGGCATAAAACTATTTCAAATAAATACAGTTCGGCACTCATTAGGTTTCATACAATATTGTGACAGAATTTACCCATCTCTGTTGCAGGCAGCCTCAATTGTCAGAACAATATCATAAACCAACAAATGTGCATAATTCAGTCAAATTAATACCACTGATGAAGTTACTTGGGAATTCTGTAGGGCATTTACCGTTAAATTTCTCAAAGAGAGAAAGGAGCTAAAGAAATGAAAAGGGCCTCTTCTAGGTTACATTTTTGATTTACTGAACAGCTTTCTGCCTCTATTGCTCTTTTGGAAAGTGCACACTGACAATGAAGAGCCATTGTTCAGATGCTTCCAAGAATAATGTACTGTAGAAATCATTGTCCATTGACAAAAGTTTATCCTAGCTAAGCAAGCTACAGATACATAAGCACATTTGATTACTATAGGACAGATGCTAATGCAATCTACATGAAACTGCTGCATTAAGTCATCCAAGGATGTGGCGTGAGGGGTCATCAATACGCCGGCACCATACTGTTTTGTCTGATTCACATTAGTTGTCGGATTAGCTCTCCTCATGCACTGCATAAGGAGCTGCTTTGGGCAAGATGAAGGTGCTACTGGTGGATAGCTCAGTTTGCCTGAAAGATGGAATTTTGCCTGCTCTGATTGGGCTTGTGCTCCCCTAGAAATTCAAACCCACAGTTTAAAATTGCAAATGTATCTAGCTTTATCACTGGCCCCTCAAGCACTTCTGCAGCAAGCACTATCATTCACCAGCTGAGGCTGGTTCTTCAGCTCTGAGCCCTTCAGGACAGAGATAGCCTAGCCACAATGGCCCAAGCCCTGTGCCATCCAAATCAGATTAGTGTGATGCTTTATACTGCAGGCTACCATTTTGGAAATGTTGGTTCAATTAGAGTAGCACTGCCAACATCTAACTGGGAATGAATCTAAGTGATATATCTCAGCAGGGTTAAAACTTCTTCACTAGTAATAGACCTATGTCGAAATGCCGAAGCTTTCCTGCAAAACTACATGACTTTGGACTGAAAAGAGCCTTTTTTACATAAGCTGTGCAGTAGGATCACCATCAGGCCCTTATCAAAGTGTTTCCCCCAGCCAAAGTTTGTCAGGGGAGCTTTCTAGGAGTAGTGCCCCACTTACAGAATTCTTTCCCCACCGAAGCTCAGCTTTGCCCTACTGTGCCCATTATGTCATTCCACTGCTGGACAGAGATAGCTTTTATTACATACGCAAGCCTTTTTACACATAATCTGAATCTAGTTTTAAAGTATTAATAAGATTTTGTTTTTGTCTTTTAATTTGCTGGGGTTTTTTTTTTTACTTTTACTGAAGTTATTATTAGCATTTTAATTGGTTTTAGCATAGCTGCCACAGTGCTAGTAATTTGTGTAAACCAGTTCTAACATTGGCACTTGCTAGGCAAAGGAAGAAGTGACGATTTATTGTGTATTTTGTTAGATGTTGTGAGCCGCCCCGAGGCTTCGGCAAGGGGCGGCACAGAAATGTTTTAATAAATAAATAAATGAATGAATGAATGAATGAATGATTCCCACAAGCTGCTGTGGAAGTTCAGCGGTGTCATGCCCTACTAGGGGCTGGGCGGGGGCAGCATTGCAGGTCCCAGCCAGAGCCAGGTGATGAGCTAGAAGCTTTGGCTGACAGCCTTCCCCTTGAACATGCGGAAGAGTGGTTCCTTGTCAAAGGCAGGAAGTGGAGCTGGAGATAACTCACCCCTGTGAGATGGTGCAGGATCAAACATCAGCAGCAGAAATTCAGACAGAAGGCATTTCATGGGGCCTCCCTTATAAGCTTCATGCTGACCTAATTAACCAGCTGTGCTGATTTATGATCAGCTATAAATAAGCTTAGCTGGAGCTAGGTTGCTGTTGCAAACAACAGAGTTTCAACTCTGTGCTTTGCTGTACTGCACTTGCCAGCTATCCTGGGTGATACATCTGGACATCCTTGACTGACCGGGGTGCTAGGTATGATGTGCCTTGTATACTGACTTCTGGACTGGACTTGTTTCTTCCCTTGTTGTTAGGTGGGCAAAAAAGCTCTCAGCCTTGACTGCTGACCTCCACACAGGGCAGATGGCTCCTTTTCCTCTTTGCCTAGGAAATGCTGATGAAGTCGTGCTAGCATTGGTTTATACTGAAGGGGCAACAGCATTTGTTAGCCGCCATGAATGTATAGTTACTTAAGGGCAGGATATATTCCTATGTAAAGAATATATAAAGAATAGGAATATTTAAAGAATAGGAATATTGTATTATACCTATTTAAATAACAAAAATAACGTTAACAAATAGACCATATTCCTCTTTTCAATCACGCAGCACTGCATGCTACACTGGAAAGACAGGCTTGAAAAAGGTGAGAGCCGTATACAATTCATGACTTCCTTGGAAAGAGTCTCACGCTCTTGAGAGAGTAGAAGAATAAAACCACTTCCAAGGAAGAATAGGATGTATGTTGTCCTGTATTTGCCCTGTATTTTGAATAGAAAAACTTTCTTTTCCTCTCCTCTAAGTCATGCAGTGAAGGCTTTTATAAAGTGTTCTATTTCTCACCAGTTCTTCTGTTAGACCTTTTCCTCATTCCCTGGTATTATCAAATGATAAGGACAAGAGTTTGCTTAAGAGGCATTCGCTAGATGTGGAACTGTTGTGTTTTTCCTTCTTATGCCAAATTTCATATTTCTACCAGGTCCCTCAGTTTTTCAGAATGGTTTGTTTGCGCCAATGCAGGGGGCACTTTGAGTGTTTGCCTCACTGATGATGGGAGTCAAGATGGAGAAACAATTGACGTGGTTCAACCACGAGCAGAGAAAACTAAGCTTTGTGTTTATCTAAGCTAGGTAATAAGGTAAGCAATGCTATCTACTTCCTTTCCTCCAGTCTTACTACCAATGTAAGAGCAGTCATGATTGCAGCCTTAACACTTTCATTAAACAGATTAACATTTTCATGTGGTTCTTTAGCAGGTTATGCCATTTTGAAAAGTAGATTGGATAACAGTTTAGTTACCTATGTAAGCAGCACAATCCTTTGCATCTCCTATCTAATCTTGGAAGCTAAGCAGAGTCGGGCCTGGCTGAAATCTGGATGGGTAACTTAAAATGTTGTGAACTGCTCAGATAGCTTTGGCTATGGATGATATAGAAATGTGATATGATGTAGTAGTAGTAGTAGTAATAATACTACACAAAACTTGATCTTACAATTTAGAGTCAATGGATGCTGGTAAACTGGCATTGTTCTCCACCATTTCATACCCCCCCATGTATCCCTGCGCTGACACCTATATTTTTAGCCATCATATTAAATATAATCTTGTAGGTGTGGAGCTGATCTTGTACGGATCAGCAAGATCCGTACTTCCTGATGAAGAGGATACATGAGCTGTGTTTGGGCCACATTGGAAAGATATGGGAAACCCAGATGTCCATGCCCCTTCACCCACACCACCAATTGTTTGGTGGTTTCCTACCTTTCCTACAGTTTCTTTCCCCTATTCTGAAAGGTTGAACTCCGCATCTCCTAATTACAGACAGCAAGGACTTAAAGCTAAAATATAATAGTACTTTTGGCATTTGCGGCCCTACCCTTGCCTTCAGTCACTGCAATGCAGCCCACCAAAAGCTTTTTTGAAATGAAAATTGCCTCTTGGGCTGAAAGCTGTTCAATACCTCTGATCTACTCTGACATACAGTACGTTTCGAGGAGTTTTGGGCAGGAGCCTTTCACAGGCCTATCTGGAGGTACCAGGAAATGAATCTTCAGCATGCAAATCATAAAAACATAACAAAGACCCTGCTTTATCAGACTGAAGATCCATCTAGCCCAGCATTCTGTTTACACAGTGGCAAACCAGCTGCCCAAAAGATCCCACAAGCAGGATATGAACTCAACAGCCCCCTGATGCCCAAGTTTGTCTGTTTGTTTATTCTTTTTCGATTTATATCCTGCCTTTTTCCTACAAAGGGCTCAAGGCAGCTTACATCATTCTCCTCCTCCACCTTATCCCCACAACAACCACCCTGTGAGGTAGGTTGGGCTGAGAGTCTGTGACTGGCCCAAAGTCACCCAGTTGGCTCCATGGCCAAGTGGGGACTAGAACCCAGATTGTCTGAGTCCCAGTCCCATGCTCTTAACCATTACACCACACTGGCTCTCCCAGTTTCCCAGCAACTGGTGTACACAGGCATACTGCCTCCAAGACTGGAGGTAGCATATAGCCACCAAGACTAGCAGTCATTGATAGCCTTCTCCTTCATGAATTTGTCCGATTCCCTTTTCAAGCCATCCAAATTGTGACCTTCAGTACATTTCATGTAAGTTGTTCCAACTCCTCGATCATTTTAATCGTCCTTCTCTTTCTTTTTCCAGGTGCAGCAACCAGAACTGTATGGAAAATTCTAAGTCTAGTTGGACCACAGATTTGCATAAGGGGAATACAATCTTGGCATTTTTATTTTCATTCCTTTCCTAATTATGCCTGATATGGAGTTCACCTTTTTCACAGCAGCCATGCACTGAACTGACATTTTCACTGAGCTGCTCATCACAGCCCTAAGAACCACTTCTTGGTGAGTCACTGTTAGCTCAGTTCCCATCAACATATGCTTGAAATTGGGATTCCTGCCAATTGCTTCCATTCAACTACATTTGCCATTTTGAAGCCCATTCTTCCAACTAAAAGAGATCCCTCCTCACAATCCCACTTGGTTTTAACCTCCCTAAATAGTTTGGTGTCATCAGCAAACTTGGCCAATCCACTGCTCATTCCTAATTCCAGATCATGTATAAATAGGATGAAAAGCTTTGCTCTTAATACAGATCCCTGTGGGATCCCATTGTTTACATCTCTCTATTGGGAAAAATTACTATTTATTCCCACCCTCTGCTTTCTGTTCTTTAACCAGTAAGAGGATCCTCTCCCGCTCTTATTCCATGACTGCTAAGTTTGCTCAGGAGTCTCTGGCACGGGAAAGGCCTTTTGGGAAATCAAACAGACAATATCTATTGGATCACCCCTGTCCACATGTTTAATGATACTCTCAAACAAGCCTGATAGACAGGATTTATGTTTGTGGAAACCATGTTGAATCTTTTTCAGGAGGGCTTATCCTTCCGCATGCTTACTGATTCTATATTTAATAACACTTTCAACCTATTTACCTGGAACAGACCTTAAGCAATCCAGTTTGTTATTTTTCAGATCCTTTAAAAATTATTACATTGGCAATTCTTCAGTTTTCTGCTAAAGAAGCTGATATTCGCAGTATGTTATATATTTTTATAATAAGGTTGATCGGTTAATCAAATTTGAGCTCTTCAAGAACTCTAGAATAGATGTCATCTAGGATTGGTGTTTTATTAATTTCCAATTTTTCAGTAAGATTGAGAATTTCATCTTTTGTTACCACTCTCTGCTTTAATTCATCAGACGCCCTTCCTGAATATGTAAGATATATATCCTGTATCCTCTGCTATGAGGAAAGATAAAAGAATTCATGCAACTTTTTTGCCATGTCTTTGTCCTTCTTTACTGTTCCTTGAATTCTATTAGCATCTAGTGATCCAAATGTGGTTTAACACCACCTTTTTACAGTTGGCAACAGAGAGCATCATTGTGTCTACACAGTCATATGGTATTTACAAATTAATCACACCATTCGAAGCAGTGGTATGCACATGTAGAATCTGTGCACCCAAATTCTGAAGAAATGCAGATCCCACAACCATCTGATTTTAGCCTGTATGGCTTTTGTATTTATGCTCTATAATGTAGAATTTAAAAGTGGTCTAAAACATATTCACTTGAATGAGTCCCAGTCTTGATTTCCATTACAACTATGGCTATTTCCATTAGAATGCCATGGTTGCATTTTGCTATGCCAACGTTGCGTCTTCAGAGCAGCTCCTACATGTAAACTATGGCATAATGTCCCATTTATTTTATTCCATTCTTTACATTACAGAATTCTGCGATGGCAGCACTTGTAATTGAGTCTAATTTTTCACAACTCTATAGCTGCAAAGACAAGCAAGCAAACACAGACATCCTCTTGGAAGGAAAATTCAGCAAGAATATACACTACTGTGTGGCTGTAAGAAAATAAATCTGCATGAGCACTATTGCTTTAAAGATATGTGATTGATATTTGTTCCATGGGTAACATAATACTCTAGCTGGCTTTATAAATCACAAGGGAGCTCAAGCGACGTATTGGGGAAGATAAGATGTGTTTAGCCAAACAGGCACTGTATTGCCTCACCACCCCAGAGCTATAATTCTTGACATAACCCTTAGGCAAAACTAATCCAATGCCGCCAACTTTTTTTGCATTCTCTGCTTTACCCACACACGATGGGTTTTAATGCCATAGGCTAATGGCCTTTGGGAAATATAAGCAAACTCAGGTGTAATGGGTAGTGAAATCAGTTGACAAATAAAGTCAATTTGTGGAAGAAAAGAAAAAAGTGCCAATGGAGGGAAATACTGGTGAAAAGGAGGGCACTAATAGCTATGCTACCTAAAGAACCACTCACACTGTCGTTCCTTTGGGCCTTTAGTCATCTGTGAAGCAGAGTTGTAGAAAGGCAGAACCGATACAAGGTCACCAAATGGCATGAATGAATGAATGAGTGGATGACTGCTCCGGGCCACTTCCCACTCTATGTAGGGAAAACCTGGGTTTTCAACCTGACAGGCAATGTAGATTGTATTGTGATAAATAGCCTTAAAATTAACCAAGACTATCCTGAGCTACAAACAGGATTCCATTATGTAATAACATGAGCCTTCCTCACCTGGTTGGGAAATATGCAGAGTAAACCTTAGAAGTTTCTGCTGGATCAGGCCACATCCCTGATTCTATTTATTTGGTTATTACATTTCTATACCAGCCAGTAGCTGCAGCTCTCTGAGCAGTTTACAGCAATTCTAGTCTATCATTCTGTATCCAAAGTCACTTTAGGAACAACTATCTGTCCCCTTCTGTAATGAAGACAGACATAAGGATATAAACCCAGCTTCTTTCCAATCTCTTTTGGTACTCCTTCAACTTTCCTGTTGTCCAGTGACCCAGCTCTCTCCCAAATAAGTTTCCTACTTCTGAAGGAGTAGTAATAGCGATCATGATATTTGTGGTATTGCCCTCAACAATCTAGTTTCTGCTCCTTATTGTCTCTTACAACGTTGTCTTCTTTTTTGTTCTATTTGTTTTAGCAAGAATCCTGTTTTCTGAAGGAAGTCTTCTTGAAATTTCTAATTAATCCTGGTTTTATCAAGCTGTCCTTGCCTGTGGAAATTGGTATTGGAACTGGCACTGGCGTTCAACATCCTACCCAGTGGAGGCTGGTGTGTTCAATGGAAGGTGGGGTGGTATATCCACAGACATTGGGTTTTAGTCTGAACATTGAAGGGGCTACCCACGGTGCTGAGCCCTATCATCAAAATAGGTTCAGCACTATAGATAGCTCCTTTGAAGTTCATACTAAGAGCCGTAGTAGACTTGCCACCCCACAAACACTGAAGCCTCCAGCCACTGATGATCCTATATGATAACTTAGATTTGGCTTCCAGGACCAGATGATGACATTTCTCTATGTCATGTGCACTGACATACAGTGCAACTGTGAACTCCACCCTGGCAAAATCTGCCAGAGATTCCGATCAGGATTCCCCAGGACTGAGAACAATCACAGCAAAGTTACATTCTATTTAAAATGCACACTTATTATTGAACAACACTGAAAGTTAGTGGGTTCATTTTGTTTTGAAGGAACATTTCTTAAACTCTTCCACTGCAGGGAATAATATGAAAAACAACAACAGCATTCCATTTGTTTCTGAAGTTATCTAACATTAGCTCACCAGCATACATCAACTTCTATTCATTTCCCTTAAAGCATTTTACTCTGATGTTTAGGCCAAAAAAAGGACTTCTCAAAAGTGGCTTATAAATACCAGTAACATGACAGGTCCTATGCTTAGATTTATAGTCTAAAAGACACGACACATGAGGGAAACAGGATGAGCAGAGAAGAGGAAAAAGGTAAGCTCAGGCACCAGCTGTTTTTCATAACAATTAGACATTTTTTCAGTCTACATATTTCCTGCAGGGGAAAGAAGGATTTTCTGGTCCAAGAATGTTCCCGTAAAAAGCAAACAAACAAGCACATGTTTTCCTTGTAACAAAGTTGTGCAAACAATATTTCCAAAGCCTTTTCTTAAGAGTGTCATATGCACGCAAGTTGCATTCACACACATACAATCTGTACATGCCGAAGTTCCCCTTCATATTGCAACTGGTTTTTATTGGAAATACAACACACATCCTCGCCCTGTGGAAATGGAAGAGAATAGGAACATAAAAATTGTCCTGCCAGATCAAAGCACGGTTAATCTGGTCCAGGTTTCTGTTTCTAGGAGCCAATGAGATATCTCTGTACAATCACCATCTTTATCTTATGTTTGTTTCTAGCATCTCTTCTTCAGAGATGCAGCTACACGTGATGTTTCCAGCTAGCTATTGTGCTGGAACCACTGCCAGAGATACCCTACTTCAATTTCTTTAATTCCTCTTAAGATTGGTCTGAGCCAGGGGTATTGAAAGTCTTTTAGCCTGACAGCCAAATTCATTTTCAGAAAAGCTCTCAGCCATATCCCAGTGGTGGGCAGAGCTGAAGACAAAAGGAACTGTGAACCCCAATAACAGCAATGCTAACACAGATGAGTTTTAGATTAGTTTCTTACTGCCAATAAGTCAGACTTAAAGATATATTTCAGTGCTTTGGAGCTGTGGAAAGAACTGTGCAAAATCCTAGAATCCATCAAATGGTTGGTGGTTCATGGAAAGGGAGAGAAGCCACATGGAAAATTCTGTAGGGGCACATTTGGATCTCATGGTGACCCACATTTAACCTTAGGGACCTGAGGTTCAACACTGCTGGTCTAATCTAGTGGCCATTCTTAAATTTCATTATAGCAAATTACGCAAGTTGTTAAATATGCATCGTGTAGGGAAAGTATCCAATTCATTCTGAGAGAAAGAGGGAAAATATTCTTTTTACACAAGACATGTTCCCCGCCCCCATACACACACAAACCAAGATCATTTTCTAAGTGGAAAAGTCTCCAGCACTTCTTTCCCATTATTTCATCTACCTTTTCCAGCTCTTCAGTATTCTTTTTGAGATGGGACAGTGCATACAGCCAGGTCTAGACTTAGCCAGACCAGGAGCAAATCTATTAAAATCAATGGGACTAAAGTTCAACAAGTCTGACTTAATGTGTATTGATTTCCATGGGTCTGCTCGAAGTAGGAGTATGTCTGGATTCAACCCATCGTAATCCTTGTGTGGTCACACCATCCGTTTCTGTAGTGGCATTTTGTGATCCTTGCTGTTTTATTTTCAATCCCCTTTCCAACAATTCCTATAAAAAATTAAATTTGCCTTTGTCATTACAACAGCAGGCTGGATCAATGTTCCTGCCCAGATAGCAACAAAATGAGAATCCCCTGCCCATCTATTTCCCAACTGTCTTTACAGAACCTTCTTGGCTCCAGAATGTACCATGAACACTAAGCTATGGCCAAGGAAACACTTAATTGTTGGATTAAAGTGTGTCAGAACATGCTATGGGTGACAGCAGCCACAATTTAATTGCAGTTGGATAGTTCTTGTGGTGTCAGTATTAGGCTGCTGCTGAGAGTTTAATCCTATCGTCTAAAATGGCTTGTTCAATTAATTTCTCACTACAGCAAATCATTCGTTCTGCTCTGTGCCCACATTTGTATATAATCAATATCTTTTGAGCAGCCCATAAAATACTTGAACTGTAGTGAATGAACCCCTGTAGCTTCACACAAAGAACCAGCAGACTTTAATCCCTTGTTTGCACTGTGGGCTTCTCTCCTGCTTTGCTTTCTTTCCTTTTGTGTTGTGTGTGTGTGTGTGTTTGAGAGTGTGACTGCGTGAGTGCTTATATCCCAGCATTCCAGGCACATCCAATGTCCAGGTGGGCTTTCTTTTCAGTTCTCAGATCAAAGAAGTCTGTGTAGTGTATTTGATGCTCTGGTAAGGGAATGGGGACACTGAGTACCCCAAGGGCTGCAATCTTGCCCCCTGCTGTAGCATGAGAAAGAGGTGTTTTTTTATTGGGACTTACAGCCTGTTCCTGCCACCCTTTCTTCTTGCTGCAGTGTAACTGTTGAAGCCAGGCCAAGCTGACCCGAAGCTGCCACTACAAAAGGCTGAAAGGTCTGTGGAAAGCAGTAAGCAGATTAGTGCAGGAGTACAGTTGATGGCCACAGACTTACGTAGACATATGCCGGAAATTCATGTGCCCTTCAACATGGTGGAATTGCGGCCCTTTCAGCCTTTTTATCACCTGCAACACGATCAGCACAGCACTCGCCTAATGCTGGCTACCTGCAACACAGCACTGAGTAGCAGATCACCTGCCTATAATTATTGCAGGACGGAAATGTGCATCAGCCTGCTATTTGTTCATGAACCATTTCTCCAGATCAGTCAAATTATCCACTTCCTCTGGCATGGAAATCATCAACAGAGGTTTATGCTGGCCTTCATGAAACATTAGCAACAAGAAAGCCACTGAGCCATCCAAAGATCAACAGGCTGTTCTGCCATCTGCGCTTAGCTGTCTTCTAATGCAGCCCTGCCTGCCTATTGCTCTGTAGTTTTA
This sequence comes from Varanus komodoensis, assembly GCF_004798865.1. NCBI lineage: Eukaryota > Metazoa > Chordata > Lepidosauria > Squamata > Varanidae > Varanus > Varanus komodoensis. The sequence continues at coordinate 19,091,160 of NW_025335468.1, forward strand.
TTGAATAGCACTTTATTTGATTAATGACTTAATTAAATAAAAGGTATATCGAATTATTTATTAAAGCAAATAAAGAGCTTTAATGGATGGCACATTTTAAGTTTATATTTTATTGTAAATTTAAACTTACATTTTATTGTAAGACAGCATGGGTACAAGACTTGTTAAATTTGTAAACTGCCCAAAGAACCTGTAGGTTATGGGGCAGTATATAAATGTAATAAATAAGTAAATAAATAATGGATGCAAGCAGACCTCTGTAGAGGAACCCAGGTCCTTTGAATTGCCACCAGCTCAGAAATGTAAAGATACAATCAACTGTTCAGTGTTAAACATATTTCTGCAGCCATCTAAAAGGATTTATTTCTGATCCATTCTTCTGATCTGCTTTCAGAATGGGATCCATTTTGACAGACCTGCTGGGTGGCCTGCAGCGCTGTTAAGTCTACTTGATCTCTCAGTGGTTTTTGTTACGATTGACCCTGGCTCCTTCTGGACTGGCTCTGTGAGTTGGGGGCACCATTCTGTGGTTGGACTTTTACTTATGGGAGCAGTTCCAAAGAATGGGAATTGAATGATGGGGTGCCACAGTAAGGGATACTACTTGTCCTTAGTGCTGTCCAGCATCTACATAAAGCCATTAGGAGTGGTTCTTGGGAGATCAGGGGCAAGGTATTATCAGAATGTTGATGGCACCCAGTTCTATTTCTCTGTAATGTCTCAGACAGGAGAGACTATGCATGTTGTGAATCAGTGTGGATGCAGTTATGGGCCAGATAAGGGCCAATATGTTAAAGCTGAGTAAGACTTAGACCCCATGGGCGGGTGATTTCCATATTTGGAGACTGGATTGATTGGTTGGTTCTGGATGAGGTTGCACTCAAGAAACAAGTTTGTGGTTTAATTTCAGGATGCTCCTTGTTCCACCTTTGGTTCTGGAGGTCATGTAGTGTACCACGGGTTTGGCACACCCATTATCAGCCTTAGTTCATGTACCAAGTATGCCCATTCCTTCATAGGAATGGCCTCACCAAGAACAAGGCCCACTTTCTTCCAACAGCCTGCCAAGGTTGTTACCTCAGAATCTGAATCAGAACTGGAAGAAAAGGCTGAGGGGGGAAATGGCTGTGCCAGCAGGCCCAGTGAGGAGCCAAGAGGTCAATTGTGGAACAATCCACTGAAGACAGAGTCAGATGGGATGGATGTGACATACTCAGCCCCATGTCCGGCATCCCATGGTCTAGCATCAAATCAGAAAGGGCAGATCAATTGAGTAGCATTTGACATTCCAACTACTGGTCCACAAGCAGCAGGAACTGCCCTGAAGATGGAGCCAACTCCTTCTGATTGGGAGGGGAAGAATTCTTAGCAACTTCTTAGCATAAGCTTTCATTTTTTAATACCTGGTATTTTATATTCCTTTGCATTGTCAGTACAGTTGAAATGCTTTCAAATAAGGTATTTTAAATGTGTTCTTTAATATTTAAATGTAAAGTGCTTAGAAACTTTAATGCATTAAATGATACATAAATATTAATAAACAAACTTAAGAAGAAGAATGAATAAACACAAGAATAAGGACTGGATGAATGTAAATATTAAGTGGAATGGAGACTGACAAGGATTTGTCAAGCTCTGATTTTGTCCTAAGAGATACAGGAAAGTAGAGCTGCTATGTTTGCATGGAAAGAACTCTAAACCATGACTGATAAACAGAATCGCCATATTCAGGGGCACCGTCCCTCAGGTAGTCCCTTCCCCTGTATCAGTCTCCCTGTTCGTCAACATCTACAGAGCTTCCTGGTTCTTTCTCTTGCTTGCTCTTGAACAGCTGCTGGCAACAGGGGAGAGGAAGGGTTTCACTATGGCTGCTCACTTTTGGAATTCTCCCCTTCCTGCAGTACAAGCACCAACTCTAATGGTGTTTCGGTCCCTGTAGAGAAAAGGCCATACTTCTTCAATAGAAAACACGTTCTACAAGCTTAAGGCCCCATTTTCAATTCTAGGCATTCTCTGGTGTGGCTGGGAAAGCCCCCTGTCTGAAACCCTTCTGGCCCATGCATGCATAGCACATGCAGTGTACGAGTTTTCAGAACCATTTAAGCTCAGGGAAGCGATGCAGCCATCCTGGGCCGAGAGCTGACAGGGAGGCGCTGCTTGCCGTAAGGCAGTGTCTCCCCTTCTGCCCACCCCCTGCCACCCAGTCCTTCATCCAATATCCCCAGGAACACTGCAGTGGCATATGGAGGGGAGCTGGACAACAGCCCTCCTTTCCCAGCTGCTCAGCTGGGGCACCCTGCAGGTTGGCAGGAAGGAAGGGGCCATGGGCCACCTCATGCCCCCACCTTCTGCCAGCTGCCCTGCTCCCCAACCTGGCTCACAAAATTCTGGCTAGTTGCTGGGGGGGGGGGTCGGATTCTGCCTGCCAAGTCCTTGCACACAGGCTGCAAGGGAAGTCAGGCTGTGGGGGCAGTTCAGAAGGAAGCAAGGCCACCTTCCCCCACCATCCACCCCCCCCCCTTTTCTCTCAAGCAGGACACAGAGCTCTTCCACCGTGTGGCTTGACCACGGTTTCGTGCACATTCGAGGTTCGGATGACACACCAAGCCTCGGTGCCTTTTCTAAATGCCAGAAGCAGCCATGGCTACCTTGTGTGGTGTGGTGGTTAAGAGCATGGGACTGGGACTCAGAGGATCTGGGTTCTAGTCCCCGCTCAGCCATGGAACCAACTGGGTGACCTGGGGCCAGTCACAGACTCTCAGCCCAGCCTACTTCACAGGGTTGTTGTTGTGGGGATAAGATGGAGGAGGAGAGATGATATAAGCTGCCTTGAGCCCTGTGTAGGAAAAAGGCAGGATATAAATCGCAATATAAAAATAAATAAATAAAAAAGCAGGGTCACACTCACACAGCACCCAGCACCCTGTGTGAACAGTGAGAGGCTGCAGTTGGGGACATGGTTTCCTTAGGTCGCTATGGGGTCTGCCCTTTAACTAGAGACACTTCTTATTTCCTTCCTTACCCTTTATTTTCCTTTTTTACTACTAAAAACTAGGCTACAGATTCTAAACACTCGATTTTTAAAATAAAATCTACATTTTAATGATATCAGAATCTTGCTTGGTGGTAAGAGCTTTGAAGTATAAGTAGCAATAAATAAATAACCCATGTAGCATTTATCTTTCTCATCAAAGGCTTAGTTTGGAAAATTCACCACCCACTGGTGCAAGCAGCGCTTTGACTTCTGTTGACTGTTTACCAAAACAGAAACAATTAATCCATGGCTAAAATCACCCTTGGGAAAGAAATACTGTTGAACTTGAATTACAGACTTTGTTTTGTCAAACTGAAAAATTCATTTATCTCCTGAGAGGATCTCACAAATCTTTAGCATTACAGCTTGCATCAGCATCAGCTGCCAAGTTACTGTCAAACGCAGAGCTAGAGAAGTTTTATAAATAAGTAGAAGGATTTGGGGGCCTAGAGACCAAAGCGCATGGTAAGCAATTGCCACATGAAACTGGACTCATTTAAATAAGAAATCCTGGTCTAGCAAAATCTTCTAGGAGGAAGAAAAATGAAGAGAGCTGCAGGGCCAGGCAGAATTCAGCGACCCTCTAGCTCACCAACAGTGCAGGGGTAAATTCCGAAGTGAAAGTGTTCATCTTGATGGTCTCCTAGCCACATCTTTAAGGAGAGACCAAAGCTTCGCACAGGTCTGCTGATCCACAATCAAGAAACCAATTCACCAGAAACATCTTTTTTAGAAAAGCTAATTGGTCTTAATGGCCAATTCAAGACCAAGCCACTCCTAAATATTTAGCATTGCAGCAGGGGAAATAGATTTTTGCTGGGAAAGTGCCACTGCGGATATTGCAAGTGTGAGGAATTCATTCCTCTAGGGCCAGATGAGCGTCCATGGCAAATGAGGACATAGCCCTGATAATACAGAAGCGCCAGGGATGCATCCCTGCAAGTGCCGCTCTGCAACACCACTGCAGCTCTCCCTTCTGAAGATTCTTCACACAACACCCTTCTATATATAGCAACCTTCATGCTGCATTATGGTTCATGTTTCAAGGAGCCATTGTGAACCTGCGAGAGAACAGCAAGTATTGGATGGCACAGAAAGGAAATAAAATAAAATAAAATACATCACCAAGACTGGTGAATGATGCAAGCACAAGGCCTGAGCGAAGGTGCATCATACTTGCAAGCAAGGAATGATATAGTAAACATGCTGCAAATGTGGTTTTCCAGAAGGTATCTAGTTGGCTATTGTGGGAACAGAATGATGGACCAGACAAGCTGTTTGTTTTCTTGAAGTTTTATATTCTAAAAATGAAAGCTGTAAGGTAGCAATGGAGAATCACACTCCTCCATATTGTATTGGGTGGCAGTTCCCATCCTTCCTTCATGTTGGCTGTGTTGGCTGGGACTAATGGGAGATTTCCTGCAGCCAGGGAAATGTGAAAGTTATCCTTTTACTTTCACAGATGTAGGACCATCTATTCTATAGTCATTGGTGAGCTGGGGTGCCAAGCTGAGCAGGTTGCCAAGCTGAGCTCAATGACTGTATTTTTTGGATGTGCTGTCCATAGTGAGGAAGGGTAACAAAGCCAGCATCTGCAATGTTTGTTCAAGGTTCCACTGGCTTTTTGCATACTAACTAAAAAACAATCTTCCTTCAATTAGCTTTAAATTAGGTTTCACTTCCAATTTCCACTTGTCATTTGTACTGGGTAAAAATCAGTGGAACACAGCATTGCTTTGAGGCAATGTCACTGGGCACTTAGCATGCAAAATACTGTAAACATTATGAGCCAGGAGGGCTCTACCTTTTGGACCTGTGAGCACAGATTTGACAACCTGCTGTGGGCAGGACCATGAAATGGATGGATCTCTACTTTGCCATGTATCTCGTGTGTTTCTGGCTCTTGGGCTGTATCTTATTCAGCAAAATGTTTGTTTTGTCTCTCTGGGACACTGCAATGTCTCTTTAATAAGGGATTGTCTAATGCAAATAAGTATGTGGTAAAATGCTTGGGTGCTTTTGCTTTGTTTTCCTTTGTTTGTTTTGCTTTTTTGTGCTGCTTCCGACTGTCATTCAAGTGCTTCCAGTCAATGGTCCCAGTACTCCTTAATAAAGAAATGGCAATGGTGAAGGCACCACCTGGAAATATTTTGCAGCAGAAGCAAAAAGCCTTGCTCGTATTCTTAGAATTAACCAAGCCAGTGCCTTTCCAGCTTCTCATCATTGTCTAAGAAGCAGAAGTTTTGAAGAAATAATTGTTCTCACCTAGAGAAAAAGCAATACCCTTGATTTTACAAGGCCTACCGGAAACCAGCATGTCTACAAATGCAGGGGGCATTAGCTTTGATCATAATGCAAGTATTGCTGATAGGTGTGGTAGGTTGGCTGATGAGGACACCTGAACTAGATAAAAGACACCTGAGAAGGATAAAAGGTGGATTAAGTAAGCTGCCTTGGTTTCCTTGGAGGGAAGAAAGGCAAAAGATAAACCCAACAAAGGTTGTATCACATAGACAAGAGCTATGTTTCAGCTTTTTTACCCAGTTAGACTATGGCAGTATTGTTTTAATGCTACTTGGGGGTGTGAGGGGCAAATTATTTTTTGGGGGGGGGGTGAGTCAGAGTGGCTCCAGTTTTGTTCTCCCCCACCACCCCACCCCACCCCAAAACCTTGTTTTAATGTGATTTCTATTTTGGGACTGTACAAATGGCTGCCTCCTTTGCTACTCACTGGGGGTTGCTATTATGGTGGACAACGATTGAAGATCTATAGAAAAACACGTACATTCACTGAGGTATTCCAACAGCTCAGTTTATTCAAGAAATGCTGGGTTAAATACTCCTCCAAAGAAAGAGTAGTGATTGAAGCACGCTCGTTAAGAATATAAAGACACAGTGTGCTATTCTACTGTTCTACTACTTATTTTAAAAGCTTTATGATGAGGGAAAACCTTCTTTACATTTACATTTCTTTTCAGGAAGGAAGGAAGGAAGGAAGGAAGGAAGGAAGGAAGGAAGGAAGGGAGGGAGTCTTATAACCCTCTCCTAACATGCTTAACAGATATTTCACGCTCTTCGTGTGTGGGGGAGTTAAAGTTGCCGGAGATTCCCAAGAAATCCTACGCGTATCTGATCCAAACAAACACCGAGTGCAGTGGGACTTATTTCCAGGTGAATGAACTGATGAATCAGCAAAATGCTTCAGAGGAACAAACTTGAGGGAGATGCCACTCCACAGAACTGTTGCTCTTCAAGTCACTGGTTTGGTTTCATGCCATTTTCATTGCATCGTTGCTCCTCTGCAACCCTAACCTGCCCAGAGCTTTTGCTTACTGACACAGTGTTCAGTAAAGAAACAGGAGGAGTCGTTAGTCCATCTTGTCCAGCACTGTGTTCACATAATAGTCAACCAGATATCCGTGGGAAACCCACAAGCAGTCCATGAATGCAGCAGCACCTTCCTGTCTGTGCACTCTAGCACACAGCACACAGAAGTAGCTTATAGCATGGAAGGAAGCAGCATTTCGCCATCAGGGCTCAAAGGCAGCAAATACCCTTCTCCTCCAGTACTGTAAGACATGTGCTACACTCCTTCCAGAGAAGTTAACTGCTCCCATTAAATGATCTCTGATAGTGAGATGTTCCATATATCTTGTGCATCTGCTAAAATGGAGATCTTCTGGAAGCATTCCACTTCACATATGCTTGTAAAGAGGTTATATAATAAAAACTTAAATATCTTTTCATCTGATTCCATTAGCATTACGATCTGCTGCCCGCTCTGCTGGCAAAAGCACTGTAGGTCTTGGCAAGTGCAGTATGAGGACTTAATTGATTGTGCCTTTAGGCCAGGCTTTTACAACATGAAACCCATATGCAGCCACCTCCACCTCATCTCCCTGGCAAATGCCTAATACCTTTCCTTTGCAGCCCAGTTCTTCTTCATTATTAGAACATTTGTAGCCACACAGGCCTGTGAATATCACAGCTGAGATGAGAGACCAACTAGTTCACACTTCACTAAAACAAAACAAGTATTGATCATGGCTTTCCACAGTGCCACTGTCTCTCTGGATATGCAGCCTACAATTGGCTCAAACAGAGGTTGCTGGGCGACATCTGAACCTGGACACTATGGCTTAAATAACCCAAAATTAACCTACAGTGTCCTGATTCAGACATCACAGAGTAACCCGCAATCCGTGGTTGCATACTCAAAATGGTGGCAGCACATTTCATGGCAAATTGTGGGTTAATTATTAACCAATTAACCCACAAGTTGCCACCATTATATCTGAACAGATTCGATGTTTGTTATACATGCTGTATCAATTCTCTACTGAGTCACAACTGTTAGAGTTGTCATCGGCTTTTCCAGGTGTAAGAACCCTCAATCCATCCTGCATATTCCCACTATAACTGAGGTTCAGTTAGGGTCATTAATACCTTACACTTTTTAGATATACAGGTAAGATTCTAAAGTATGATTATGATGTCTGGAAACATGTAAACTATACCGATACATTTGGAAGCAAAAGCCAAATGTAGCCAAACATGTACCCTGGATTTTAGGAAAGCCAATGTTAATAAACTCAGAACAATTAGAGTAAAGCACCATGGCAAGTGACTCTAATGAGAAAAGGAGTCCAAGATGGGTGGGGATTTTTAAAAAATGAAATTCTAAAGGCACCATTACAAACTATTCCAATAAGGAAAAAGGGCAGGAGCCCATGTGGCTTCACAAAAACCTTATAGATTATCTGAAAACAAAAAAGGACATATACAGGAAGTGGAAGGAAGGCTAGGCTACAAAGGAAGAGTATAGGCTGGTAGCATAGAATTGCATAGAGGGCATCAGGAAAACTAAAGCTAGCAATGAGGCTAGCAAGGGATGCTAAAAGCAACAAAAAGCCTTCTTCAAGTATGTCCAAAGTAAAAGACAGAGGAAAGAAATGGGGGTTCAATTCAATGTGGATTGCAAAATTATAGCAGGTGACAAAGAAAAGGCAGAAGCCCTCAATTCCTACTTTGGCTTAGTCTTCTCGCAAAAGAACTACAACATTCCTGGTAAAGGGGAAGTACAAGCTGGAAAAGCAGGATGGCAGCTCAAGATTGATAAGCAAGTGGTCAAGGATCATTTAATTGGGTTGAATGAGTTCAGTCTCTAGGGCCCAATGAACTCCATCTCAGAGACATAAAAGAGCTGGCAGAAGAACTCTCAGAACCACTATCTATCATCTCTGAGAATTCATGGAAGTCAAGAGAAGCGTCAGATAATTGCAGAAGGGCTAACGTCGTCACTATCTACAAGAAAGGAAAAGAAGAAGAAGCTGGGAACTACAGACCAGTCAGTCTGATATCAATCCCTAGAAAAAGTCTGGAGCAGATGATGAAAACCTTGAAAACAACACAGTGATTTAGAAGCCAACATGGATTTGTCAAGAACAAATCCTGCCAGACTAATTGATTTTATTTTTTGATTGGGTAACCTCCCTGATGGACTGTGTGAATGCTGTGGACATAATCTATTTTGACCTCAGCAAAGTTTTTGGCAAAGTGCCATACAATCTCCTGATTAGCAAGCTAGAAAAAAGTGGGCGAGATGGAACAACTATCTGGTGGATCCGCAGTTGGTGACAGAATCAGACTCAAAGAGTGCTCATCAACAGCACCTTCTTAAACTGGGGAGAGGTTACAAGTGGAGTATAGCAGGGTTCAGTTCTGGGCCCAGGGGTTGTCAACATTTTAATTAATGATTTGGATGAGGAAATTCAAGGAACAATGATCAAATCTGTAGATGATACAAAATTGTGTGGGATAGGTAATTACCTTGAAAGACAGAAAGAAGATTCAAGGTGATCTTGATAGGTTAGCACGCTTGGCTAAGAGCAAGAGAATGAAATTCAACAGGGACAAATGCCAAGTACTGTACCTAAGAAAAAGAAACCAAATGCATTGTTACAAGATGGGGAATACTTGGCTCAACAATACTGCAAGTGAGAATGATCTTGTTGATCACAAGCTGAACATTAGTCAACAATGTGATGTGGCTGCAAAAAAGGCAAATGCTATTTTCGGATGACCCCTGTGGTGATACACGATCATCTCAAAATTGGTGTCTATATGTATGCATCGTTTTGTTTTGTTTTCCCTGTTGATACATTGGTGGCCACTCTATACTTGGAAAAACCCTCATTACAGCAAGCTGCTGGAGGACTGAATTTCTTACATGCCATGTTGCTGAACACTAAATTAGTCACAGTCAGACTAAATCCATTTCTGCACAATCATGTACAAAGTGGAAGGTGGGTAGGGTAGTTTTGATCCTGAAGAGCTGCCAGAGGGCTGTCTTCTATTTTGAAAGCCTCTTCTGTTTGAAGAGCTGATGAATCCAAGTCTGGGTTAAGGAACCACCAGAAGAAAGAACTGAGCCTTGAAGGTGCTCATCAGAAGCACCTGAGCAACTGACTAAGCAAAGGACAAAGGTCACCTGGCCCGGTCTTTCACATTATGAAGGATGCACTATATTTTTATTTACATTATAATATGCCTTTTGGCAATTCATAAGTAACTGTCCCTACAACGGGGACAGGGAAAGAAAGAAAAAGAGGAGATAACAGAGAAAGAAGATGAGATGCCTCTACTTGTCCCAAGAGAAAAGAGAGTGCTTTAAATGGGCTGGTAGTGATGGAGTGCAGAGTAACCTGTGGAGTAGAAGAGAAGAACGGAGTGCTGTAGAGAACTGTGGGTAGATCTGAGAAAAATGGGTAATAGAGAAGGAACTGTAGAGAAAGAAGAGAGAGTATGCTTTGGCAAGAAGAAGAAGAAAAGAAAGTACTGCTGGCAGAAAGAAGGGGGGATTAAACCAAAATGTGGATAGATGCAGAAAGATTCACAAGTGCAAAGACATTGCACAATATGATGCAAAGAGGAATGGCAGAGGTCCTTGTTATGATTTCCATTGTGCAGACCCCATTCCCCCTACTTTAAAGCCAGACCATTTCATCTGGGAAAATGCTCATTTCTGTCTGAAAGGCAAGTCCTTCCAATCCTCACGGTCTGGAAACAGGTCATGAACCCCAAAGTTCTGACCCCCACCTCACAGAACAGCTGTGCAATATCTACAGACAGTTGGAGGAGTGCTGAAGTGCATGTAGTTAAGACTAAAATATATATGAATTTCAAGAAAAAACATCCATGCATTCTTCTGATCTATACTAGTCTCTGGACTGGAGCACTGGTCTCATATCCTAAGGACTGCAAAGATACATGCTTCTATAGTTTCTGATGAAAAGGGAAGGATCCACACTCTTGGGGGCAGGCATGCACAGCTATGTACCATGTAAGTATGGATATTTTCTTTTCACGGGTGACTCTGGAAAGCCAGTAGAACCATATTCCTTGGAATTTTCAACCACTGACCATAGTTACCTCTGGAAAAGGAAATACCTGTGCATGGCCATGGCGGATATTTCCTTTTCAGTGAAGCGTCCATGGTCCAGTGTTACAAGTTTAGTGCTTGCTTGCAACATCTGTCTCAGACCATGTGCACCAAATAAAGCAGTGCTTAGCAGTAGGTGGTACAGGCACATTTTTCTGCTGAGTGCAGAACAGAAAATTGTCTCTCCCTCCCCCCGCACACCCAGAAGACCATGCACCATTCCCAAGGTCTGCAAAGCTTTTTTGACCTGAGACCCCATTAGCAAACCTATTTGGCAGCAAAAATAACACCAACAACTCACATCTCTTCCACAGAGCCTACAATCAGCTGCCCAAGCCACTGCCTCATTCTGGGTGATGGTAGGGCCAGCCCTGGGTGTTCATTCCACTTAAGAAGCTCTAAAATATGACTGGTACTTAAGATAAATATGTCCTGATAGGCAGGGAGTAAGTTGGATGTCTCTTGTGAATTGCAACTTATAAAGATTATAATCAACAGCCCAATGTCAAGTCTTCATTTGATCACATCAGAGGCAACTTACTCTATGCCTGGAGATCATGATGCGGTATATTTCAGTGGCCCCTGCTGCTGGATGTGACACAGGGTCATGGAAATGCACCATTAAAAATATCAGTATGAGCAAATTAACCTTGATGCTATAGAAAAGCATTCTTAGCAGTGGCCCTGTGTAACTTCATACTAAGCTGCAGAAGCAAAAATGTAACAACATAAAAGCTCCAGGTCCAGAAAAAGTTATTACAAGTTCAGAAAGCTGGATCTCCTCTCACAGAAGATAACATCATCTTTGCAACATTATGAGGCTGCACAGGTTTTCAAAGGCAATTAGGATTCCATTCCCTCCCCAGAAACATGGGAAAATATAGCTATGGTTAAAAGTACATTAAGGGCTGCGATTCTATGCATACTGAATTGAGAGTTATTTTTACTTCCAAATAAGCATGCCTAGGATCAGGGAAAGTACCCTTCCAAGTCCTTAAATGACCTCCGCTTCCCCCTGCCACAAAGGAACCCATCGCTGCTACAACCAGTTCATCATGAAAATGGTCCTTGAAGTATGACTCCCTCTCCTAGAGCACATCAATTATGATAAAAGGCTTTTGAATGCTGATAGACATTAAAGTATCATATGACGAGCCAAGAGCCTTTACTCTGTTCTGGCGGAGGTTTTAGACAATGCAAAGCCTATTAGTATATATCCACTATTTATGTCAAGTGATCTGTTTATCCCACAACAATATAAAATGCTGCTGTCAAGAACACATTCAGGCATAATACCGAGAATGGCTCCACTGTGGAGAGGCTTGGTGTCTGAGCCGAACGCTGGCTTTACCCACAAGTGCTGTCAATCAGCCTCTTCAAGAATATAAGGAGTTGGATAATTTCAGGCAAAAGGAGGAACAGAGGGAGAATAATCATTCAGATGAAATTTTAATGATAGCAAGCAGAAATTAGACATGGATAAGAGGAAAAATACTACGGATCACAGTGCTTGAGGAAGCATCTGGCCCTTCTTGTACCCACTGCATTAAATAAACAAGCTGAGATTGTACTAACGGGTTCCATTCACGTAGCAACATTGGTCATTACTAGGGGTTGGGTATTAACATAAGTGCTTATAGCTACTGGATGTACTAACAAGCACATTGAGTTACAGTGCCATAATAAGTAGCAACACATATGCCTGTCAGTTCAGTTAGAAACAGTAGAGAAAGGTCTCATCAGCACAGGTTGAAGCAAGCCAAAGGTCTCATCAACCCTTGTTCATTAAAATGACAGATGGATACACACTGTTGAATGGAAACTGGGTTAGCATCCTCAAGCAAGCAAATTCTGGAGCTAATGAGAAGGTCCAACATAACACTACCGATCGAGGTGCAACAACTAGAAAGAAGAAATGATGCATCTAAGGCAGCTGGTTACATGAAAGGACCTGTTAGGAGACCCAGGATTCTCCAGTGCATTCAGAAATCTGCACAGCTGTAGTTTTCCGTTCCCGTCTGTGTAAGAACGCTCATCAGCACCATCTGTACAGGTGACCCACTGATTCATAAAAAGAAATAATATGATTCCTGGATGCACAGGTGGGGATGGGAAAGAAATTAATTTCAGCTCATTTTTTAAATAAGCATTTATCAAAATTCACACATTCCTCCATAAATGGGGTGGAAAGAGGCTAAGATTGTTATTTTCAAAAAAATGAATGCAGTGGGGGAGATGGAGGGACAGAACTGACAGATTTGCCCATCCAGGTTGAAGGCTTCAGTACATGATTCTTGCATTTGAATCATATCTGTAATCCTGAATTAGGTTGGCCACCTCTTTTTTTAACAGTGTCCTCATCTTTAAGAGCTTCACGGCATGTAGGTACAACATGGGAGCTGCTGTGCCTATTGCATTTGGCCAGTGCAGATGGGTGAAACTTTCATTAAAGTCCAGTTTTTGATGAGGATTTACTGACATTTGCAAATGCCTTAATATTTGGGATGAAAGAACTTGAGACCTGAACAATCCAAAGGTGGAAGAAGCCAACAATTGAGTTTCATCTTCCCTAGGCATGGGGGCGTTCAGCCAATGCATATTTAACGGATCGGATTGCATGCAGAATGACAGGCTTGGCGTGGGCCCAGAGCGCTTGCCTCCATGCTGCAGTGGAAGAGCCGGATGGCTGCCCTCCTGGATGCAACCCTGAAGCGCATGACACAAAGACTGTGTCCTAGCAGCATCCTGCCATTTACCTAGAGCAAACAAAGCTGCGGAGCCTAATTATAGATTACAAAGGTGGTGGTGAGGTCACTTTCCTATGGTTTCATCTAATACTGGTCTATTTTGGGTGCCAGGTGAAGCCTTTTCAGTTTGCCCATTGAATCTCCTTCTCTCAAGCAGAAACAACTATATTTAAAGAGACCTCAAATAGTTATGCTAGACTTACATTTTGCAGTCACCATTACAAAATCCCCTAACTGAACTTCCCAAGTATTTGCTTTTTGACAATGCACATTTGTAATTAAAGAAACTTGGGCACATTCCTGCATGCATTTGAAAGGAAAACGTTTTACAATTTGTAGCATTCTCCAGCTAGCTACAGTGGGGTTTGGGCCCGTTTTTCTGTCTACATATGATTGTACCCTTAAGTAAATTTAAATAAATATGCAATGATGTTAGAAGATCTGGAACAAGCCCTTTCCTCTGAAACCCAAAGACAAACTGTTCCAAGGCAGATTTTTTTCTCCTTTGATGCTGATGAGCTGTGAGCATGAAGGAAAAACAGCTGTTCGCTTATTATTTTAATCCACATGGCTACAAAAGAATCCAAGGTATGCAACAGTCAAAGCTATATCTGAGGACAAAAATGTACTGAACATTCAGATAACTTTTTCTTGCTGCTCAAAAATATCTTATGATTATATATTTATATGCTTATGTTAATCATATGAGCAGGTCAGCAAGAAAATACCTGTTTTTCTTACTTCTAAGTTCTGATCGTAGGTGTCTAAATTTTTAGAACAGGAAGCACAGATATATAAACATCCCTGCTTCAGTCTCTAGCATTGAAAGACCTTAAAATCCTGCTGCCATCTGGGGTGATCCAGCCTTCTGCTACCTGCAGATGTGTTAAACAGCAACTCCCATCATTCCCAGCCAGCATGATGGGAGTTGTCATCCAACACATTAGGAGAGCAACAGATGGGGACAGGCTGCAGCAGACTACACTGCAGGGGCTAAACCAGTGCTCAGTATTTGCCAATTTTACGTGTGCCTGGTGGGACTACTAGTTTCCAGGGAGCTCTGGGCAAGATGTCTTTCAGCCCCCCACCCCATCCACACACCCCCACACACAACAGCTCCTGTTCTTCCCCACCATCAACATCCCCTTGCCCACCCCCCCCCCCCCCCCCCCAACTCTCATCCAGGGGAAAGGCCCTCACCCAACACTTTTCTTTTAATGGGAAAAAGGAAGCAAAGAAGGCAGCTCTCTCCCCTTCCAGCCACCCGGTAAGTGAGTGGGAAGGAGTTCCAAACAGGTTTTTTTTATTTTCCTGAGCAAAGGAAAAGAAAATAAATGTGCTCCTTCTCAGAAGAGGCCATAACTTTTCCCCAAAACCCATTAGGGAAATTTTGGGTGTGCTGACCCAGTGAAAAGTTTGCAGAAAGGAGGAGGAGAGGGCCACTTCTTCCATTTCCACTGCCTTGTCAGGCTCCCAATTCTTGACCACTTAACTGGCACAGCGCTGGCAGCCCCTGTTCACGATATGGGCATGCTGCAGACTGGAGCAGCCATGCCTTACCCCGCTGTCCCTCTGCCACCCGGCAGCAGTGGTGGCGCCCGGCAGGCTTCGCTCCTCCTCCTCCTCTCAGCATTTGACAGTGGAGGCACACTGAGGGGTGACACTACAGATTGCTGCACCCACCATCCTTCCCAGAGACACAGCGCTCCAGGGAAACTGAGTCAGAGGGTACAACTGTCTGATGTTAACGCCTTAGCGTACTTGCCCTGTGACAAGTTTTCAAAAGAAAAGTAAACAAAACTAAGCTACTGCAGAGGCTTTTGTCTGAGGACCACAGGGCTGTGGGCTCCTAGACTTCCATGCTAGTAATAATATAGAGAAGTTTTTACACCAAGTTCTAGAAACTTTGATAAGATACCATAAAGGAATTTCTGACCTGTTTGACCTGTTTGATAAGATTCCATAAAGGAATTTCTGACCTTTTTGTTTATTTTTATTTGCTGAAATGGCAGCTCTGCCATGCAGTATACTCATCCTACTTCTTCCAAACTGATACATTAGAAGCATGGACTAGTAGAGTTGGAAGAGGCCTATGAAGCTACTGAGATCAACCCCCTGCTCCATGCAGGATTCCAAGTTAAAGCATCTCTGACAGATGCCTTGTCCAACTGCCCCTTGAATGCCTCCAGTGTGAGAGAGCCCACAACTACCATAGGCAACTGGTTCCATCGTCATACTGCTCTAACAGTCAGGAAGCTTTTCCTAATGTCCCACCAGGATCTGACGTCCTGTAACTGTAGCTCCTCATTCCATGTCCTGAACTCTGGGATGATGAAGAAATGATCCTAGCCTTCCTCTTTGTGACAACCTTGAAGAGTGCTACAAGATCTCTCCTCAGTCTCTTCTTCTCCAGGCTAAAATGTTCATTCCTTCAATCTCTCCTCACAGAGCTTTGTTTCCAGTTCCCGGATCATCTTTGTCACCCTCCTCTGAACTTTTCCCAGTTTGTCTCTGCCTTGTAATGTAAACTGCTGCATTTGTAATATGACTAAAAATGTGAAATTTTAAAAACCACAGGAATTGAAAATCACAAGCAGTGTTCAGGGGGCACTGCCCGTGAGCAGCCAGCTCCACCAACTGCCCTCCACAAGTGTTATATGCCATTTGCAACCCGACATGAACAGAAATTGCTCATGCGCTTGGTTCTGGAAAGAAGCAGAGCTTGCTCCAAATCTATGTTCCACAAGCGGTGCACACCGATTGCAGGAAAGAATAGGCAGTGCTAGGCACACACAGAATAGAAGTGACAATGGGCCCCACTTGCTGATGGGCAGCACTGAATACTGACCCATGTAGAAGAGCATTTCAAATGTTTTTGTTTTTTATGTATAGGCACGAAGATTGGCCCTTCAGCTTTTTGAACATAGAAGCTAAAATTTCACCATAAAAAATTTGCAACCTCAAAATGTTGTCTTTCAATGTGTGAAATTTCATACTCATTAAAAATGGGTGTTACAGCTTTTGAATACATTCATTCACTGAATGCAGTGATTTATATCTTACAATTAGCCAGTTACAAATTAGTAAAAATTAATCAAACTTTTATGTTGCATGATTTTTCAGTTCACTCCAATGATTGTTTCTTATTCACATGCTTTAGTTCTCTAAAAGATCTGTTATCAAACTGTCCTTTCAAAAGAAATTGCTCATTTCTACTGAAGTGTAGAAATTGGTTTTCCATATTTTCAAGCATTTCTTGGAATCAGTTCCCTGCCTTCTCCTTTCTCCACTCAGTTGGAGTTGTTAGAGAGGAATGAAATGCTGTGGAGGAGTTACTTCTTTGTGCATACTATTTTGAAAACTATGCAGGAGATAAATTGATAACATCCATTCCTCCCACAATAAAATAATTCTTTATTTCTTGGCATTAAAATTTTTGGATGTACCAGCATCAACCTTTGGTGTGTGGAGGGGATGGGGAAGGGCTTCAGCTCAAGGCCAGGGTGATGCTTTGCAGACAAAATATCTATGATCTCATCTCTGCTGTCTCTGGTTATGAGTGGGAAAGACCCTGATTTGAAAGCCTAGAGTTCATGTCAATCAGGATGATGTGTTATCCAGACTTTGTAGGATTTTCATTTAATCATTGAATAACCATCAGTCTTGTTTCAAGTCTAGGAAATTCTTCCACCATGGATGTAATTATCTTTGCTGACCCCCTTGATGACTTTCTATATCCCCTTGATTTTATCAGAAGTAGCCCTTGCAATCTAGTTTAAAGCATGAATAATAAATTCTTAAGCTGAAAAATGATCTGTGGCTATCAGTGGCTACTAGCCTTTATGGCTGTATATTACCCTCCATAATATACATAATAGAGCTCTTGACACTAGTTATTGGAAAACATAAGCAGCGAGAGAAAGTAGAAAGCTGCCGGTCCATCTACTCCAGGACTGTTAAAAGGACTGGTAGTAGCCTTCCAGGATTTCAGACAGGATTCTTTCCTAGCTTCTTCTGGAGAAGCTGTGGACTGAACCTGGGACCACTGCCCACTCACCTTCATGTTCCACTGGTGGGAATCTCACTGGGACACCTAGCTGGCCTCCATGTGAACAGAATGCCCAGCTACATCAGCCTTTGCTCCAAACTAGCCTTGCTCCTTTTATGTGCTTATTTGCATAGAACACTGAAAAGATTTACAGATCTAATCCATAAAGTGTGGACCGTATGTTATGGATTGAGATTATTTCACTTGAAAATCATCAAAGAAATCTGGGATCCAGTTCTGTAGCTAAACTGGCCAAGAAAACTTGTGTTTGTATTCTGCAAAGGAGGATGCCCCATCTTGCAGACGAGGTGATTTCCCTCTGGGAGGCAACTGCTATTCTTTAGGATAAGGCTTGGATGCCTATTGAGCCTTGTACTGACTAGATGTTAGATGGGGCATTAGGTCTTTAGTTTTGTGGCTGTAAAATGTAAATGGTGGTAAGAATTATGAAGAGGAGGAGGAGGATGTTGCCATTTCACTCAGCTGAAGTGTAATATGAATTAGTTATAATAATGTAATAAGAGGACTATAGCCAGTTCCTTGCTACTTCATACAAGATAGAAAATGTATTCCTGAAATTGTATTGCTAAAATGTGACCACTTACACAGATGAAGGAAAATTGATTATAAAAGTAAATTTAAAAGGTAGCAACTGGATTAGGGTCATCAGTAGGGACTATTTTAACTTACAGAGGATGTTTACAGCTAGTGTGATGTGAGCACCAGTGTGGTATAGTTAACAGTGTTAGACTGGACTTGTGAGGTCTGAGTTCTACTCCCAGCTTAGCCATGAAGCTTGTTGGGTGTCTTTTTCCCAGTTGCACAACAACAACAACAACAACAATAAATGATGGGAATATGAAAAATTGCATTAAGAAAGCTCATATTTGAAGCTAAAGGTATAGAAATATTAGATATTTTTATCTCTCAGCCAAAATAGGTAACCATACACCATTTTCCTTGTGAATCAAAGGTATGCTCAAATCATGCCACAAACCATGAAAGCAAAATGCAGAGTAGTTTTCACAAGCCACTGAAATCTAGTTCTAACAGACTAGAAAATGTGCTCTCTCCCGAGAAAGCACTGACCAAGAATGGATGTGATATGCAGAAGCTCCAAGTTCAATCCCGAGCATCTCTAGGGAGACCTTCATAAGCTCCTGCCCGAATCCCAGACAGACTGCCGGCCAGTGTCAACAATACTGGACTAGATGGGCCAGCAGCCTAATTCAGTGTAAGGCAGTTTCCTACGTCTGTTCCTCTACTGCACTGGATTCCCTTCTTAAAGTAGCCATTACCCCCAGTGGAGTTAATCCTCCATGGGATGTGCCCCTTTGGCTAATTGAGATCTGCCTCAGCAAGTCCTTGCCAAGAGAGGGGGAGGATCATGTTGTGAGCATGACTCCAGCCTGCCTCCTTGGAAGTGCTGGTTTCAGCCTTGCACCGTCCCATCTGTTGAAGTTTTACCAGCAGCCCACTTGGTTAGGAACAAAGTTATGGCACAGCAGAACATGAGCATATGAACTCATGATGATCTCAATTAATTGCCAGACTTAAAACATTTCTGCCCCAGTTCTTCATGAGTCAATCCAGTTCCTAAACAAAACATACAATACTAAGACCAAACAGTGTTCTCCTAAATAATTCCTGACCCCCTTCCCAAATTCCACTGTATGCATTAGCAGAGGTGGGACAGGAACAGACATACCCATTGGACAATCATAGGCCTTCTGCATCCTCTCTGAAAAGCTTCAAAGCCAGCAGTACCATCTCCTCAGATGTCTGGATGAGATGAGAACACAGTGGATCTTCATGGTGACGCCTGGCTTCTGTCCACTTTAAAACCCCAAATCAGGCTGCAGAGCCTCCATGCCACAGGCCTAGTTTGGTGCATCAGGACTGCACACCCTGCCTGCAAATCCTCCAAGGGTTCCTCCAAGGGAGGGGCTTGTCCTCCTAACTCTTTCCTGAAGGGATCCCCTTCCTTAGAGACATTTGACTCTGATTTAAACTTAGAGATAAAATGGGGGTGCAGGTGGGCTACTAGGGTTGGCACCTGCATGTCTCCGGTGGCACCTGCATGTCTTCCTGTGGCACAAAGCACCTCCAGAGGCAAGGCGCATGCCCCCAAAGCCATGGACTAGGCAGCTCCAGGAGGCAGAGAAGGGGGCAAGCAGCTGCTTCTCCTACTTAGTGGACTCAGAGGCATTCTCTGAACAAGTGGCACAAGCTGGTACACTAGCAGAACCTGTAACTGGACTCTGCATTCCACCACAAAACACACAAAGTCAAGGTTAGTTGCACTGGCTTAATGTTTCAGGGTAAACCATTGTGGCAAATGATGGCAACTCTAACCCCCTAACCTCCATCATGAGGCTGGAGTTTGACTTGAGTACCCAGCCAAATTATCTCCAGTCAATATATCTAGCAGATGCCATTTATGCACACCAGGTAATTTTATTTCTTCATAGCAAAACTATGGAGAAGAGCTGTCATGTTTAACTTCTTGGCAATCTGCAGCAGCAAGGTCAAAACAGGGAGCTGATGTGGTTCAAACAAGAAGTTAAACCAGAAAGAAGAGCCATTAATTCTCTTGACTTCCTTGACTGCCCTGTCTTTCAACTGCCGTATTTCTCTTACCCCAATGCCACTTTTACAGATGCTCCAGAGCCATCTCTTTCCTCCCAGCAATTCAGAAAACATTCTTTCTCTAGTCTTAGTTCCCTATAGAAGACATTATTTTCTGGCATCACCGCCTTAGGAGTGGCAGTAAGACAAGAGACTTCCCTAGCAGCAGTAAAAAGGTGTTTTAAGCTATTGCATAAATTTGCAACCCACAACTAAAGAAATGTGGCAGAAGGAAACATCCTTTTTATGATATTCAAAAAAAAAACACACTTTTCCTTCTGATCATTGTTGAGTTTACACTCAGGTAAGTAACTGAGTTCAATGGGATTTCCTCCACCATAACTGCGGGAGGAATTGTTCTAGGGGGCAAAAGGACCTGGTTTCTTTCAGGCACTAGCACTCGTTGAGTGAATTCTTGGGACTGCTTGAAAAATGACACAATATATTGCATTTTGTCTCATTTTGTTGATAAGGTCTGCACTGCCTCTCAATCTCTTCACAAAGCAATCTCTTCACAAAGGTGTTAACTGTCTTTTGTAACAACTGCTCAAATCTGTAAGATTCATCTGGTACACAATGTTTATAATCCAGGTTACTATCCAGCCCACATCCCAAAGACAGGATACAAACCTTATTTTTCTTTTATAATAATGAATGACCTTTAGAAATGGTCCCCGGAAACCACCCCTTTTGACAGAACAATGTTATGAAAAAGCATAGTTTTAAGCCACAACAAGTTCTCATCTATTCACTAGGAATATGATACCCTGGGAAATTCACCTGAGAAAGCTCCATTAGAATGAATGGGTCAAGCTCTTACATAACTCCCATGCATTTTGGAGTAGGGAGTAGCTTCAGTATTGGAGTAAAGGGGAGTTTAGAGTGGGTTATGTTCCAGATGTCCTATTACTAATTCATATTTCGCAGAAAAATTATGTGTAATCTCTGCAGAAAATAAAATCAGTTTATTTGAAACTCTTTGGAAGAAATACCTTATTCCTGAGAACACTGCCGTTTCTTTTACCCTGTCTTGCACCAGTCTGGGTCACTGGGCAGATGGATAAGTCCCTCTACAAATGGTAATATTAAAAAGTGGTGTTTACATAATGTCTAATATAGTTTTCTCACCATGTCTAATAATACAAATATAGTTTGCAGCAAAAACGACCTATAACACCAAATGTCTTGCCTCAGAAATTTGCACTGAAATGTTTTCTCTAGGCTTTCGCTAAAATACGTATTTTAAGCTTACAGTGGGATTTTATTTAACCAATTTAAGCCTGGTTCTTGGCTTAGACCATGAGAACAGGAATCAACAGTAGATTCTGTTGATGAAAGAGCATGTAAACAAATGACAGCTCGTGCATCAGTAGCAGAGCCCATGCCTTCCATTCCTGCCTTCTCCAGAAAAAAGTCCTTTTGGGAAGGAGAGCTGCCAGGCATCCTACGGAGCCCTTGCTGGTCCACGTACAGCAGGAATGCAAATACCCTTTTGGCCCAAGGGATGAAGCTATTTCAGAGACGGTCACAGGGCCACATCCTAGTGAAGAAAGGCAACAGACCAGGGCCAAAATTTCCAGCAGATTTCATAAGCACTTCCTCCCGGCAACTTAGCCCTAGGAGAAGCTTTTTGACCTTTAAGAGGCAGAGGGAAATGGAAACCCTTGCATGAAAGCCAGGAGCTCCAAATGATAAAAGGCTGATGGGAAGGGGTGGGCCCCACAGGGGACGCCTGGAGGACTAGACTGGGACCCTGGCAGGCCAGGTTTGGTGGCCGGGCAGCTCTGAGGTGCCATACCTGTGATGTGGCCAATGCCAAGCAAGAAGGCCTGATGGCCTGCGGGGTCTGGCATGCGGCACCCTCCTTGATGCAGTCTTGTGGTGTGTGAGTGGCTGGATCCGTTCAGTTATTGCCGCATTACAAAACATGGACATGAGTGCAGCTCTGTGTGGTTTTAATGTTATGCAGAATCATTCCAGAGCTGGACCACAAAGTAAAACAAATATCGCTGTTTATTTTCCCCACTGTTGAATGCATAATGACATTAACTGCAGTGGGATTTATTTGTGTATATACACTCAGGATTAGATTCCTTTTTCCTTTCCTCCTCTTTCTGCTTTCCATTTGCTCCTTGCACATGCCGCTGAGTGATACAAAAGGCCAAGGTATCTCTGAGATTAAATTAGGTGCGGTAGCAGATGGTATATTCAAATAATTTCCCTACTGTCAGTGGACCTCACAACATACATGACATTTCAATCCTTTTATCTCAAACACACTTCACTAATTAGAGTGGCTGAGCCCTGGATTTAATAGCTATGGACAACCAGTTTAGATTGATTTATCTTCTGCTGGTGGTGGAAACTGCTGATTGGGACATTACTAAATGAAAATCCTCTTCTCTCTGATCTGGATACACTGTAACTCTCTTTGAATTCACAGAGCATCTGTCACTCTTTGAAGATCAGCTTCAAAATTGTGGGCCTTTTTTCTCATGCAATAAATGCACATAAAAGTTAGAGAGGTAGGAACCATATGGATGCTGGCTTTGAAAATTTTAACATATCCATTATTCAGCTAAACCTGCTAATAAAAGATTTTAAATCCAAATCATAACAATGAGGGCTACGTGCGCTTTTTACCAGGTTTCATAGACAACACTTCTCAAAACCATTGAAAGGAATTTCAGAAAGCTGGTCAGTATTGATATGGTCTTCATGCAAGGACACAATACAAATAATGCTCATCCAAAAGTCCTTTATTGCCGTGAAATCCCAGCCTATGCTTTCTGCTGATTTTTTAAAACAAGAATACCATCTCCTTTTTGATGCTATGCATACGTCCCCAAAGGGTTATATATGTTGTGGTTACATGCCATCAATTTGTCTCTGATTCATGGCAACCTTAGAAATGAATGCTCTCCAACATGCCCTGTGCTTGGCAGCTCAACTTGTAAACTCCAAGCTGTGACGTCCTTGATGGAATTGATCCATCTCATAGTTGGTCTTCCCCTTCTTTGGTCTTTGACTTTCCCTAGCATTTACTTGATAGTACAAATACTGAAGAAGTTCTGCTCCCAATATACAAGTTGCATAATCCTAGTTATCTGCAAGCCAAAGTAGATATTGCTGTGATATATCTGGAATTAACAATTCTGTCTCTCCCTGCAGAGGTGCAGGAGGACCACTGTAAATCAGGACTCTTAGAGAAGCTTTTAAAATAGCAGTTGGGTTTATCTGCAAGACTTCTAGAGTAAAAAAAGCAAATTGGCCAAACAAGCAAAACTAGCTGCTAGACACAGATTTAGAGTAATGTCTGTTTGGGCCCTAAAAGTGTTCTGAACAAGAAGTTGGTTTGCATGTATAAACATTGCATCCAGGAGGAACAAAAAGCAACTGCAGGCCGAATCTATTGCACAACTAAGCCAGTGGTGTTTGCAGGCTGCAGCAGTGATTCAGATCTCAGTTTTGCGATGCTGATGCAGATTTCAGCAAATCGCAAACAATTTGAATATGTGGTCTACACAATGCTGATTTGGAATGTACAACCACAAACCTGTGTGAACTATGAACTGATGATCTCTCATTCATGGACATCTGAGGCTTTTTTATGATATTGTCATTTTCCAGCGCTTCTCCCATGTTTTTCAGCCTTCTTTGTGAACTTTTTTTTTCTTTTTGAGCAGGGAAAATCTGCTACCTAGTAAATTTTAAATCGCAACAAAATCTGTTTTAAATCACAACAAAAGCTGTTGCTGCAAATCTCCTATATAACGCAGTCCCACCTTGTGGTTGATCAATGGAATATAGAGAAAAGCAGAGAAGTACAAACTCCTATGCAAAGGATGATTTTTTTTCCCCATGAAAATGGAAGAGGAAGCTACAGTAAAGCAGCAGATTAAGCCTCTCATGTAGCAAAGTCCTGACTAGGAAGGTAGGTATGTATTCCTAAACTAGAAAAGTGGCAGTTTTAAAATGAGATGAGAGAAATGGATTAAAATGACTCTCTTTCACAGGCCAAAGAGTTGCAAAGCAGCTGCGATCAAGTTTTCTGATCTGTTCACCTAGACCTGTTAGCTATCTTCCAAATATATATAGCATCAACTGCTTGATAATACAACCCATAGCAGTTCAGTGTGAGAATAATGTCAATGCCGGGTTTCACACTGAAGCTTTTAAAATAGTGAATTGGAATCAAAAGTACCAGTTTTGTTTTATTTTTGTCTGAAAAGATCTTGAAAGCTTTTGTGACATATACAAGCAAAGGATGGGCCACAAAACATGTGTAAGCACTTTACTGGCTTTGTCTGTGACCCAGCAAACATCTTTATTGACATAACGGATTGCCCACATATATATTTGGGCTTTCTTTCTCTAAACAGGGCTCCACTGTGTGCTACTTTCCAAGCATTATTCTGAAATTAGGTCCCTGAATTTCAAAAGCATCCTGTGATGTAGCATGGGAAGAGAGGAGCTTGTTGTTTGGTATAGAAGGCAAACCCACCAGGAAATTAGATATTCAGTTTTACTCTTCTCTATTTGTTGTCTTGACTTCTACACTAATTAAATATATCAGAGAGAATTTTGCAAAGGATCATAGCAAGAAGTTTGCTTAAGGATCATCAAAATTCTGAAGTTTTACCATTACGATATGATTTCCATACAAAGTCATTCCTAACTTTCTAGTTAGTCAATTAAGAGATTTATGTAACACCTTTAAGGGCAAAATTCTCTTAAGGTTGTTTTTATGAGCAACAGAGCAAGATGCTTTTACCTACTGGTATTTAAATATTTATTGGAGTTTTTTGTTGTATTGAATAATATGTTTTATTTTTAGCTAGATTTTATTCACGGTTGATTTGTAAGTTTATGGTTGTATTTGTATTTGCCTAGATTTTATTAACAGTTGATCTGCAAGTTTATTGTATTTCTATCAATGTTTGGAGCCCCCTTAAAGGATTAAACCATTTAGAATAGGAAAATGTTGCCAAAAACTAAAAGCACCCATCAAATTATCTGTGATTGGGAGAAATGGATGAGACTCGAGAAGGCAGCATGCCCTTCTGAAGACTGGATTAGGCCTCCAGATGAGCTGGATTTAGTTCCTTGATCAGTGGTTCCCCACCCTGGTTTAAGGCTTTATGCTTAAAACTAGTACTTCAGGCCCAGAAATAAACTGGCAACTAGTTCTGATGGCCGTGTGTTAGCCACATGCTGCACCCACTGACGTTTGCAAACCATCTTTAAAGGCAACCCCGTGTACAGCACATTAATATGTCTAGCCTGGATGCCACTAGTGTAGGGATAACTGAGACACGCCCAGCCATTTCCAGATACTGCTGCAACCGTCTTCCCAGCCTAAGCTAGGAAAAAGCACTCGTGGGTGACTATTTCCACTACCTGAGCTTCCCAGGTTAGTGCAGAGTCCAGGAAACTTCCAAGGCAGCATACCAGCATTATGGAACTCCAGGTTTAATTCCAGAAGAAGACCCAAACCTCTTGAAGCCTCTTCCCTGGTTTGAATCTGGAGGTCCTTACAAAATAAAAGACTAGCCAGACAAAATACTAATCAGAAGCTTTATCATCTTGCATGCAAGAGGTTAATACCATTAAGAGGCAATAACAAAGAATTGCTGTAATCTAACACTCTTTATACACTTTGGGCTGCCTTTTTTATCCTGACTGGTCAACAGTTTGCTTGTTTAATATATTTAAACAATGACATTTCACAAATCAAAACAGAATCAAAATCAAAAACAGGAGCAAAATCAAAATAGTTATAACCAGATTAAAATTCCTAACATTTAAAATGGTGGGCAAATGTAAAGGTTTTCACCTGGCGCTGAAAATAATACAAAGTCGGGGCCAGGCAAACCTCTCTGGGGAGTGCATTCCATAGTCTGGGTCCCACCACAGAAAAGTTTAACTACGATGTGACATACATCTTTTGCGTACTTTGGGTGACAAAGCATATTTCCATTGTTGTTTTGGAACAGAGGAGACTGGCATTTTCTGAAGCCCATCTCATGGCTTCAACAAGCACACTTCCAAACTCTCTTCTTATCTATGGGTCACAGCAATCATGTACATTCTTTAACATTTTCTCTGTTAAAACTCAAATTCTCTTGTTAACCTTTTCCTGGACAATAGTTTCTTCCAGCAGACTGCAAGCCCATCTAAGACCATCTGTAAACATTTGGTTTCTATATACAGAGCATCACCATTTTGTCTGGATTAAGCTTCCTTGTTTTCCTCCCAAACTGCCCCCAGGCTCAAAAATTCCACTGGTAAATGAGACCATCCAGTTACAGAACTGAACCTCAAGCTGGTCAAGGATGCTATAAACTGGTCTGGGAGATAACTGTATATATACTTATCCCAAACAAATAAAAAAGGGGCATTTTTACTGTGTTAGTATATGGGGGAAATGGAAAATCCAGCAAAGTAGCTTTCTGGAGTAATGGACATTTTCCCCATACATTTTCCCCATACATGTCCAAATAAAAGACCAAATAGTTGGCCACACATTTGGCCTACATAATTCCTCTTTAGTGATGATAAAAAGACGCATCCAAATCCTCTCTAATGCCACTTTTGATTCAAAATGAGTTGCAAAGCCACCTGAAATACACTGCCTAGTCCACCCTGTGGGACAGGACTTCTGCAGTCTGTGGCCCTAGGATCTAGTTTCTTTCACATGGATAAGCTCATTTGTTCTATGACTCTATAATGTGTATTTGAAAGATTTTGGGGGCCTTCAACCTGTTTCTTTGAAACAAGTCACCAACTTACACACTTCACCTCTGAAGTAAGTCCCATTGGGTGCAATGTGGTTTCTGCCTAGGTAACTGGGTACAGGATCACAACCCAAGTATAGCCAAAGCCATATGAGCTTTGCTGTAAACATGCAGTACCCTTGACTTGCAGAGATGCTGTTCTAATGTTAATTGCTGTCAATCAGTGACTAATTGTTATGTTCAGGTGTAAATTGCCATCAAATTAGGTACCTTTTGTGAAAAAGCAATTTGCATGGTGTTGCTAAACACTGCAAATCAGATAGATCTATCTGTCTGTATGACAGCTGCAAGAACACTGCAATTAAGTGCAGCAAGACTGTAGAGCATGGCCTCTAAACTAATATGTATACAGGCAGGTGCTTGGGGTCCTCCTTTGCATGCATAAGACCTTGTTTTTGATGATGTCCAGATATTTTTCAGCCTGCTTTTTGGGCCAATACATGACAAAAAAACAAAGCAAAACAAAACTCAGGCAATGCAAAGTGGGTGCTGCATCATTTATGATGCCTACCTTTTTGCCTATTATACAAACTACAGGTGGGTGGAGATATAGCTAATATTGTGTCTGTAATCAAGAAAAGGAATATCCGTTAGGCAGCCAAGAAGTCACTGATTCATTTAAACTGTGTGTCTTGCTAAGCCCCAAAATAATGTAGAGAAGTACAGCAACTGGCATGGTAGATTTGAAGGATGAATTCATTCTTCAATGCAAGGCGGATTGATCAAAGTCAGATTATAAAAAACTAATAAGACTGTGGGATATGATAGCAAACTATGGTTTGCAAATACAAGGATGAGCAAACATGCAGCTGAGTCGCTTATTTTCCTTCCTTCCTTCCTTCTTTCCTTCCTTCTATTCTGCAATTTGATGCTGCATCCAAATGTAGCAAACAAGGGTATGCTCAAACCATAGTCTGTTCACAAATCAGAATTCCAAACTGCTGTGATTCTGGTTTGCAGATAAGCTAAGATCTGAACTCATCTAACAACGATTTGGCTCTAAGAAGTGGGAGCTTCATGACACAAGGAAGG
This sequence comes from Varanus komodoensis, assembly GCF_004798865.1. Lineage (NCBI taxonomy): Eukaryota > Metazoa > Chordata > Lepidosauria > Squamata > Varanidae > Varanus > Varanus komodoensis. The sequence continues at coordinate 19,118,887 of NW_025335468.1, forward strand.
GAGTCTTGCACTCCTACACTCTCATTCACAAACTGGCAAACCATTAGGGTATTCCTGAAAATCAAGCAGAGGTGCCTGCTGCCAGTGGGGAGCTCCATCTATGGTAGGTGCCACTGCCCTATTTGGGGATGCACCCCCACACACAGCACAGACCACTCTATTCAGGGTCCCATGAAATTCCATACTGCATGCTTGGGTGGTTTGGGGGGGTACCAAAAAAGGAGGAATGAACTCCAATGAATTCCAATGAACTCACTGCCACCAGATGCCACTCCATAACTTACATTTATTTATTTAGAAAATTTGTAGGCCGTTCATCACAGTTGTCTCTGGAAGGCTTACATTACTTTAAAACCTAAATAAAATAAATTAACTATTCCACAACTGAGCATAAAACTATTTAAAATAAATAAACCTAGTACAATTAACATTACTTTATGTTAAAATATTGATCAAATAAAAAAGTGTTGACCTGGCGCCAAAAAGCATATGATGATGGTGCCTGGCGGACCTCTCTAGGGAGCGCATTCCCTAGTCGGCGCACCACCGCAGAGAAAGCTCTCCTCTGAGTACTCTGTCTCCTGAGCTCTTTCAAAGAGGCTTCCCAGAGGAGAGCCTCTGCTGCCGAGCTTAGGGGGCAGGAGAGCATACAGGGAAAGGGTGTTCCTTTAGGTATCCTGGTCCCAAGCCGTTTAGGGCTTTATAGGTAATAACCAGCACCTTGAATTGAGCCTGGACTTCAATGGGAAGTCAGTGGAGCTGATAGAGGTCTGGCGTTATGTGAGAATAACAACCAGTTCCCGACAGTATCCTGGCAGATCTATTTTGCACCATCAAACTGAGCCAATGTCTTAAGGAAGGTAATTAGGTTTCTGGGTAAAGGAGATGTAGTTATTATTCTTGCTGTTTCAAATATCCAAAGCGTTTCACATGTATTATCTTAGTAATCTGTATAACAGGGGAGGAGTTACTGGCTTACCTAATACCCTCTGGGACCAACTATTATGTGAAAGACTTGGTATGTGAGGGCCCTTCCAGTACTATCTTGCTGAGGGAATGGCATCACTTGCCAGTTGAGTCCTCGAAACATGGAATGGCAGCATCAGCTGCTTGTTGGCTTCAGTTGCATAGACTCCACATCAGCAGATGGACCACTGACCCTGAGGTTTGGGTCCACTCTTCTCCCAGTGCCAGCCATACACATACAAAGCAGTGGCAAACTGGAACTAACCACATCATAAAAGACGAGTGCTAAAAGCATGTCCCTTAAAAGCTGTGCTTTCTCAGCATCACGGGACTTGGATGAACATAGAAAGCTCCTAACACAGCATGTTAAATGGAAAGGTTCTTCAGTATTTTGAGCAGGCAGTACCTACAGTGCTAGAGGCTTGGTCCAGTTCGGTTAGTAGACATCAATCATATTTGCTTTCAAGACATTAATATCATTTGGCAGAGAGTATTTTAAACCCCAAAAGTGATTCTGAGAGGAGATAAATCTGGAAGAAAGGTTTTCAGGAAACTGTGATGAGCGAAAGATGGAGGCAGAATCACATGGAGGTTGAGTAAAAACCAGGAAAGGGAGAAGCACAAGGGATGTCCAAATGAGCAAACCCTGAGCTTGTCAGAGTTCTTCAAATTCTTTCTCAAAGCTCATTCTGATTGGTGAGCTTTTTTTTTCTTTTTACAATAAAATTCATGTAAATTTCAACATATATTTTCCTGAGTGTACAAATGCATTATGTGTAATTTTGAATGCTGCTAATTTTGAAGTACACTTGTTTTTGAAATGTGTGCATTCTGGGGGATGGTGCGAATCAGCAAATCACACAGCCAGCTCTGAAATGTACAGGTTTTGATGGCAGATTGCATATTGAAAGGTGAGAACTGGGCAAAATCCTGATCAAGAAGAAACTGCAATGAATTTCTCCTCCTTCCTAGGAGGAGCAGCAGCATTCGGCTCTGACAAGGCAACAGTGGCTTAATAACCAACTCTCAATAACTGAGGCCTACAATTACCTCCAAGTCCTGGGCAGCTACTGGCAGCTTTTAGGATACCCCGCCCCCCTTTTTGGAACATTGGATTTTGTTCATTCCGTTTTATTACTTTAAATCAAGTATTTATTTGCATGTTCATTTTATCCACCATTTTTAATCTTTCGCTAAATAAATCCCTTTTATTTGTTTTATACTCTGCTACTTCTGGTGAAGAGAGATCCTTGCGGGCTGGAAGAACTGCACACTCTTTGGGATAAGCATCCTCCTTTCTCATGTACTGCTGTATGCATGAACTCTTGTCCCATTGTTTCCTCCACACACAGGTTTGCTGGTGGATAAAGTCGGGTTATATTACGTGCTACTGCCAGGACCTAGCATAAAAATGTACGAGACAAGAATGTTACTACAAACTAAATGTCATGTAATGGGGGGGGGGGGGGGGGAGAAAACACCTGTCAAACTGCACTCCTAAAAGTGAATGAAGCAAACATGAATAAGCAATTTCTTGCCTTTCTACTTCAACACTGGCAAGGATCATCCTCAAATCCGCCTTTTATAAACTGCAAAAACCAGTCTGTTAAGCTGTTTTCTCAATATAAGCCATAAAAATTACTGCCCCCCCCCCCCACTTTCTGGATGTAGTGGCAGAATGTGATTCAGCCAACTCACCCTTATATAACAGACCTATAATTATACTTTATTCTCCCAAACAGACACTTGTGGAAGTGTTGCATTCGCAACACTGAAAGCCCCAAGTGGGCATTCGGCCTACTGGCTTCAGAGAAGGGATGTGCGAGGCACCTTGCCCACGTCAAGCATTTCCATCGCTTGTACTTGTGCAGCAGGTGCTTTTGGCAGCAGGGCCCCTGCCTTCTTGGAGGCTCCCCACACGAAGCAGCACCCAGGCCGTCCAGGGCGTTTGCTCATGTGAAATGTTTCCATGGCTACAGGAAGACGCAAGCAGGGGGCTGTTGATTCATTCCTCTCCTCCCATCAAGCAAAACTGAAAAGGGAATCATAGACAGAATCATACCATCGGAAGGGGCCTAGAAGGCCATCAGCTCCAACCCTCCCTGCTCAGTGCAGGACGCAAGGCCCTCATCCACCTTCTAAGCAGGCCTAACCCTGCTTAAGCTTCCAAGATGAGGCAGAATCAGGCACTGTATTTTGTGGATTTTGTGTTTAACTTCCCATCTATGATCATCTAATTCCCTGGGTCAATTTTGAAAGAGCTGCTGAGTTCCCCTTTCCGCCTCCTCCCAGGAGTCATGCAGCTGACCCTGCAAAGTCAGCTGGGAAGATGGGTAGCACTGCGCACGCTGTGCGATGGACAAAGAAATGATGACATAACATCACAGGCTTGCACTAAGAGACGAGCTTTTCAACGGGTTGAGAACAGCCAGTGCAGCTCCTCAAAGATCAGGCTTAGGACACATGCTAATCAATATTTCATTAGAGACACTGAAGAGTGAAATAGGAGCACGCAGATGAAATCTGCTGATTAGATCAAGACAGAACATGTGGCTAATACATGGGAGGATTAGGACATGTTGCAGGACAAACTGAGTAACTTCACAGGCTAAGAAAATGGGAAATGGAATGGAGCCAAATACAATATGGCATATCCAAGGGTCAAACTCTACACATGCACATCCTGAAGACTATCAGCTGGAGATGACAAAAAGGACGAGATGCAAATCTAAGCCAAGCAGGCAGTGACCATATGCCAGTAATATAATGGCTTGGCTATAAATAGATTCTGGTTTCCTTAAAGATAGAGAAATAGTCAACCATTCAACTTGACCCGAGAGGTCAACTGGGATCGCTAAGCTTGCCAAGCAAAATCTCTCCGTTTAGCCACCCTACAGGAATGTTTGCTTATATCTATATTATCCAGTTGCTCATTTTGAATGGCAGCCATGTGCAATGCCTAGCGCTCTGGTCATTTTAACAAACAGGGAGAAAATCCTATCCTAAATAGGATAGTCTGGTTTTTATTTAGTAACCTATCCAAAAACTTATGTAGGAGTTTGTTATTGGATTGGGCTGTTAAAGAGAGAAAAGGAACCATGGGAGCTTGGTGGAGCTCATGAAATAGCTCTGAGTGCAGCAAGTGGCTATATTCTGAAAATATAGAAACACAGAAACAGAAACAGAGCGAGTCAAAAGGGGTCTCCCGCACCATCTAGTCTGACCTCCAGCACCAGCCGGCTCATTGGCTATGGTTGATGTATATTAAAAAACCTGAACAATCTTCACTGTTGTTTGGAAAGGGAGCTTTCTGTCTGTTCCATCGTTTACTTGGCTGATTGATTGATTGACCTGTCTTTTTCCTTCAAGGAACCTAAGGAAGGTTACATAATCCTTTTCTCCATTTTATGTTTACAATAATCAGTGATGTAGGTTAGGCTGAGAGTCTGTGACTGACCCAAAGTTACACAGACAGCTTCATGGCCAAGTGGGGACTAGAATTCAGATTTTCCAAGTAGGGATGTGTAACAAATCTGTCTAGAGGTGGGGATCTATCAGATTCCCAGGGTTCAACTCCCCAGACTCGGAACCTCTGTGTCCAAGTTCCTGATGAGCAAATCCACACCCTGGATTCATGGACGCACACCAGGAACCTAGTCCCACATGGTGAGCAAGCAGCACCTCTCTCCCGAGCCATAAACGGCAACTATGCGAGCAGCTACAACTGGCACCAAAGCAAGGTTGACTCGCAAGGGGCTTGCCAGGGGCTTCCTGCCCACAACTGCTGCTCAAGCAGTGTCCTTCTTCTGCACTAGCTGCTGCAGCCACCATAGCAGAAGATGGCTGGTTGTGCAACTGAGATCCCTCAAGCATTTGCAGGCTTCCTCTTGGTCAGGTTCACTTTGGAAGACTGGGCTGAGTGTGACATGGAGCCTCAGGATGGATTCCAATAGGTTTCATCCCAACCATACTTCTGAGCCCCAGCCCAAAACAGTAACCACCACACCACCATCTCTCAAGTCAAATGATTTTGGATTAAAAGGTCCTCAAAGAAAACCAAAACCAGTTTTACTTACATTGGAACAAGATGATCACAGGCGACTTCTTTTATATTGTTATTTATTTTATATTGTTAATTTTATATTGTTATTTTTGTATTTTATTGTATTTTATTTTGTGTTGTGAGCCGCCCCAAGGCTTCGGCAAGGGGCGGCATAGAAATGTTTTAATAAATAAATAAATAAATAATTTTTTTTAACATATTTAAAAAGCCATTTTCAGAATTATTGCAATAACACTGTTGGTCCTCCCAAATGTTTTTGTGGAAAAACATCCACATTTCCAGCTATCTTTGGACATTAACTTAAGTAGGGAGTCTTTAATCTCTAACAAGCATGGAAGTAGCAAGAAGGACAAAGCTAATGAAGAAGTTAAAGTCTTTTTTAGCTTCTGCATAGTCTACACAGATGATTTAACAGCTGGGCTATTTAAAAGATCAAGACCTCCTTGATTTATGATTAATGATGGCTGACCAGATCTGCTGAATTACGGAACGCATAAAAGCAAATCAGCAAAAAAAGGCCCTCAAGGCCCAAATGAGTTCTATAGAACACATCAAAATCAGTGATCTAACACAGAAGTAGATATGCTAGCTTTGGCAAGTGCCAAAAACTCAGCTTTATCAGTAGCATGATGATAGCTTTCCCATCATATCAGGGCACTCATGAGAAATGGCTAATCTACAGACTTGCGCATTCATATTTACGTAGCTATTATAGTACTATACAGGTGTAATTAAGCATCTTACTGAAACATACGAAGACGGAGAAGATGCCAACCCCACCCCTTCTGTAGTTGCTGTTTTCTTGCTGAACATCTAGAGGAGAGTTTGTGAAGAGGTGAGCATCCTCTGCCCAAGGGATCTACCGCACGATCCAGAACTAGGGTTGCAATGAAGCTCCATGAAATCTGTCCTTTGGTGTTCACAGGCTTCCTTTCATGCTCAGCCTGGTCTTAGAAAATGAGCAGAACCAACAAGTCCACCAACACCCACAAATGAAGGTTGCACAACCAGCAACCCCCCTCCACATCAAGTGCTGCATCACATATGGCACAAAGCTGCTGCACATGGCACAGAAGAGGGATGCTAGTTCTGCAGCATCCACATGGGGTTTGATCCCTGGCGAGCATCATGTGAACATCAGGCACACTCACCAGGAACTTGGACCGGCACAACATCAGACACCACAAAGCAGCCCGTAGTCTATGGAGCAGAGTCCAAGGAATTCGATATTTCCCACCCCCAAAAAAGGATTACCGCACATCTCAAACTTATTATCCAGGGTTTGGGATTGCATCAAGAGCCCTACAGAAAGAGGAAGCTCTCTTCTTCACCTGCTCCCTCTCCTTCTTACTCTGCGGTACTCTAGCCTGCACATCTGAGCCACAGAGCCTCCTGTTCCTTCAGAGAATCCCCCTGAGAGTAAGGGCCATGTTTCCTCAGGGTTCTTAATGGTGTGGGTCACCTCCATGAATGCAGGAAGCTCTCCTGGTGCTCTCCACTTGTGCAGGGGGACAGCTGCAGTGGCAGGCAGGAGGACACCTGTGCTGCCCTTCCTTTGCGTTTAAAGAGAAGAGGGCTACAGTAAAAGAAGATGGTTGGTTTGTTTACTGCACCTGCCTTTGTAACAGTGTGCAGAATGATTGCAATTTGGCAGATTATTTTCCTTGATCTTCCCTTTCTCATGTTTCGCAGCAGATCTGCAGCATTGTCCAACAACCACTCAAGACGTCTCAACTGACAACAGCCACTTCAGATGATTAGCATGGAAACCTTGTGCAGATTATCTTAAGCAACTTGGGAGATAGGCTTTTTGTTCTGTTCTACTATTTTTGAAGGTCATTTTCAAAAGTGATAGTAACTTTTTATATAATTCCTGTATTTCACTCATCTCTTTCAGCTGCAGTTATGTTCTTCTGGTGAGCATTAACATTTGGCAAGAAAATCATTTCATTCTGATGCCCATCCTCTCTGTAAAATAACATAAAATGTAAAATATAAAGACCATTTCAAGGATTACTCGGGTGGACTGTACGTATCATGGGTGAAAACATTAGGAGCACTGCTCACAGTCTTATTTTGCTCTGTGGCATCATTCCATACACACAGCTGACTGGCTTTGCACTGTTTTTGGAACGCCTGTTCAAAGAGTGTGCAAAGCTTCCTGCCCTCTATGTAAAGTGTCTTCATGATGTTATCATATAGCCAGATCTGGTTGGATACATGATGTGACATCATCACTTGGCACACCTAAATCCCTAGCTGACCTAGATTCCCTTAGGAGGAAGCTGCTGCCATAGTTTTCAAAAGCAGAACATAAATCCTGCAGCTGCAACACAAGCATGCACACACACGCACATGCATGCACACACACAGAGGGAGGTGACCTCCTTATTTCTGTACGTGAAAACTCAGCACAGTCTTGTGTTTCTCCACTTAAGTCCACTACTTACAATACAGTGAAGACCCGTGCCATGATTTTATCTAGAACTTGAGACACAAGAGTTTATATAGATTTAAGCCACACATGCATGCTCAAGTCACACAAACCCTAATGAAGCAGTTCTATATATTTGGGTAGCTAATGCGCCTATCAGGCAGCACTCATATACACACACTTTTATATATGACCACTTCCCAGGCCTCCTTTCTCAAGGTCTCCCATGTATGACCAGGCCTCCTTTCTCTCGAGCAATTTAGAAATTGCAAGCATTGTGCATATGGATTAATGTATGTGCATACTCCCCCATGCAATACCAACATCATGTATACTGGGGCACAGAACTTTTGGATGGGGGAGCAAATGATGGGGAGCAAGAGAAACTAGCTTGGCTGCACCCCACCTACACACGGCCTGCCCTCCTTCACACAATGTATACATTGCACAGAGTGGTGCAAGGGGCCAGCATTTCTACACATTCACCATTAACAAATAGGAATAGTGTGAACTAGGTGTTCATGGTATGCTGGATTCAGCAATGTTGGACTCAAGCTCCTGACTGGCTCTGTGATTTCCTTGACCCCTGTAAATAGTGCCCAGGCAGAACTGCTGCTCTCTTAAGACTCTCCCTGGCTCAGTAAAGCTCCATGTTTTGCCTTGTTTCATGCAAGTTCTTGTTCCAGATCTTATTTTTCTTTTGACTCTTGACTAAGAAACTAGATTTCAATACATTCAAGTTACATTAAGTGGGAAATAAAATCAAGGGTGGACTAGTCCTGTTTAAGAGTAGGGTGTAATGAAGGATTTGGACTAGGTCACTTCCATCAAAGAATCAGAGGAAAACGCAAGCATTGTTACATCAGCAAGTAAACTCCTTAGGGCCTGTTTGTAGTTTTTTCTGGGTTTTTCTTTGTTTCATGTTGACCTGCTCTCACACAATTTCTGAGATTCATGTGCTACTTCGTTTCAAAGAGAAGACATTGTTCAATTATAGCAGAATATGTTTGTAGGCAATGATAGGAATTTATTTATCTTGAATCCATGGCTCACTCTTTCATAACACCATACAAACTATTGCTGAATTTCCCTTTATAAAATCCCAAGCAGGAACAGATGTGGCAGCTAGTTGGAAATCCAGAGCAGAAATTTTGACTAACAACCGCAAATGCTTAGCACTCAGCCTGTGCGTGTTGAGGCAGCTGCACTGATGGCCTCATTATTACCAGTCCAGGTTTCAGGTTTTGCATAGGTATAAAGCCCTAAACAACTTGGGACCGAGGTACCTCACTCTTCCTTCCTCCTGCCTTGTCTCTGAGGTCATTAGATGGGATGTCGTTGCTGGTACCAAAGAGATCAAAGTCTGAATGTCTGAATTTCAGCTGGAGAACAGTGGAGTAACTCCATTTCTTTGGAACTCGCTGCCTCCCAAAGTCAGGCAGGTGCCAAGACTGTATTGCTTCCAGAGCTTCCCGAAAACACTTTTCTTCCTGATCTAATCTATCACAGTTGTATTGATTTTGTCTTTAACAGATAGTTTTATTAATTTTTTCTTTAACTGCACACTGCTCTGAAATTTCCAAACTGGAATCCAAATTGAAATAAACGTGTTGTGAGTAAATAAATAAATTGCTTAATGCAAAGTAGAAGTTGTGCTTCATGCAGAGCTAAGAACAGGACATGAAGTGTCAACACATCAGTCTCAAACCCAAAAATTAGTGTCTTTAAATGATCTGTAAATGGAAAGCGATGCAAGCCCAGAGGACAAAAGATGAAGGTTCACATACAGTAGCAAAAACTGGGAGAGAAGCTGTAGGAGGACCTGTTAAACTTCTTAACAAAAATGCAGGGATGTCACTGGAGCATAAAGTTCATGGCTTTATATGACTTTTTGCTAATGCTCAGTGTATGTGATAGGAGAAAAGAACAGGGTGAGTTTGAACTCTTGAGTCAGGAAGGTAAATATGACTTCATCAGACTTGGTGGGATGATTCCCATGAGTGCCACAGAGCAATTAAAGAGCAGCTTGTTCAAAAAGAACAGAAGGCATAAAAGAGGTGGGGAGGAGTCATGCTAGCCTGGAATTGCAGAGATGGTGTCAGGAATGCTGAAGCTCAGAATGAGCTGAGTTTGGCGAGGAAAGCTAAGAATAAGAAAAAGAACTTCTTCAGAAATGTTCCAAGTAAAACGAGGGCAAAAGTAATGATAGACCAGCTGCTCAGCTAAGACAGCAAAAGCCTGAATGGTGACAAGAAAAAGCAGAATTGCCTGATTCCTGTTTGGCTCAGTGTTCTCCTGATAGTCTTCCCTACCTGGCAAGTGTGACAATTATGCTAACGGAGTAGGAGTGCTGCTTGAGACTGACACAGAGGTGGTTAGAGAACACCCAAGATGCTTGAATGAGGTCAGGTTTCCAGGCCCAGATGAACTGCATTCTAGAGTGCTGAAGCAGCCAGCAGATGGATGCAATCGCTCAATTTATCTTCTTTGAGAAACCCTGGAGGATAGGTGAATTTCCAGAGGACTGGAGGAGAGCAAATATGGTCCCTGTCTTTCAAAGAAGGGTTACAAGAAAGATCTGGTGAATTACAGACCAACCATCTTGAGATGAATACCTGGGAAGACCACAGGACCGATTATGAAGTGCTTGACTGTAGGCATCTTGATACTCATACAAAAATCACTGGAAGCCAAGAAGTCATGCCAAGAAGTCATGCCAGTTGTGAATTTCACTTTTGGATCAGGCAAGTTCTTTGGTAGATTGTGGGAATGTTGCAGACAGAATATATCTTGACTGCAGGAAAGCATTTGACAAAATGCCTCATGATCTTCTCTTGGCAAGCCAGTTAAGGGTGGGCTGGATAGCAATACGATTAGGTGGATCAACAGCCTGCTAGAGGCCACACTCAAACAGAGCTCATCAATTGTTCTTCACCAAACTGAAGGGAGGTATTAATGGGGAGGGGGAGAGCAGAGATGATGAACTAAGGCCAGTAATGAAAGATTGGAAAAAAGAGGTATGCTCAGCACTGAGAAGACTGAGTGGAACCCTAAGGGGTTGCCACACAGGAGAGGGGCATGACCTACTATTTTCAAACACTGAGATAATGTGCTTAAGTTACAAGAAGGCAGATTTCAGCTGGACATCAGAAAACTCTTCCTACTAGTCAGATAGAGGAACCAACTCCTTCTGTGTCACTAAGCCAGCCTGGCTGATCCACTTTAACATAATAAAGACTGTAGTTTGAGGGCTCTTGTCTTGATCTGCTTGGAAGGAGCAAGGGGTGAGGGGAGACTGGACCTCCAGATATGTGGCTGGTGGGTGCCAGGTTGGGGCAAGGCTGACTTAAAAGAGTATGTACATGCAAATACAAACTGCCCCATCAGCATCACTGGCGTCAAAACACGGAAGCAAGAGCCAGGGAATGTCCCTGAAAGTGCCACCTAAGGGGCTATTGCTGCCCAGCAGCTTCCTCTTCCCTACTCCCACCCATGCCTTGCCCCCAAATCCACACTGAGAAAGCCCCCTTGTATTGTACAACTGTGCAGCGCAGGTGATAGTTCAGAGATGCAACTACTTAGGCTGGTGCTATTAGCATAATAGGATGAAGCATTGCTGGATTGGCTGAGAACACAGCAAGCTGCTTTGTATCAATGGTCTCTCTAACCCAATATTGTAATCAGTAACTGGCCGTGATTCTCCAGTGTTTCTCAAGTTGGAGTCACCTGGAGATTGAACCTGGAACCTTCCACATATAAAGAAGCTGCTCTACCACTAAGCTATGGATCCACCCAAGAGGATGCCTCAGCTCTGCATACTGCACTCAGGAAGCCAGGTAAACTGCAATGGCACAAACCTTCATTGGCAAACATGCCCCAAAAGGGTAGGATTTCCTGCCAGTGTCTTGTCTTGTCATCTAACTTCATGGAAAAGCTACTTGCCAGACTGTGGCACTGTAAAATGGTATGAAACATGGCACCAGTGCAATGCAGCATGTACACCCTCTCTCTTTTCATCCGGTGAGTGGCACACAGGGCAACAGAAATGCAAGACTACACATTAGTGAGTTGATACTTAAATCGTTCATAACTGCAGGCATTATGGCCAGGTGTTAACTCCACACAGAGCACTTAATAGAGTGTTTGCAGGTGGAAGGACAATGAGTTCTGTTTTAATGCCAAAAAATATGAATTTAGCTATTCACAGAAAACTTTTGAAATATTCATCTACCAATTAAAATGCTGATTTCAGCTTCTAAGCCATATAATAAAACTAATTATATAGCTTAATAATTATCCCTCCACTGAGATCCATGAAGCATTTGGAGATATTTAGAAAATTCCATTTCCTGCCAACTCTCATCCAAGTTCAAAATTCTTGCCTACTTCGGCAAAGTAAAAGGAGTGTTTGACTGGCTGGTCTCACACTAAAAACACAGTTAGGCCTGGAGTCCAGACCCTTGTAAAAATGTCCCTTTCTTGCCAGTGCTGGGAAGTTAATTGGATATTAGCTGCAATAGGACATTAATGGTGGGAATGCGCCCAACTGTGGAAAGAAGAAAATAACCTTTTTTTTATTGTAAGGGAGAAATTATAATTAAGTTACAGGAAATGAACCACACTAATTTGTACTTGCTAACATCTGTGTGATGGCTTATTCCAAAACTTTTTCTAGTCTTCTCAAACAAGAAGAATATTCTTACTGGCCTACTGGATTGAAATTTACAAACTTTTCATTTCAAATATTACCACTTCATAACGTTTCCTTGTTGTCTCTCAATTTCTTCTGCTTGTTTAGGCCTAAGCCACTCTTGATGAGGGGAAAAGTGTTTCTGAACTTACCTGGGGACTTCCTGTATTGCCCTGAGATTGCTAGGGAGGAAAAAGGGATCTCAAATGAAACCTTCACAACTCTCAGTCCTTCTTTTTTTAGCAGGTGAGCAGAAAAAAAGGAACACCTGGAGTCACTTTTCAAACCTGAAAGGGCAGGATGTTCTTGCTTTCTTGATCAGAAAGTGAAGAAGAGTCATATAGGAAACTATATACAGAAAGAAAGAATGCCTGTCTCAGGACCCGATTCTCCTCTATTGGCAGTTTGTTCATGCCCAAATGCTCTGTTATCCAGCCCCTTCTGCTCAGAGAAACTACAGGACAACAGAAGAAGCTTCATATCCCCCTGCAGTCAATTCTTTGAGGCAGCCATAATTATCTCTCCATTCTGTACCTACAAGTGAATGGAGACCCTGACCTTAGCTGGAACCACTGATCCACAAACCTGTCCACTTCACTTTCAGTTTCTCAGTTTCCCAACCTGAAGTCTGGTCTCCAGTCTTAAGTTCAATTCCGCCCAAACTTTGAAAAACAAAGTAAGAAAATACTTGCTTTTCACAAGCACATTTGTGCACATTTTTCCTAATGCTTGGAGCTATATATATTTTTCTTTGCAAGGCATTTCTTGAAGGGTCATTAATGGCTTCTACCTAAACATGTCTTCTATTTGTCTAGGCCAGCGGTCCTCAAACTTTTTCAATAGGGGGCCAGTTGAAAGGCTGCAGTGACCATCGTGGGCCAGTGAGGTGGGGGCATGGGCCAGTGAGGTGCCATCGGGCACGCACAAGGCGGCATCAGGCGCGCACGTGCCAGTGGCTCGCTCGGAGATCTCCCAGCAAATCCAAAACCATCTCCGAGCGAGCAAGCCACCACCTCCCTGCCCACACAGCAAGCGCGCGTGCAGGCGGTGAACAGCGGCGCGGGCCAGATGGATGGCCACAGGGGGCCAGATCCATCCCACAGGCTGTAGTTTGAGGACCCATGGGCTAGGCCAAGTCCAGCTGAAGCATAGCTAATCACAAGAATGGGGAGCAGAACCCTTTTGCTAGTCATCAGCTCGCACATGGAAAATATACTGAGTTTGCAAGATCTTCCTTGCTGTGGTGAGAGTCTTGCATTTTGTTTTCAATCATTGTCATCATACAACATCAGCTCATACTAATTTTATGAAGATCTTGCTCTCTTTCCCCCCCTCACCCCTTCTTTTGGCACCTAGATGGCATCCCCTCTATGAACAGAGGTGTAATGCCTTCCCACAACACAACTTCCATTGCTCAGCAAATCTCTATACTCTGCACAAAATTCTGGCTCCAAATCAAGTATCCATCATGAACCACAATGTTCATTCGTCATCAAAATAACTAGCATTATTTACATTTGGATAATTTTGACCCCAGATGGAAGTGCTTCAGGCAAGAAAAAGGTTCATATGTCTTTTTTGGGCTCAACAACAGGTATTTTAAGGGTCCTCAGGCTATGCAAAACAAGAAAATCTACGCAATGCTTGGCCCATTCACCTTTTCTCTGCATAGCCATAGTTCTGCCGAATGTTTTTAAAAAAGTATAGCAAAGCTTTTCCTTAGTAGATTTTAATTCTGTTAGTCAGTTATTTTAACTAAGAATCTTAGCTTTCAAAAGAGCTTTCAAAAGATGAATCTTTATTGCCCCTTCTTTTATTCCTGTGTTTGTAGCCTATTTGGGGGTATAAAAGTACCCCATAAAACTATTCTTATGGAGATTCTGGTGTACTTTTCTGTCCCAGGGATGTTTTGATTTATAGAAAAAAGAACTACAGAAGGCAGGAGGCCAGAATTTGGAAGGCTTTTATAACTACTTTTGCATAGATTACAGTACAGAAAAGGAATGCGTTGTGGAGATGCCAGTTACCCCACAATACAGGAAGTACTTCTTGAAAGCTACTTCACTTAGTAACTTTTCTACCCTCATACGTATTTAGGAACCCCCTTCAGTCTAGAAAAGAGACCAGAGAAAAGATTTGTCTCTGTATACGTAGGGCATCATTAGTTGCCACAAGAAAGGGCTGATGCCAGAAACTACAGCTTCATGTCTCTTTTCCTTGTCACACTAAACCATATGCTAGTAATTCACTCCACTTCTTTCTACCATAGGGTGCCCCAATGTATAAAGGACTTTGAAGAGCTATCAGAGAGCAGTCAACTCCTTGAAAGAACCCTCTTCTTGAAGGGCAATCTAATTCGAGTCCAGTTTAAGGATACATAGACACAAGAAAGGTAAGCAAGATCTCCGAAGTTCCCCTTTACTATTTAGCTCCTGGACAGCAGGGACAGCTCAGATGTCATCTGGTCACAGTCTTCCACACTAGGATGACATGGATTTCCATTTAAATTCTATTCTATTTATTTGCCTTTCATCCTAGTGTGGAAGACTGTGAACAGGTCACATCTGATCTGTATAAATAAATAGAATAAATATATATAAACCAATTATCATATGCACATCTTTTTAAAATCTCCTTTTGGGGAGCAGTCTTTCTTCTTTCCAGCCTGTGCCATTGGGCCTAGCAAGCCCCACTTAGTTTCTGTGGCCTCCGTGGCCCCTGGGGTGAAGCAGGGAAATAAGTGTGCAGCTTGGCAGTACCCCATGAGATGTGCTGCGTGGCCCTGTCACAGAAGGGCAGGGGAACAGTGACTCAGGGCTGCCCTTTAGGGTAGTAGCTCTGTGTGTCTTCATTCTATAGACACACACACACCCACATATATGCTCTTCATTCTATTGAGGTATATAGACTGACGAAGATATCAAAACTTACTGATGGGAAGAGCATAATACATACCTTCTGCACATTCAGACAACAATCCTGTGACCCCTAGATATGATCGGGGCAGTGGTGCGGCAAATAGGATACTTTCAGTTCCCAGATCCAAGGTTGGAGCTGGGAATCTGATCCCCATTTCCCACCTCACAGCCACACATGGAAAGAACTGCCTGCTCTCTGATGTTGGGAACGTGATGCCAGAGGAGAATAAAAGGAGTAACTCCAGCAGGTGAGCAAGGAGGGAGACAGCAGAGGGAAGGACAGAAGGTAGCCTGTGTCCTCCGCAGTCCCTTTCCTGCCCCTCTGAAGAGCCTCAAATGGATGGATGAAACAGCCAGGAGCAGGAGGTATGGGAAGGAAATGACCTCCGTCTGCCACCCCTCCCACTCTGAAAGGCTGCTCTTAAGCCTCCCAGTTCAGGGATTTACAGGGTGGGGATTCTACCCTAAATGCACTTGATACGTTTATATGCTCTGTACTAGCAGAAAAAGAATCGATATATATATAAAAAATTATAATATTATATAATCGATAATATATATATGGGCAATGAGGTTATTTTCAGCATCTGTTCCCTAACAGTTCTCCAGAAAAAGCCTTTGATTTCCCCCACTAAAATACTGATGTCACAGAATTGTGTTTGTAATGATAAACATGTAAGAATAATAAGCCTTTTTCAGTTTTGCAAAGTCCATGTTATTGACTGTGGAAAATATTGTCATCATCAACAATGCATTTTTTTCTGTTCAACATGCTATGCTCAAACATTCCAGCAAACATCCAACTGTATGACTCAATATAGATTCCTGTGGAATAATGAAATGATCCAGAATTTTCAAAAACATCATAGGCATAATGAAGGTGAAGATTATATATTTTTATGGGATCACTTCTGCTGGAGCAGTTGCATAAGTTATAAATGCTTCACTGAGTAAAAAAGGGAGGGAATGGAGAGAAAAGATTTTTATTTTGCCCCAGTCATTCTCTGCATGATGGAAATGATGCTGCCTGCATCACTTACCAGCCTGAAATGAAAAAAGGACATAGCCTTCAACAGGGGCAGTGAAAGAACATGCTTGCTGGAATATGAGGAGGGATCCAACACTGTCCTTCCACAAGGACGGTGCTGCTTCTGCTCACTGAAGTGAGAGCATTTCATAAGAAGTGATTCCCAGTTCAGACGGCAGCAAAACCAAAGCCCCTGAAAATGACGACAGACCTGGCTGACCCAGGTGTGATATGATGCTAAAAGGGCATAGAAGGTGATGTAAGAGACTAGCAGTAATTAAAAAAAAACATCATGTTGTTTTGCACTTTATATTTCAGCATCAAATGCCAATGTCATCTGCTCAGAAGAGTTTAGGTTGCCTCTAAACTCTGGAATGGTCTGCAGAGAGAGATGCATCCAATATCCCAAACAGCTACATTTGAGAGGGAGTTAAAGATGCATCTCTTCCAACAGGCCTTCCCAGGTTAGTTCTCAGATCAGTTTTATTTCATATCTTTGCTTTTAGTCAACTTGTAATCACTGTTGGCTTTAATTTCTTGAAAACTGCCTGTCTATGGGGATGGGGTGGTATATAAATAAATAACAATAAATAAATAACCAAATAAAACAAGCAAGTACATGTTCATGGAGCCTAACAGAAAATGAGATATCGACTTGCTCAGAGGCTTAGTGCGGGCAGCAGGACAGACAGAGTCATGCCACTACAGCATCTCACTGTGCAAGTGCTTGCAGCCTAACAAATATACCACACTCACACATCCAATCCTGCTGTTGGGAGAGAAGACATCTGAAATCTATGACCAGGGTCCGTTTCCTCAGACAGCAGTGGCCAGCTGTGGATTTGTAAGGCAGTTCTGAATGGCAGCAATTTATCTGAGCAGAGAGAAATTGGCATTGCACTTGCAGTAGTTTTAAATGTCCTCACACTTTCAAAACTTGCCCTAGATCTTGCCAACAATTGTTCTTAGGAGCAAGGTCAGTTCATATTTTTAACATTATGCATCCTGAGAGGAGGGGGGGGGGGAGAGAGGGGGAGAGAGAGAGAGAGAGAGAGAGAGAGAGAGAGAGAGAGAGAGAGATTGTTACTGTGTGTGACGTTGGTCGCAGAGCAGAGAGAATGTAGCCTGTGAACTTCCTCTCAGTATAGAAATGGCAAGTTGCAGCAGGAAAGTTGAAATCTTTGCAAAAGCATTTTTAAAAGAAAACAAAGAAAAAGTGATGGTTCATACACCACTGAAGATACCATGACTTGTATCCAGCGATGTCATCTCCTAAGCTCACTGCTTCTAGCATTTGAAGAAATCACATTTTTACCTTTGCACAAGTCTTAAATCCAATCCTTTGATTGTGTTTATGCGAGCCATTGCACAAGCTGTTCTGCAAATCATTGTACTAGACATTCCATAATTTATTATTATTTAATTAGAGGTAGCTCCATTGGTGGCTGTACAACCATTTACAGAATAATGCCAATTTTTGTCCTTTCGCATAATTTTGGGTATAACCAAATGGAACAAAAAGGACTCAGATGTTTTCCATCTAACACAGGCTCTGACACTCAGTGGAACTTAATAAAAGCACCAGAGGCCTTGCTGAGTCAGTGTGACAGCTGGAAGTAAGCATTCTAGCAGTGCTGAGACAAAATAATATTCCTAGACCTGAACATAGCTTTTTATTCATTGTGTTGTTCATGCACTATTAGGCAAGGCATAACAACCACATGATTAATATTTGCTTGCAAAACTGAAGGGTCCCAGTTCAACCCAGCACAAATTGCTCACCACTAAAGTACCCTTGCCTGGAAGTAAGCCCCAGTGAATTAAGCGGGATTTACTTCCACAGAGCAATGGTTGGGTTTGAACTAGTTAAGTATCCAAATGTCATCACACTAAAATGATCTCTGCTAGTCTAGGCAGAAGAGCAGGCAGGAAAAGAGACAGACTGCTGGACAAAGTCAATATTGCCAAATATTTGAGCTGGACTGCATTTGTTATGAATAGCAGCATACCATGGTCAACCTCTGATCTCCTGTATCCTATTTGCACATGCTTAACTTGGATGCAAATTCCACTGACCTCAGTAACACTTCCTTCTAAGCAAATATGCAGACCTGGACTAGAAATGTATAAGAACATAGTGACATTTCACTGAACTCTACAGTCAACTTACAGGTCATGGTAATAAGCAGCGGGGGATTGATTTTCCATATGTTCTGCCCTTTAGCTGGAGCTACAAAGCCGGTACCACACCTGCAACTACAGAACTGCCAACATGCTCACAAATAGGGGATGCAGATTCTATAGCTTATTTCCTCCTGGGAAATTGCCATTTGGTGAGAATCGCGGCAGCCAGAGCTCAAGAACCGTCTCCTCACCTGAAAGGTTCCCGCATGGTCTTCTTCTTTGTCTCCCTCTTTGCCTTCTTTCAAAGCAATCAGTGTGAATCCACGGAAATAGGCTGGAGTTGCAGCAGAAAGTGTCACTGGGGAGAAAAGGTGAGAGAAAAAGAAAAAGACCTTTGAAATGAATTTGTTTCTGCATAGCTTTTCAATGCAATGCCTTGGTCAGTGCCGGCTCTTGGGGATGGAAAAAGCAGGTCATACAAACCAAAAATTCTGTCAGGCTACATCTGATCTTCTGGAATACTTGCTGCAAAGTGCAAAAGGTTGTACTGTTGGGATAATGGATGTTCTACTTGTGTTTCTCCCCTAGCAAATGCTAAAATGTGCCACACTTGGGAGCTTCATAAATACTGGGGCAAAGTTTTAAAAAGCTAATGAAAGGAAAACTAATAGTATATTTAGCTGTCTAACGGAAAGCAGTCATGATTGCACTTACGCATCCAGATAGTGCAGGAATGGAGTGAACCATTCGGTCATCAGATGTCATCCAAGGCTGCACAAGCAAACTTAGACTTGTGCAACGGGACCTTCCATTCTCTCCTCTGCATGCCTTCCCAAAACTGTTCCAGTGTTTTCCCCAGTCTTCCAAGGAAGATCACAGGGTTTTGGGAGACTCCAGAGGAGGAGGCATATGTTTCATTGCAGCATTTCTGCTGATGGGAGATGCCCACAACCAAATGCATCCTTTTACATGCAAGTCGGCCATTAGTGAGGTTGCTTTTATCTGCAATACTTCCATGGGCTTCACACCTAGCTGACATTCTTTCTCTTTTTCACCAAGCCCAGCTTGAATATTTGCAATGGTAGATGGAGATCCCAGCAGGGCTGCGATCTTCATCCACAGCACTGGCATTGCTGGACTATGTGATTTTCTTCCACTCCCAAACAATACTTGCACTTTAAACCTTTCTCCCGATCCTGTGACAGTATCAATCTCCATCCAGTTATATAAAATCCATAAACATGGGTCATATCTGAAGTGGAGCTTTTCCACAAGTTTTCTGCTGATGGTGACCAATGATCCTTAGATAATTGAGTGGGAGCAAGGCAGCAGAAGATTTGGGGTAGCCCCAGGACTAGCTCTAATGATGTGGCACTCACATAAACGGATGTCTGTGCAGTGTCAGTAGTGCAGTGAGAAAAAGTGGCAATTTGGTGTTGAGATTCAGCAATGGCAGGACACATTTTTCTAGCACAGTGTAAGTTACACTGGCAGGACTGCACCTCTGGATCCTTCCCCTGGAGATATCCATCACTGCTGACTGTTTCCCAGCTTCTGGCAATAGGAACTATAGGAAATACAGTGAAGATTTAAGCCTTCCTTGTTATCCTTTAAGAGACCCCCATATGACCATTCTTAAGAAAATCAGTCCCGGTAGACACAAGAAACACGAGGCAGAACATTCATGCAAACATTACATGCTCTTTCTGATGCTAAATGGATTTTTTATTACTCCAGGCATTTTAAGAACTGTTTTAGTGCTTTTATTTGGCTGCTAGTTTTTATTTGGTTTTATGATTCCGTAATGGTTTTATTCTGTGCCGCCGGTTTTACTCTGATTTTATTTTGTACGATTTTAATTCTGCTATAATACTTGCACTTGGTTTTAATGTATTGCACATTACCCCAAGAATCTAAGTTCTTGAATAGTTTAAAAGAACAGGAAACAAGCACGAATTGTGAATTGTTCAAATATGGTCCCAAATAAAGACTGAGGTTCTTCTCCTTAAAATACCAGAGATAGGATTGCCCCCTTGAAGAGATATTGCCCCATATGCCTTAAAAACAGATACACTGCTGTCTTTTAGGAATGGGCCTCTGGAAATGAGCACTGTGCTCACTGTCTCATTTGCTGCCAGGAGTTCTGGCAGCCGCAAAAGTGGGCCGCCACCTACAAGCCCTTCTGCTACATTAAAATTATTCTCCAAAAAGTGCTGCTTGAGTCAAACTTTAAATAACCACGGAAAGATCTCTCACTATACCAAAATAAAATGTATCTTCTTGCAAGAAATTGGCTTCCAATTTGGCTGTGAAGAATACACTTCAGTGCTCGGCCACTTTGTTTTCAGAGACTGACTGTTAGAAAACCTGGCTGGTTGTTGGCAATGCAGAGAAGACGCAACTGAGAAGTTCATTTTGGTGTAAATGGCAAACATGGGGATGGATGGATGCATCTGTCAATCTTGGTCTTGCTGGGCTTTTGAGGTCAAACTCATTCTGCCTGTTTCCACATCGGCTTCTGATTTTTAAAAAAGAAAAATCCACGCAGAAACTTGTCCTTTTTGTATAAACATTTCCCCCAATGCATATACCCACTGCAGTGTCCTTTTTCAGAAGTATGATGTTTTACAAGTATTTCACATTGCAGAAATGCTCTTTGGTATGTACTTTTCCCTAAATGAGCTGCAAATTTTTTTTCCCAAGATGAGCTGCAAAAAATGTGGATTGCAGCACACAAAGCTGTCTTGGATCGCAAACATCCGGAGGCATCATATCTGGTAAAACCATTAAAGACAGCAACAACAGCCCTCCATGGGGCAAATTTCTCACTTCCTAGGTGCTAACCAAGCAGTGGTAATCAATGACCTGCTGAGGCACTTATGAGCAACTTTATAGTTCTCTGTCTCCTAGATTACAAGCTATTGCCTCTAACCATAGCTTATCCTAACTCTTGCATACATTATGGAGCTAACAGGACTTCATATGCATCATCATGCTGGAATGCTTGCAAGAATTCAGTAATCTAGGTCAGTATTATTGTCCACATACTTCGGCTGGAAGCTGCAGCTGAGAAGGGCTGGCCAAGGGGGTAATTTTTGCACTGGTATCCTTGGCACAGTTCAGGCTTTTTGTTCCTTTCCACACTCAGGCCCAATATGCTCTTTCACAATCAATTGGAAGCTGCACTGGAGCTTCCACACAGTATGAGACGCACTCCATGTTTCTCATACGCCTCCCACAGTGGCACTTCCCATGGGAAGAACCTAAGTATGTTTACTCTGAAGAAAACTTTCCAGGGAGTGAATCCTGTTGCACCATTAGTACAAAGGGATTCGTTCCCTTGCAGAAGAGTCTTTAACCCGTAGGCTGAATTGCATTTCCTAGAAGCTCTGAGGACTACTTTCCAGATGTGGGCACGGACATTCTTGGAGGAAGCAAAATGTAAACCACATCAGCATATTTCAGCCTGAGGTTCATACTGTCAGTAACTAATCTCTGCCCTAGAAAGATTAAGCAAATGTCCCTCCTTCTCCAGATTTTGTTTCATGTCACTGCACCCAGGTCCAAGAGGAGAGCCAATGGTCCAGGAGTTTGTGTGTGCTCAGAATGGCAAAGGACCCCTGACCGCTCCACCCCATCCTCCTGGAAGGATATACTGAGGTGCGATGTAGAATATATAGACTGGGGCTATATGGAGGTGTGGGAATATTGATACACAGGCTCTCCCTCCTGTTGGCAGCTGGGTCTGCCTGGATTTGCCTGCGAAAGACAGACAAAACTGCTCACAGAACGAACTAGCAGCTGCCACAGATCCAGGGCAGAGCTTTCTAGGGACAGACAAATCTGCCAATTTCAGTTTCTAATTTAATACTTAATTCCAGTCTTAAATTCAGTCTATTCAGGACATTGAGGCAAAAAATTTGCCTAAAAATGGCACACATTTTTGTACACATCACTCCTTATACATTGATTTTTGTATGTTTGAGGGCAATATGCCTGACATCCATCTTTTTGCAAGCAATTTTCCTAATATAATGATTTTTTCCCCCTGCAACCACTCATCATTCAATCATTTGGTAACTTCCAAGTTTCTGTGCCATTTCACCCCTCTCCAAGGCTTAGTACAAAGGCTGAAAGAGAGACCATGGGAAAAGCTGGAGTCTCAGCTCTGACCTCAGAAACATGATGATGTCGGAGCTGGGCCTCCAGGCTCGAACAGCCCTCCCCTGCACTCCCAACCAGCACAGTTCTTGCTGCGCTGGCTCTGGCCCAGAAGACCAAACTCAGAGCTGGAAGTTCCAGAAGGAGGGGAGAACTGAGGCTCTACCACAAGACCACCTATCCTAACAGCATCTCAACTCAACCATCTAGGTCTTTTGCAGAGCAGGAGGGACACAGAGACTTTACCTCCATAGCCCTTCCATCCTCAACAGGAGGCCCATAATTCTCTGTGTTTGGAAGGCTACAGGCACTCATAGAAGTAGATAATGTTGGAAGTCTATCACTAGACACCATGGCCAAGTGGGGACTTGAACCTGACTATCCCTCCGACAGACTAACCCAGGAATGTAGGTGCCCTCACACTTGTGATGGGTTTTCTGCAAATGTTTTTGTTCGTATATGCAGATATAGATCTGCATAAAATGCAATTATGCATAGGATGTGGCAAAAGTAGACCAAAGAACCAAATAAATATCCATTTCGAAGGAGGTTCTGATAAACCACCCATTCAAATATTCCAACCACTGCAAGGTCCTCAGCCCATTGCATTATACGCAGTGAATATTGGTCCTTCCAATATCATATTATCAGTCTGTTAGCTGTCAAAAGGGCACAGAGAATGCTTTGTGCTAACCATTGTGAATTTCCATGGAGGCAGCAAATGATTTAAAAGTGCCTGTATATCACCACATATTAAAGACTGTTCCAGTACAAAATTGATCAAATAATGTACCCCACAAAAGAAGCAATTACTGGGCACTGCCAAAACATGTGTTTAAAAGAACCATTAGCTGCCTTGCATGCCAGCAATTAGATGAATTAGGCAAACCATTATTAATGAGTTGTTGCGACATCCAATTAACATGAAAGGTTTTGCTTAAAAAGATGTAGCCTACGATCCATAAAAGCCGTAGGTAACCCCCAAAGCAATAGCCCTCTAACTAGGCATTTTGTGGGGGTGCCCTCCAGTCCAGAAGGGTAGGAACTCTGCTCTGAGAGAACAGCAGGGTGGCTGCTTCTAACATGACTGGTGAATCCAAGCAAAAGTGTCTATGGGGAAGAACACATGACTGGAGAAAGTTCTCTTAGGTCTGGTGCAAATCTGCTGCCATAATAACCCGAGGTGACACGCTGCTGTGTGTCACCTCCCCTCTGGCAGTCCTTGGAGGACCCACACTGTGTCTGCAGGAGGGGCATTCCCTGATCTTTATAAACAGAGTCCTTCTGCTTGCCATCTGAGCTATTAAAACATGTTCTGACTCATTGAATCATCTCCCTATTTACATCAGCTCAGAATGGCAACGATCACTTGGTGGGAGACTTCCAGACCTCCAGAAACGCAAACAAACAAGTTTTGAAAATGTGTCAAATAAGAACATATAATTTCTTCATTATAACTTGGCACTGATTCAGGGTTTCTTCAACTCAGTGGCTGCTTCACACTTGATTTTTCTTTTCTATGCAGAGAGAGCATTCATGTTGATTAAATATATGCCTATATGTATAGCATGTCTGAAAATAGCCCCAGTGTCTACTTTCCTACTTCTGCAAGTTCAAAAAATTCAGTAGCCTTCAACCATGTAAGTGAATGAATTTTCAGTGGGTCTGGTGCCTAGTGCTATTCTTGAAGTCAAAACTCCATCTCATCCAGAGATGTTCTTGATGCTATTAGGCAGATCAGAATCTCCCAGTATGTATATGGTTGAGTCACAGTTTGCTCTCCTTACTGGTATGAGTAACTAGGAAAACACAGATGACCCGATTGCTGGTTATGCCATTGTTGAAAACCCTTCTCTATCAGTAGGAGAAGCTGCAGTGCAGTGGCAAAATGCATGTTTTGCAAGCAGAAGTTTCCAGATTCACTCTCTGACATCTCTAGATCTGTTGCAAAAATGTGCACCTTGGAACCCTGGACAGGCACTTCCAGTCAGTGTTGGCGATACTGGACCAATGGCCCGATTCAGCCATGGGGAGGGGTGGGCAGGACTCTCTCTCTTTCTGGTGCATTTCCAGTGAATTGGGAGTGTCTGTTCATTAAGTAACTACTCAGTGGGCAGAAAGGGGTTGATTAGATGAGGAGAGGATGTCTCCTTGTGCTTAGCTTTAAAGTGGATTGCCAGTCTTTCAGTCAGTCTGGTATGGGGGAAATGGTTGAGAAGAACCACACAATGTTGAACTAGTTCATCCTGAGAGTTGGTGGGGTTCTTCTGAGATATGCAGAGTTTATCAAATTCATAATCAGCAGACCGGGTCAAAGAACTGGTATAAATGTTTGTGCATGTAGATCTGAACTAATAACTATCCAACTAATGAAAGGTGGCATGCAGTGAAAACGTATGTGGGCTTAGCAGCCTGGAAATTCATCAGGCAGAATTTGCATGTTCCACCAGTGGTTCATTAGGTCCGTATCTCTTTCCACCCTGTCTTGTATACATCCTTTCTTATTGAGCAGGATACTTATTTCCTCCTGTTACAGATAACCGAGATGGGACCATAGCTAAGCAGATAAATGCTTAATTCCTTCCTTTAGAAAACAAAGCCACAGTAGCACGGACTAATGCAGAGCAAGATGAAATGTCAAGAGCACACCGCAGATTTTTCTCCCCGTATGTTTTTACTTTTGCCTGAACTGTGCACTCCAGCTTTCCTATTGCTTTTTCAGAAGAGGTCAGTGCAAACCAAAATGTCACATCAAATTGTCAAAAGTAGCGGGTGGCAAGGGACTTCTTTTAAAAGCCCCTTCACAGAAAAATAAAGCATCTTCAATGGGCAGAACTCCTTCGAAATCTCCATCAAACTAATTCTACAACGTTTAACTAAGCTAATGGCAGAAGTTGTTTATTTTTCAATGGAGATATACAATAGAAATCATCTTCATCTTCTTCATCATCATATTTATATCTCACCTTTTACTTCTCTTTACAAGGTTCTCCTCCTCAACATTTATTCCTCACAACAATCCTGTAAGGTAGGTTAGGTTCAACATGCCAGCAATTGGCTCAAAGTCACCCACTGAGCTCTATGGCCTAATAGGGGAAGATTTCCTGGATCCCAATCAAAGACATTCAACATTCTAAAATCTAATATTACTCAAGTCCTGGGATGGGCAACTTGGACCCTCCAGCTGACTTGAACTGCAGCTTGTATCATGGCTGTGCTGGCTGGGGCTGATAGGAGTTGTAATACAAATAATCTGGAAAGTATCAGGTTGCCTACCACTGCTCCAGTCTACTTTTTAATCACTAAAACAAAATCTTTAGTGTGATCCTCTCCTGTTGCTCATTAGAACTGTTTCATGTGAACTTGCCTGAGTATTTCCTTTCATGAGTAAGTCTAGGCAAGCACATCTCCAATTTTTATCATCACGCTGAGGGCACAGCCTCCCAGTGCCATTAGATGACATGAGTCTGCTACTTATTAACCCCCTCCCAGTCCGGCTGCTTACAGAGA
The DNA here is from genome assembly GCF_004798865.1 of Varanus komodoensis. Classification (NCBI taxonomy): domain Eukaryota; kingdom Metazoa; phylum Chordata; class Lepidosauria; order Squamata; family Varanidae; genus Varanus; species Varanus komodoensis. The sequence goes on from NW_025335468.1 coordinate 19,144,780, forward strand.
AAAATCTGAATACATGAATATTCAAGGTTCTAAACCAAACAAACAGCCACAACATTTTCATATTGAGAAGTTTTGCATTTTAAACTCATGTTTTTCACTGTCTCACTCAAGAGATTATGAAATAGTTTGCTTGAGTTGGCACCTATTCTTTTTGTCTATCCATTCTTGTATTACATCCTGCCAGTTTCTTAACAAACTGAAACTTCATTATAAGCCATCCAGCAACCAGATTGTCAAAGACTTGCCAATAATTGTGTCTAAGAGGCTTTTTAATAACTGCCCCTTCCCCAGTTATAACTTCTGAAGAATTAAGCTAATTGCTGCTTGTTCCTATGGGAAATCCACTGCAGCAGTTTGCACAGCCGGATTCTGCGAGAGCGAGGAGGAGCCGGCGATGCCACTGGGGCTGCCCCCTGCAGCTGAAGGTCAGGGCCTTGAGGCCCAAGGATGCCCCAGGTGACCATCCAGGGAGGAGCAGGTGAGGAGGTCATCGGGGCAGCAGACGCAAGCCCCAGTTTATCACTGTGGCCTTAAGGCTGCTCTGAGTCTATAATGCAAAACCACACATCTTCAGAGCATTATTTTTAATACATTTAGCAAACTGTTTTGTTCCCGCTTCAGTAGCGAAGTATCAACTACATAAAAGAATTGTAAGCTACCTAAAGGTGGGATGTGAGAGCAGGGAAGAGAAATCTTGGTTGTTTGCCGTACAACTGGAGTCGCGTGCATGGCCGTCTGAAGCGGGGGACAAGTCCAGAACCTAAAATCACCTTGCTGTGCCCAGTGCTGGCTCGGGATTTGTAAGGCCCCTTCAGCAAGACACCCTCAATGGGTCTTTCCTCAGCAAGGCTACCATGATGGACAGCTGCTTTTGCTCTGCATCTTGTCCTCCTCCTTTCTAGCACTCACTTGCTTGGCAAGCAAAACATCCATGAGCAAGTGGGCAGTGGAATTTACTGTTCTTCTTTTGCACCACCACTGTTGCCTGGCCCAGAGCAGGAAGCTAATGAACAAGCAGGCTGCAGTGAAAAAAGGGAGGAAAAACTCTGGGGCACGGCTCAGCATGCCCTGCTGTGGTGTGGAAGCTTAGCAGGTGCTCAAACACACCTGCACCAGGAGCTGTCCCTAGCTGCATTAGGGAAGGAGACAAGCCATGGGAGAACTGGGGTGCAAGATGCATAATATCAGCATGTGGCTGATGGTTGCATGCATTCCCCTTCATGAGGGGAAGGTGCTCAGCAGCTTCTCCAACATTGTCATGACTGGCATTATAGAAATAGGTGAAAAACAATGGTAGAGGAAGACACTTGTGTATCAAAAAAAATGAGAGAGAAAAAATTATCAGGTGCCTGGAAGAAAGTCTGTTTTGCCCACTATTTGAGGCACATTTTCAGGTATATTGAGAAAAGAGCCCTCCTGTGTGTATTGAAATATGTTGGGAAAAATAAAGATTCTATCTGGACATCACTTCTCTCTCTCTTTGTTCTCATTATGGAAATGGAAATAGCACCATCAAATGGTGTTTTTGAAGGCACCGAAGTATTCTAAGCTCCAGACACATTTCTTAAATTGCTATTAAATTATTTGCTCATTTTTTATTTGCAAGGTTCCTGTCAGCCAAGTTTGACAAGGGAAACACAACTATATTCCATCTTTTATCATTTTGTGATCACTAACGAAAATCCCTTCCTGTGTGCTTGACCAAGCCATACACAACCTATCAGACCCAACCTATCGGACAATTAGCATCCTTTCCTGTTTTAGCACTTTCCTGCAGAAGGTTGATCAAGTCCCTGGTGGACCATGATATGTACATGACATGCTATTTTGGATTCAGTAAATTATAAGTGAATGCACACCTGAAGGAAAATGTATCCAACCCCCCAGACATGAGTACTATTTATTATATTCCTATCTTGTTCTATCTTTAGAAAAGTTCAGAAAGGCTATCATAAGGATCTGAGTTATCTATTCCCCCTGTTCAAGAAAGATAAACCACATCTAGGACTGATGACCAATGTCAGAGATCAAAACCAAGTAGCAAGTTGAATGAAATGAAACAAAACAAAACAACTGCAGAGATGGCTACTTCATGCCTTGTATTTTAGGACCACCATGTGAACACAGACGTTTAGGAAGATGCCTCACATAAAAGTCCACCTACACCAGCAATGAATCTTGAAGGTCCACCAGCCTGCTTGGTCCACCTACCCTAGCAGCCTTAACCCTGACTAGCAGGGGCCTTCCAGGGTTACAAGCAGGGCTTTCCCCCGCCCTACCGGGAGAGGCTGGAGATTGAAACTGGGACCTTCCGCATGCAAGACTTGTGCTTCTCACTGAGTTTCAGTCCCTGCTTTGATGTCCAACTTATTCAGTTTGGGGCATTAGAAACACATAGGAGGAGGAAGGGGCAGGGTAACTGTTTCGAATCGAGGACAAAACTCAGCAGATATGTTCTTTTAAAAAAAACAGATAGAGTTAATCTTTTCAGACAGGGGGTTGAATCCAGTGCAGCACAAGCTGTAGTCCACTTGCACAAAAAGGCTTTGGTTTTCCTTTCCTATGCAGCTTATCTGAAGGGTTGGGGAACCTGCATGAAAGTCCCGGGGAATAGCACTGAGAGCTGCAGGGGACTAACCAAAATTTACAGTGAGTCAGCTTGAATGAGCCATTTCTTATTCATTGCTTCATCTGTTCAGTTTTGAGCTACTCTCCCCTTCCCCTTTCTGGAAGAGCCCCCAACTTTTAGGAGAGGGATTCCTGGATACAATCCATAATCCACACAGTATATTAAGTGAGTGATCTTAATGCCCCCTCGATATCCTCAGAGGGACACAGGATTGGGTGGATTCCCAGCTACAAGTTGAGAGCTGGGAATGGTGCTCCATCCCACCTCCCCACCTTGTCATAGCTAATGTGGACAGAACCGTGCTGGTCAGGAAAATGTCCTCAGGGAGAGGGAAAGGGGGGCACTTGCGGACAGGTTAAACATCCAGAATACAAGGTGTCCTGAAGCCACTCCAATCTCCTTCCTTCTCATCTGTGATGTTCTAGCTAGATAGATGAAAAAAAATCTGTCTAGCAAAACTTCAGAGTGGGAAAAAGGGGAGGCACTGGATGCCCATAAGCTTCCAAGTTCAGGGGCTTATGGCCATCCTGATAGACTTCTCTCTTAAGGCCAGGCCCAAGGGTGCAAAGCCATTCTAGGATTAGGCATCATGGAGAACCTTCTCTTTTAAAAATCTTTTAAAAGTGACGTTTATTTTCAGGACTTTTCAGGTTTTACACATTTCTTGGAAGAAAGAAAAACAGGACTCCTTTGATAATCCAAAATGGGGAAAAAGTCAAAAGCCAAGTTGTTGAAGGTATATAGTATTTGAAAGACTTGATGGTATGTCCTCTTCACTCACAGTCATGTATTTCTCTGTGAAGTATATCTCACTGAGTTTAAGGGTTTATGTGAGCGAGGCAAACACATAGATCAGACTAATCACACTCTCTTCCCCCATGCAGCCACATTACCCTCCCAAAAGTTTCCACTTGCAGAAGAAAGATTCCATAATCACTGCCAAAGAAGATAAACTAAACAAAGGTAATAAAATTTGACATGCTCATTCAAAAATCTTGAGGCACGTATCAGATGTGACTTTTAAAGAAGACTTCTGAAAGTTTGTGTGGTATAACACGCCGGCCAGAATATCTAGGGTGTTTCCAGCACTAACAGATCTCTGCTGGATGTATAATTGAAGGGACTGGTTTTTCCCCTGCATGGTAGCATTGTTAAGGGATATTTGAAGGAGGAGATAGATAGTACAGTATTACAGAAATTACAAGCCACAACTTCAGTGAACTATAGCTATACTTTCAGGTGATATTAAAGATCAGATCCCTATAGATTTAGTGGCAATGGTAGGCTACATGTTAAAAGCTTCAAGAATTAGTCTAGCAAATGCTTTTCTAACATTACATATGCTGTCCCTTGAGAAATAGAGGATCTGTACTATTATAACAATGAATAAAATCACAGTTGATAATCTTCTTTGGGAGAGAAGAATTAACTCCACGCAGAATTGCCAAAGCTGGAAATTGATGGAACAGGAATAGGTCAAGACATCTAGAAACTTCAGGTATACTGCTGTGTATTAAGTGTAGAAATTGTGATCGGTATGAATGAATGCACCCAAGAAGAAAAGTAAAGATACCTGTATGGACAACAGGAGGAACTGTAATAGGACTCCCAGCCATGTGGCTGTATCCTTCACATGTAGCTGCAAGGCACACTGGGTTACATGACCGAGATGTGTCTGTTAGCGGCTAAATATAAAAGGGGCCTCCAGCAGAGGTCTGGATCTCCATGTGATGGGAATCAGAATGAAATATCACTGACAACATCCTTCTCTCCTGTTCTAGATCTCCTTATAGTTTTGGGACATCAGAACTCCCACAGTGTTCTATTCTTGTGTACTACCATCTTCTCACCCTTATTTTTGATTTTGACAGCCCTTACAGAGCAGAAATGGTGCTTTAAAAAACACCAAGGAATTGTTCATAGCAAGCAGTTGTTTATTATCCGGTTTCCAATTAGGTTTTTTTTTGGGGGGGGGATGGTCCATCTGCTATCATATTTTAGTATTTTGATCTACATGCACAGCATCAAAAAGGCATTTCTACATGATTGCTAATAGTGTCAATATTCTAGTGCTTGGAATGGTAAGGCAATGCCTATGCTCAAGATGCTGACAAAATCAAAAGAACTGACCATCACTACTTCTCAATCTTATCTGAGAGTGAACTGAGGGAGCCACTTTGACAAAGAGAATAACGGAGACCCAAATGCAGCTTTTAGAACACAATAAACAGTAAGTCTACTTGGATGTGTCATTGTGTTCAATAGAGCCTATTCTCAGGTAGGTGGGCATAGGGCTGTGACCTTAAAATGTTGGGATGCTTCAAGCAAAGGAAGTCCAGGGAAAAGAAGAGGAACTGGCAGAAGGAAACTTCACCTCACCTCCTAATCCTTTCAATTGAAGACAATTCCTTTAGGTAAACCTCATCTCACATTCTGCTTCTGAAAATATAATTGCTACAGATAAAGTCTTTATATATCCTACAGTTTTATACCCATTTAAATGTCATTGCTTCCCCTTACAGCAATGCACAAATGGCATCTCAAATTTATCCACCCTATTTGTCAGTAAAGAAATTCTTGGGGACGTTGAATCAAATTTCTCCAAGGAAGGAGAAAGTGTTCAACAGTTTCATGGGGGGTGGGTTTATTTTAGCAATGATAGTAACACCATTTCCTTCTCCTTTCCCCCCAGGTTGTGTGTGTATGTGTGGGTGGGGGGGGGGTGTTCTTTTGCTTTTGTTGATCTGGCCCCCAAAAACAAAACAAAAATGGTGGAGACAATTCTGCCATGTGAGTTTCTTTTTTTAAAAAAGCAGGGGTGAGAAAAAGAAGCATCTCAGAAATAAATGTATCCTGATAAATTTTTGCCAAACTCCACAATCCCCCAGAATCTTGAGGAACGAAGCTGAGATGCCAAGACTTCTGGGGGAGAGGGGGGTTAAAGAGCCTAATTCTGTGTATATATGCTGAATACACTTTGAGACTACTCTATTTGGAATTTCCTTTGTTTCATATATCCAATGACAGTCTAACTTAAGTTCCATTCATTTCAGTGGGTCTACTCTAAGTAGGACTAACACTGGATGCAACAGGGAATACCTCATCCCACAAAATACTTTCCACTGAAAAAATAGCAAGGCAAGCAGATAATGCTGCTTGATTTACATGACTAATGGTCCTCTTTCTAACCATCCAGTAACCTAATCCATGTGGAATCAGCCAATCCAAACTGAACAAGGCAGATTACCAGCATTTGCTGAATGCATTTTAGGGAAGAGAGACTAAAGTTTCACATGACGTATAATCTTCCACATGGTGATGGAAAAGAAGCGATACTGCTGTGAACAACTTTCTAGATGCCCCAAGAACCTGCATCCAGTAGTAAGTCTTCTTGCTTCTTGCAGAAGGAACTGTGACTCCTACTTTCATTGCTGAAAACAAACCTATCTGAACACTACAATCAGCTCCTGAAGCCCTCCTCCAAATGCCTCTTCTGAGGATGCCAATAAAGGGTCTTCTCCGTGGTAGCCCCCCTGCATGCACACACAACAGTGAAATGCTATCCCCACTGGGGTCATCCTGGCACCGACACTGGCATCTTATTTCCAACAGGTTCCTCCACTCTCAAGCATTTGCTTGGGTTTTTAATGTGAATTTTTTATCAGGTCATGATTATCTTTAAAAAAAATGTTTCTAGCTTCAAGCTCCAAGTGGCAGTCCTCTTTTAATTAGACCCACCCACACACACAATATCACATCAAGAACAGATTGTGGTGCCTTCAGCTGAGCAACAGCATTTGACTGCTGATTCCCTGCTTGCTGAATCTTTAAGCTTTAACTTAGTGGTTTTAGTTTCTTATGCAGTACATTTATCCTTTCACTGGAAGTTGGAAGCACCACGGCCTCAGTTCATCTTTAATTAATCAACTTTTTTCTTAGATTTTGAGCAGAGACAACAGTTATTTTCCAGGAGGATCACTTTAAAAAATAGGGTGGGGTGGAGGGAAAGAGGGAATCTGTTTCTAGACTTAGTGTGATGTCATTCCATGTTGCCTGAGAGAGACTTGTTAAACTCTTGTGGCAGTTAATAAAAATAAAACAGAAGTGACAATGTTAAACTGCTGTAGGAAACATAAAGTTACATTTACAACATTTTCTCATGCTCCTCCCATCTGGCTAGGTTTTCAGAGATTCTGGAATAATTTATCTTTGAAAATCACAAGCAGTCTTTCTGTGTGCTAAATTTCTGATGCCATTTTCTGAGTTAGGGAATCAGAATATGAAAACTTTTGCTACCAGTAAATATGTGAAAATTGTTATTTGATCGTATTTTGCTGGCAAAACTTTGTTTACTTCTTTTATTCTAAATGTTCATTTAAAAGCCTGTTTTCTCCTTAAAACCAAAGGAGTAAAGGGTAAAAATGCTTCTTGGCAACAGAAAACAATACCAGTACAACTTTTTAGATGGAGTAATTTCCAACCCTTTACAAGAATATCTACAGCCTAATAAATACCAAGAAACCTAAGAGGCAGATAGCAAGCTGTCATGATATAGAGAGAGCTGCAAATTCAAGATTTAGCTGATCACTTGCTCATAGAGAATAACTGACTCCCCTCTTGTTTCAGTTTTATTTCTTCTTTTCATCTCATTTCTCTTCCAACCATAAATAGGCTGCATATTCACAAATATTTGCCTGTACCAAAGACTCCCTTTCCTAAGAATATGTTCTAGGAGAAAACAGTTTAAAAATCTCATCCCATGCTGGCTTTTCTTCATGCCAGAAGACACAAACTATTTTATTTATCCTAGCTAAAGGTTGGGTGCAGCAAGGGAGAACGGCTACCCTCAATCCCGGTCTCTTCCACCCCTAGAAATGCATGTGTGATGCAAGGCTTGATATTTTCACTCACGAACACATTTGGAGTGGGGAGAGTTTCCTAAAGCGTGGGTGTAATATATACAAGTTATGTGTCCAGGCAAAGAAGTGAAGCACGCTTATTCCAATAATAATCTGCTGCTCAGGTTGGAAAGGGGCAATTTGCAGGTGCTTCACCTATTTAAAGAGCACCCCTGGGGAAACCCCGGTCTCAAAGGTAAGATCCTTAAGACCTAGTCCAACCTTCAGGGGTAGATGAGTGTTGCCGCCATCCCTTCGCATGCATTTTCTTCCTGAACCATTTGCTCAATGGGTGGCTAGGGGAGCGGAAGAAGTTTTCAGTGCCGGGTGCTCCTGAGCATGCGTAGAGTGTTTGCTGACAACACTCATTGCAACCAGCAGGACTTCCAAGCAGTAAGCAAGTTCGAGCCCGGGCAGCCTTCATTTTCGGGAGGGGACAAGGGAGACCGGCGGGGGAAGGGATCAAACCTAAGTGGAGAACCTAAGAAAGCCGGGTCGTCTCCAGCAGTCTTGGCCCCGTACAAACTATTCGTATATGTTTCAGAGCAAGATCATTAGCACGCCTATTGAGTATCTCTCGGCAAAGTGAAAGCCTTTTCATTTACAGCTCTGAGCGGACGGGGAAGAGTGCACAGGGCAGTTAAGGTAACACACACACACACACACACAGCCGCTGCTGCATGCATTCTAATACAGCCGACTTCGTTTTACCAATAAGCGTACAAACCGGGAGAGAAAAGCAGCGCACAGCCCCAGAAAGGGGTTGAAACAGTAATAATCAGGAGAATTATAACAATAATAGTAATAAACCACAGAGATAATCTCGAGCCAGCGTTGCTCTCCCCGCTCGCCGAAAAGCCTCTCCAGAGCCAGCAAGGCGTGAGAACAAGTTGCAGGGACTGGATTCTCCCCGCAGCCACGAGTTCCCAGCTGCCCGTGATCCTTGCGAAGTGCCGGCGAGACTTACCCCGGTAACTGTTTCCGGGCTTGTAGAATTCCGGATCGCCTTCCACGCGCAGGCTGAATTCGTTGTAGCCTTCCCGCCTCGTGCCCTGGGCTCGCAGGATCCGGCTGCAATATCCCTCGGATTTGGAGGCTCTCTCTAAGGTCTCATCCGCGAAGGAAGCGAATGTCACCAGAGGAAAAGTCCACGCGAGCAACTGCAAGGCTTGCCAAGGAGCAGGGCGAGGGGGAGGATGAGAAAGTCCCATCCTCTGGATTCCCCAGCAGCTTGAAAAATAATAATGCAAATAAATAAACGGCGTGTGTGTGTGTGTGTGTGTGCGCGTGCGGGGTGGGGGGAGAGGCACCGCGTCTAGCTGTTGCTACACAAACAAAACCCAAACTAATAATAGTAATCAGAATGCAAAATCGCAACCTGGACAGGTTCAAAATAGATGGCGGGGGAGAACCCCCAGCACCCCTCCCTCCTCGTCTCCGGAGAAAGCGAAGGAAGCAACGAAGCAACGCAGCCTTTAATCAGTTGCAGCCCGCGAAGAGCGCGCCCCCCCGCACCGAGCCCGGGGAGGGCTGTGAAAGAGAGAAGGAAGGCGAGGGGGCAACTGCTCGAGCTGAAGGACTCGCTTCGCCTCTGCTGAGGGAGAGCGGAGGAAGACTGATCTTGCCCAGATCCGAACTGAAGTGCTGTTTTGTTTCAGACCTTGTGATTAGCCGCTCGGTGATGTTTACTTAGCCAAGCTCAATTCACAGGGGTCAGCGAAATGGCGGGGGGGGGGAGTGTTGGCTGATGGTTCGGTGGGGGGGACGTTGTCGTCTCCAAGACGCGTGTATGTTTCTCTGTGTCTGTGCGTGCATGTGTGTGTATGGGAGGGGGTTCCCGCTAGATGCGATCGCACGACAAAGCCTTGGGAATTAATCACCTGAATTCCTGCCGAAGTCTATAGTAACTCTGTGGAGAAAGGGGCGGACAGGAATGTCCCGGCTGAACTCGCCGGGGCCAGACACTGCAAACATTTCCCTCCGCTGTGTCCTGCGGGCAGAGGACCTCGAGGTGGGCTCGTCCGAGGGACCCCCGCCCCGCCCAAAGCGTATGGCGCGCAACTTTTCTGAAAGCAAACCGGGAAGACCTGCAGGGCACCCTGAAACCAAAGTTGCGCTGGTGCGGCTGCAGCAGCAGGTCAAACTGCGCGTGTTTCTCGGAAGTAAGCCCTACGGAAAGTTCGGCGAGACTTACTGGGCCATCCAGGATGGGAGAAGCCTTCACTGGGCACCCAGGGTGCGATCGCAGCTTCTCCCGAGGAGAGAGAAGGCGCTGGTCTTCCGAGGCCACCAAATGCCCGGGAGGTGGGGCTGTCACGGGCGCACCATAGAAGGGCCGCCAACTTGTGGCTTTGAAAATACCGGGCCTGTGGCTTGTGTGTTTCGCGCTCTGTGTGTGTGTGTGGGGGGGGGGGCGACCACCAGCAGTTTGGGTGGCCCCTTTGCTGGGTCTGTGGAGTTGTGGGTGGCAGGATTGGGCGTGCTGGGATGGGACGGCACAAGGTGGAGCAAACTCTGCCAGCACAAAATACCGGTTCTGTTGAATAAGACACACGCTGATGAGTCAGAGGCCAAGTAGCGAATGGAGGTGCTTCCAGCGGAGCCTTTTTTCTTTTCATTATGGATACAACAGCTACACACTTCCTTTCCATTGCTAGTGGTGGAAGCCCCCCGAGCAGGCATGGGACCTGCCGGTTAGCAAGCCCAAGAAGCAGGCATGGCAGGAAAAAACAGCAGGTTTCTCAGAGTATTTTCATAATCTCTGGAAGCGTCATGCGTGAGCATAGCCGGCAGGTCCCTTTGCACAAGGGAGCCACTGGTTGCTGAATTGCTCTTGATTTATTAATGCAATGAATCGAATCTTAAGGCAGAGCCGGGTGGGAGCCCTTAAAGCAAAGCTGCAGACCAGGCTGTGAAGTTGTGACTGCTCGATCTGGCCTGGCCTGCCTGTTGCAGCCAGCCAAACTGCGATGTTCTCAGGCGGTTGCTCCTGCTCGCCTGCCCTGCCAGTCCACACCCTGCTGGAACTGCCTGACAGCGTCTTATCCGCAGTGCTCCCAAGAGCCTTGGGATGCCTCCTGCGAGGCCAGGCACCCCTGGAATGCTCTCCTCCCTCTGCACATGGAAACTGCTGGGCTGGGTGAGAGGGCATGCAGATTCCGGAAGGCCACGTGATGAAGGGCAAGGGCTATGGATGCCTCCCAACCAGTCTTTGCACTGCGACAATTATAATGCCAGATAATTATATCAGTTACATTCTGAGGTTTAAAATCATTGCGTTATCTCTACCTACTAAGCTCCTCGTTGCACTCGGTTAGAATGGTGACGTTTTTCAAGAACCATGCAGCGGGCTGTTTCACTTCAACCTTTCCCTGTGTGCTGAAGGGTGAAATAGGGATTTGGATTTGCAGTTGTTGCCTGGTGCCCTGCAGGGGCAGAGCCAGCTCTACCGTTAGGCAGAGTGAAGCGGGGTTTTCAGGCGGCAGTTGCAGCAAGACTTTGGAGGAGAGATACTGCTGCCCTTAGGGGCAGTCTAGGATTAATTAAGTAATTTGCCACTTCACTTAGCTTTTATGCATGGAATGGGAGGGGGCGCTCTCTTCTTTGCTTAGGGAAGCGAAAATGTCCAGAGATGGCCCTGATCCTGGGGTGACGCATGATTATGGAATGAACTCCCCAACAAGACTCACCCAGCACCAGCATTATTCTCTTTTCAGTGCCTTGTTTAGATCTCCTCCTTCCTTCAAGCAATTGAAACTTAGGATGAGATTTCAGTCTTGCGTTTTTCTTGTTGGATATTCAACATTGCTTTAGAGATATGTGCAATGTTGTGTTGTGCTTATATGTTTGTGTGTGTGTGTGTGGTTCTTATAACACAGTTTGAGTATTCAGTCTTTGTAAACTTTTATTTTTATCTTATCATGTTATTATATTATTTATTATTTAATACTCTTTATTATCAAAGAGTATTCACTGATAAATAATCTCAGCTGTTATATCTGTTATATCTATCATACTGTTACATGGATATTGTTTTAATTGTTTTATAATCTGTTTTTATATTGTGATGGTTAACTGCTCAGAGGGTCCTGTTGTACTGAATGCAGTATATAAGATCAATCAATAAGCTTGGGTGGTGTAGAAATGTAATGCATGAATAAATGATATAACTCAGGCAAATCCATCAGGAGCAAAAGAGACTAGATTTGTGTCTCTGACAATGGTTTTGAACCACTGAAACTGGTAAACCCCCAGTGAACTCTGGGCCTCCTCCACGAGAAGATTGTTCAGAACAGACAAGCATCTTGCTATTCTTGCTGGTCGTCCTCACAATGTCTAGTTACAAGGAAATGCTGGGTATGCTAAGGGGGTATGCTAAATCTTTCTTCATGCAAGGTGGTGGTGTTGGCTAGCCGGCCCCACTCAGAAGAGTGCAGCTCTTAGGACATACCGTACAGTCCTCTGTGAAGTGCAGGAATTCTGTGGTGGGTATACAGGGATTCCTTATCTGGTTGCTCCATGCCAAAAGGTTTTCCTTAAAGCAATGTTTAAAAACAACAAAACCTTTGCAGTGGTGGGGATGCAAAAACTCTGTCCTGTGGGCCAAATCCTGATCATCTGAAGTCCCAATTGAACCCTTTACGGGGGTTCCTTTATGGTCATGACTCCTTTCTCTGGCCCCATCCTACTTCACCTTGATCACCTTTTGGAAGTCCCTAGACTTTTGAGACCCATTCTCAAAGTTCACATTGCCTCCCCTAATGCTTGGACACTGGCAGTTAAAAATGTCAAGCTAAAATATATTGGTATTTTGACCCTACCCCTTTTGCCCTTCCCTCAGTTGCCTTCAGTCCTACTCAGCACTGGAATGTGCTCCCCAAACCAGCTCTGAATGTGACCCATGGGCTGAACGAGGTTTAACAAACAGTAACAAATCACCCATAACTTTCCCTCTTTTTTCCCATCCTTACACCAATTGCAAGTGGCAGCACAATCTTAAATGTGGTGGGATACAATGAGGTGCAAACACCTTTGCCACTTCCACGTTCCTGCCAGCTGGTGATGGTCAGGGTGGATGAGAAAAAAAATGTTTTTGGATAGTTTATCTTTTCCTCCCACAGAGCCACATGAGGGGCAATGCAAAGGTCCCAATCTTGAAGACTTTTGGAGGGAACTTGCTATGCCCATGTCCAGAATGCCTCATCCAGGTTCTACCATAAACTACAACACTACTGAAGACACATTATTTATTTATTTATTTTTCAATTTGTATCCTGCCTTTTTCCTACAAAGGGCTCAAGGCAGCTTACATCATTCTCCTCCTCCATCTTATCCCCACAACAACAACCCTGTGAGGTAGGTTGGGCTGAGAGTCTGTGACTGGCCCAAAGTCACCCAGTTGGCTCCGTGGCTCCGTGGCTGAGTGGGGATGAGAACCCAGATCATCTGAGACCCAGTCCCATGCTCTCAACCACTACACCACACATGAACTTCTGCAGAGGTTACCATGGGCATATTTGAAGCTTCTGGAGCAGACTTGTTTAGAAGGGAGAATTTCACCATGCATACTTCTTCCCATTACGAGTCTAAAGGAACATCCTGAACCTGATAGGATTTCCTCTTCTGTTCAATTCGGAGTAGTAAGCCACATAGTCTCAGTCATTGGATGGACCGAAATGGGGCAGAAGTGGCTCAGACCTGGAGGAACAATTGCAATGTGACTCTTGCTTTGCAGAGTTAAGGAATACAGTGACAGAGTACAGTCATGGTAAGTTTTCCAGTGCCTTGAAGAGTTCATCTGTCAGATAAGAGAAAAGATTTATTTGAAAGGTGAGTGAGGTCAGATATCAAATGTGGGGCCTATAGATCAGGAAGAAAAGTTTGCAGTCGTAAATAGGGCATATCTAGTCTTCCCAGCCTAAAATGTTGAAATGCCTCTCCTAAGGCTTTGCCAATTACAAAAAGAATGGTAAGACCCAATCCTCTCAATGGTTAGGCAAAGAAAAGGCCTACAACTCCCATCATGCCCCAAGCAGAAATGCTGGCTGCACGTGCTGGGAGCTGTAAGCCTTTCCCTGTCTAGACATGCATAGGATTGTGGGTATTTGGCTCAGGCCACTTTTCCACCAAGCCCCACTCACCACTGGAGTAATGGGTTTTCTGAAATGGATTTCAGTCCTCAGAATGAAAGAGGTTCTTAACTCTTCCTTTAATTAAACGTTTCTTCCTTGCCCTTTCCTTTTAAATTACCTTCTGCCCATAGTTTTCACCTTTCCACTCACATAGTCACCACATCCCTCAACTGGCCATAATTAACCAGTTCTTCCTCAGGAAGGCTTTAAGAATGGATTTCTGTCTGCAACTAAAACTCAGTGGTATTTTCTTTATTTTCTATGATTACTTTATTTGCAAGATCATGCTCACACAAAAAAAAGTTATACCACCATGATGAAAGATGGTGCATGCTTGCCAGCTAAATGGGAAAGCAAAGTCAGCCATAATGTACAACTTTGTCCATCCATCAGCATTCAGGATAGTGGGGATACCAGTCTACAAGGGGCAGGCTTTGGATAGCCTGTATGTTCTGGTTCTGTTGGACTGAAATTTATGTTCTGGCTTTGATCTCTCTTTACATTTGATCAGTTCAGTTCCCACTGTTCAACATGGCTGCAACAACACAGATTCAGGCTAGATATCAGGAAAAGCTTCCTCACTGTCAGAGCAATACAACAGTGAAACCAGCTGCCTAGAGAGGTAGTGGGTTCTCCCATGCTAGAGACATTCAGAAAGAAACTGGATGGCCATCTGAGTGGGATGGTGTAACTTGGTGTCCTGCAACTCCACTATGATTCTATAGCATGTGTGGAAAGACCACTTTCCCAAGATGCTGTGATGGTGACCAGCTTGGATAGCTTTAAGAGTGGACCAGCAAAATTAGTGGAAAATAAAGCTATCAGTGGCTACTAGTTACGATGGTTATGTGTTACTACAGTATGTTTCCATGTGTCAATTGCTGGGGAATATGAGCAAGAGAATGCTAATGCACACCTGTCCTCTTGCTGTATGCTTCCCATACATAGTTGACTGGCCATTGTATGAAGAGAATGCTGGACTAGATACTCCATACTGACTCACATAGGCTATGATGGGAGACCAGTGCTATTTTACCTCTTATTCCCCACAAAAGCATAGGAAGGAGTTGCGTCACTATTTTAATGTGTGTGGATGGTTTCAGAGCCTTCTGCTCCAGATGACGCTGGAGGTCTCTATCTCATCTGGGCTCCTCTCTCAGTCTTAGCTGAATTTTACGACCACCATAACCATATTGAAATCTAAATTAATGGCATATAAGTGAATATTTGTCATGCTTTGATTTGGGGATGGGGGTCGAGAACAGCCTATGGACAAGTGGCTGCTCAGGGGAATTTCTGAAAGCTACATGGGATCCATTGCTGCTACTCCACTGGGGACTCAGCTTTGTAACCTCTTCTGGTAGTAGGAACACCTGCTAGCTGGGGAGGCCTATGGTATTTATTTATTTATATCCTGCCCTTTTTCCTTCCAAGGAACTCAAGGCAGTTTACATTCCCCCCCCCCCGCAAATCTTATCCTCGGAACAACACCCCTGTGAGGTAGGTTGGGCTGAGAGTCTGTGGTTGGCCCAAAGTCACCCAGTTGGCTCCATGGCTGAGCAGGGACTAGAACCCAGATCTCCTTAGTCCCACTACTACTCCACACTAGAAAAGACAATGTTGCTTCATCAACCCACTAAAGTGCCTTCCCCTGTTTTTTCTCCTCCATGAGTCTCTTCAGAACATAATAATATAAACACTTGCAAGATATTTCAGTATGTGCGTGTGTCTCAGTTATTCAGGATGCATGCTTCATTTGCCACAGCACAGCAAAACTTCTGGGAGTTAGGCAACAATCACACCAAGTTCACAATGTGCATCAACTAGCTGTGGTGGTTAAGCAATCATCCATAGAGAGTCCCACAAGGATCTGTACTTTAGGATGGATGCTGTTGACCTTTTCATGCATTAACTGGAGTCAGGGATGAAGAGGGAGGTAGTCAAATTAGTCAAGAGGGAGAAATCTGGCTCCTGTGCTTGTGGGGAATGCTTCTCAAGACAATGTCCATTCTCTTTCTTGATTCTGGCATTCTGCTCGGAGAGTTTGAGTCATCCCAATGATATGACTTGTTAAGACCAGTCTGAAGAATTTCCATTGTATTGTCCAGGGCAGAACTTCGTGTTCTTGTTATCAAATGTTTGCAACTTTGGCATTTTGTTCTGTCTGTTCATAATTTACTTTTTCTAAAAAGGACCAAAATAAAACTAATTAAACATGAATTAAATCATCAGCATCCTGTATCTCATCAGATGTAGATTAGTAGGTAGAATATAAAAAAGACAATCACATCTATTTGAATAGCTTGAGGGATCTCTAAATGGTTCTGATAATCAGAGCCTGAGATAAATAGGTTTTTACTGGTGCTGGTTTACAGTGGCAAGCAGTGATCAGGAGATCAAAGGGTGACTGCAGATAACCTGAAGGTTTGTGTAAATTAGTTTCAGAGGATGACATATACATAGTGTTGGCCTTAAGCACATTTACTCAGAAGTAAGTTCCACTGAGCTCAATACGAGTCACTGAAGTGTGAAGAAAGTGGAGAGTGACTGGGCTTTTTCCTGTTCATTTTGCAATTTTGCTTTGGCCTTACCTCCTCCCTAGCTCGCCACTGCCTGTGCTTCCATCCTTCTTCCCCTTGTTTAACAGCTGAGCTGCCAGAAACAAGCCTAGATAGGCACAGTACAGTATATCTTGTTAGAAGCGCACGCTTTAACTTAGCAATTGATACAAATAAATTAACTTGCATTGCCTGCAGCCATGAAATGAGTAATTTCTGTAGTAGAGACATTATAGAATACCAGCAATGTCATTAAGCATGGGCATCCTTAGGGTTTTCTATTTGTTCTACCAATTAGAGTCTGTTTGCCTAAAGTGTCTGATGTGATGAATCAGTAAAAGACACATGCAAACTGATGAATTTCCCATGGATGGCTGGATTTAGCAGAGGAGACTTGGCATCCTTCATGCAGCAATTCTGCTTTTCTGGAGACTAGGTCTTGATAGGTGCTTCCTGCACATACATATTTGGCATGGTAGGGCTCTACAGGGAAATTGTACGGAACAATCATAATTGTGTGAGTGTTGGGCTGGCAACTTTTTTACTAGCTATTTCCTTAAATTTTAGCTGACATGTAGAAATGTACTAGGTGAAGCTTTTTGTGGTCTAAAGTTCGGATATATTCACCTGCTACACTTTTGTATGTCAAGCTTCAAGCAAAAAATTCTGCTTGAGAATTGACATGGCACTGAGAGAGAAACTTTCCACCATTGTGGTTCACGTATAAGAGAGAACCGCTGGAGGCATCCTGCCCTGGCTGGGTCAGATTTGGCGTGCGATAGGGGCCTTGCAGTGCTGGGAATTCCAGGGTTCTGCAGTGTTTGGGATCCAATAAGCAGCAACAGGCTATAGAAGATTTTCTGATTTCAGAAAAAAATGCACATATTTTCCCAGGTCCTACCATGAGTACAAAAGGAGATTTTTCTCTTTCCCTTTCTTCTTCTTCCTCTTCCTCTTCTGGATGGGGAGCAGGATACTCTTGAAACTTGTGCTACTGGGATTGATTTTTTAAAAATTCTCTCCCCCACACCCCATTTTCACAAATCTTCAGAAGTGCAGATTCTGCTAGCTGATGAGTGTCACCTTTCCTTGTCACTTTTCCTATATATTTCAGCTGTAAATGGAAGCAGAGAAATAGACCATCTTTGGTGCCCCCCACCCACGTCATCCTCCCTTTCGATTTGGGTCTGAAAAAACAAGATGTGTGGGCACATGGAAAGTAAGTACCAAGCAAGCACTCTTGGTGACCTTGCATGACATCTTATCTGATCATAAGACTGGTCTGTTAAGGCAACTGGCTTAGCTCCCGATTTCCTTGCTTTGAAGAGCTTGAAAAAACTTGCAATGGCCTTAACTCTGCTCTTAAGACACCAGAAGTTTGTTTGATCAATGAGCTAAATATCTGATCACAACACAATCGAAATGGCCTTGCACATTTGATTAATGTGGAGAATGAAAGGAATTGTCCTTACTATCTGGGTATTGATCAGGTAGAACTGAGTCTGGGAGCTTATGGCATTCACTAGTATTCTGGTGCATCAGTGAGGCAACAAGACAGTAATGGATCTCTTCTCAGTGACTTTAGGTGACACTTGGGCGTAAAGAAATTAAATTCCAGCTGTTTCTAAAGACCATAATGGGTAGCACAGAGATATGCAGTCATATATAAGTGGGGAAAGGTTTAGTGAAAAATGCCCTATTATTAATGTATTACATTTATATCCTTTTTCTTATAGTAAACTCAAAGTGGCTGACATAATTCTGCAGCTCTCAATCTTATCCCCACAACAACAACCCTGTGAGGTAGGTTGGGCTGAGAGTCTGTGACTGGCCCAAAGCCACCCAGTTGGCTCCATGGCTGAGCGGGGACTAGAACCCAGATTGTCCGAGTCCCAGTCCCATGCTCTTAACCACTACACCACACTGGCTCTAAGTTACTGTTATAACATTGCAGTCAAATGCCCATATTCAAAATGATGTTTATTAGGGAAAGAAGAATGAAACACACAGAAGGAAACTAATTACAACTAGACATGGACATAAAATTAAAAACTCAGTCAACTGAGCTAGTTACGTGTCACCTATTTGAGCAGTGTCTTTGGCTCCAAAGCACATACAGAGTTCACCATCAAGAATAGGGTTTGCAAGAGAGTGAAATAGCACATTTTGGAAACCTGATTTACAGGGCTCCAGGAAAAGAAGACAAAGAAAATATCTTCACTGATATATAGGAATCAGATCGGCAAAAGCAGAGATGGGCTGTTGATTTGTCCATTGGTGACATAAGCACCACTTCTGATGTTGTCTTCTAGCAGGCAGGTCAGTAATGACACA
The DNA here is from genome assembly GCF_004798865.1 of Varanus komodoensis. Lineage (NCBI taxonomy): Eukaryota > Metazoa > Chordata > Lepidosauria > Squamata > Varanidae > Varanus > Varanus komodoensis. The sequence continues at coordinate 19,163,330 of NW_025335468.1, forward strand.
GAGGTTGATCTCAGTGGCTCTGAACTTGTATGACAAAAGATCAAACTGGTTCTGGTCAGCGAATCCTTGTGAAAAAAAGGGGTTGATTTGAGTGTGCATATTCAGAAATCAAGTCAAAGGTATTTGCCTGCTGAAGAACTTCACAGGGAACCCTGGGGAGTACTCCGGATCTGTTTAAAATGCAGGGTCCATCACAGGCACCATTCCTACTATTATCAAAGTATCCAGCTTTGTTTTGAATGCTCCTCCAACACTTCAGACTGGAATATTTGTGCCTGCTGTTCTCACTCACATCAGGGTGAATTGCCTATTCTCTCCACCCACGTTGCCTCATGGTACATTTTTGAGGGCTCTGTGGCAGGTGTTCTAGTAGAGAGACCACAAAAATTCAGAATGATAAGATAAATTGACAGTTGCGCAAGGGACCCGCTTGCATTTATAGCAGACAAGCTGCCAGTCTCGACACCTTCAGCATCGCTGGCTATCTTTGGCGAGGTAGGATTGAAGGGAAGCACGGCATTGATACTTTGTGCTCATCCGTGTGTGTTTGCAGGCAAGTCTCTGCCCTGGTGGCACAGCTAGATGTTTTCAGCCTCCTGTTTTCATGATGAAGCCCAATGGCTAGATGGAGACGTGTATGAACTCACTTACTCCAAGATGTGCTAACTCATCCCCTCTGCATTTGGAGCTGCTGCTGCATATTCCACTGTGTGCAGTCCTAAACAGCTGCACAGAATTCCTGCCCTGATGGCACCGTCCCCATTCCTCCCTGGGGAAGATGTGCAAGTGAGCATTACCACAAGTTGTAACAGTTTGTATCCAGCAAGCCAACTGCAGACGGTGGTTGCCCAGAAATATGTATAAGGAAAGAGGAACAGTTGGCACACTGAGTAGAAATAAAATAACTTCCCACACTTTAGCAATTGGATTACGGTTCAATTATATTAAATGGTGGCTTTGTTCAACAAAGTGATGCTGTAAAGCAGAAGTAAAAAATGACTTGGTGGCATTCCATGCAGGGTGAATGTCAATGGTTCCTAAGCCACAGATCCTGAATTCACAAGAAATAAACACACCATGTATGCGCCATTCTCCAAATCTGCTCCAGGCTAAAAGAATAACTAGAGATTCTTTTTCTCTTCCACATCACTCCCAGTAATGAAGTTTACACTATGGCTGTCTGAGAGATCCCACTGTCTTCCAATTACATCCTATGCAACCCCATTCTTTCAGTCATTTATCACAGGTGCAGCTGATGGAAATTTAACAAACAATTCTGTTGCTGATGCACAAAGTGGAATATCATTTTCAGCTCACTTGCTCCTAGCTGTGATGTAGCTATAAAATATTTTGCTTGATAAAAAAAAGAATGAAAAGATTATAGCTTTGGATTGACAAAAAAGAATTTGTGGAGGAAAGTTGTGTTTTTATTGTTAGATAGCTGATCCACTCTCTGGGGCTTTTTGTTTTGGGAAACCTTGGCTACCGCACAAGTCCGTGGCTCGTAGGTTGTCATATAGTGACAAAGGACTAAGGCAGAATTGAGAACCTCTCAGATTCAAATTAAATAGATGGTGTGATCACTATCATTGCTGCTGGTGCCACTAAAGCCGCTTGAATTTCACAGCCAAGCCTGGAACAAGCAATGGAAATACTTGACAAAATAATGAAAGAAAGGAAGAAGGAATTGTTGTCCCAGATTATTGCCAGAGGTTTAACGGTGTTTGAGAGCAGCTGCAGTGTAATGGTTAAGAAGGTGAGGGAGCTGGGAGTCAGCTATTTTCAATATTAGCTCAGCAAGGGACTCAGCTGAGGGCCTTATGCCAGCAGCCATTTTCCAAATGTTCCTCTCCACCTTCATTATGATACTGGCCTGTTGGAAGAACTGCTGAAAGAGAGGCTGCGAAGCATTTTGAATGTATACAAATTATCATCCATTTTACTTCTCTTGTCACATAATTGAATTAACTTAGTTTAACACGAATAAAGGCTTTCATAGGATCAGGTATGTGTTTTGTATCTCTTAAAGCTGGAGGATGGGTAGACATCTTCCCATCACTCGTAGTTCTATACCAGGAGATGCTTCAGCCATTTATCTCTGCCTGTTATTCAGATATTAGAGACATGGTCGCTCTGTTCATTTGAAGCATGTCATGAGCAGAGCCGGCTGGAGCCAGGGGTCAGACTAGATGGCCCGGCAGACCCCTTCTGACTCGCTCTGTTTCTATGTTTCTAAAACCCAACGGCAACCATAAATGAGCACTTGAGATGCCCCCTCCCCCATTTCTCCAAAGCCATACTTTTGTTTGCTTTTTAAAATCCACTCAAGGGGTGGTTCCATTTGAAACTATTGGACTATCATAAGGCTTATAATTACCATTTGCCGTCATGACTAGTTGCAGTCAGTCATATCTAGGTTCTCAACATTTGTGAGTGACTTATCCTTTAGCATCAGCCTGACATGCAGAAATTAACTAAGGAAGGATAAAATCTGATAGGCTCCTGACATCTTCTGGGTACCAGGTCTGAGATGCTGTGATCTTGACGCTGGAAGTTTGAAGGCCGAGCCGAGCCACTGCGCTGCACTGCCCTCTCATAGCTGGCATGGAAAGAACCATGCTGGCTGCCCCCTCAGGTCTCGGCTGCTTTTTGATGAGGCAAAACAGGGCATCCTGGGGTGGGAAGTGGGGAAGTCTGAGGCCAAAGGCTTATGCTAATTCCTGTTGGTGCCCCAGCCTCCTTCCCTCCCGCTCCTGCTGCTTTCCCTGTTGCTTATTGCTATGTGCCATCAAATCTTCTCCCATTTATGGTGACCTTATGTATGAAAGCCTTCCAAATGCCTTCTCCATGACAGCCCTGCTCAGCTCTCATAAATTCAAGGCTTTGGCTCCCTTTATGGAATTGATCCCTCTCATATTTGGTCTTCCTTTTTCCTTCTGCCTTTGACTTTCCTTAGCATGAAGTCTTCTCCAGAGAGTCTTGCCTTCTCATGATGTGTCCAAAGCATATGTTTTGTCAGATTTGCTTCTAGGAAAAGCTCTGGCTTGATTTGATGTAGGATCCACTGCTTTGTTTTTCTCTCAGTCCAGGGTAGTTGCAAAGCTCTCTTCCAGCACCATGGTCTGAATCCATCAATTTTCTTTCCTTTCACTGCTTTCTCTGGATACCCCCAAATGACCATCCAGATAAATGGCAGGGGGTGAGTAGTGCCCTGGATGCCTCTTAATTGCTGAGTGCAGAAGCTTCCATGCATCTGTCGTGGGGGAGATTGGACCATGTCCTGAGACTTTGGCTATCACTTCTTTCCATGCAAGAACAACTTTCCCTGCGAAAAGCCTGCTTGTCAGAATGCTGTTGTATCATCAAATACATTGCAGAATAATCAGCAGAGTTCATTAATATTAAAAGTTTTTAAGCTGCTCATAGGGCATGCTCTCATGAATATAGATAATTGCATCTGGTGGTGTAAAACAAAAACATTTGAAGAAAACTTTATTGTCTTCTTTTAAAAAATCAAGAGATACCGAACACAAATGAAATGAAACAAGGGTGCTTTATTAGGACCAAATGTTCTAGACATGTTTTTGCAATATACAGCTACCTCTGCCCAAGTATGTCACTTTTTCTTTAAAAAATATATTTTGGATTGTAGAATTTGAAATCATGAAGGATCAGTAAGCCAAAAAGGAGCATTATATAAGGGTGCATTTCAACACAGAAGAAAACAACTTAAAAAAATAATGAGCCACAGCCCACGGCCTTGTCTTAGTCAAAACTCCCACTGAAGTAAAAGGGCAACACAGGATTACATCTTAGTCATTAAAAATTAAATATTCAAGAACGGAGGAAAGGAGAAGAAATGAAAGATGCAGCCATCTGTGTGGCTTTCTACAGGAACTGGGAAGTCAAATGAGAAGCAGGAGAAAAATATATAAAAGAAAGACTAAATGATACCATTGGTGAATATATTACTGAGTCTGCTGACAAGGCTGTTTCCAAAGCCAATGAGTCTGTAATAGATTCTCTGTGATCTCCTTGTAGGGAAATTTCAGCCGACATGCTTACTTAGAGACTCATACATTTGGATCTGCATGTGTACGCACAACAACCATTTTTCCCTTCCTGAAAAATTGTACAATTTTTGTGTTCCAGAAATTGGCCCAGCTGTTCCATGCATTGACTCCATGAGGTCTCATGTTGCCATTTTTCACTAGATAAATTCATTCTTTAGCAATCGACTGCAAGTGGTATCATGGCACCTGGGAACAGCAATACTACAATTCAGGAATCAATGGCATCTCCAGTATAAAACCCTAAAGGAAGATGGTAGATTATAACTCAGTCTTCTGAATTTGCATTGTGTCACTCTAAACAAGGTCTTGCCAGTAGAGCTTGCCAGCATTCTGTTCCTTTGCCTGATGATATGACCCAAGGCAAGCAGTATGTTGAAAATAATGAAAGAGCAGTGACAAAGATGCTCACACTGAAATAGATTTGAATGTATCAGCGTAGCCACAGTCATTTTCATGATTGGGGATCATGTTGGAGATTACATGAGCAGAGCCAGCTGAAACCTGGGGCAGACTAGATGGCCCAGGAGACCCCTTCTGACTTGCCATTTTCCTCATTTTTGTTTGGCTTTTTTTCCTTTGAGTTCTGCTCTAAAATGTTCACTAGAATAAGAACTACTCCCATTTTTCCACACTGAGAATTTAGCTAGCTATCACTGATATCTGAACTTCTTCAGCTTTTGTAATGCCTTTGTCCAAATATAAAAAGTATGTAATAATGCATCGATTAGGTATCAGCTCAGAAAGAAATGCATTAATCAGTGAGCATAGTGTATGCAAAAAGTGTGTAACGGTACATAAACTAGTACTTGCAAAAATGCTTAGGCAAAAGTTTATGCAGAAAATATATTAGGCACAAGTACATACTCAAGTATGTTCAAGTTCACGGGTGTGGAAGGGGCTTCCACAAGAGGTCGTTGAGGCCCCATCAGTGAGGGTGTTCAAGGATAGGCTGGACATGCGCATGGTGGGCATGTTGTGAGCGGAGCTGTCTGGAGCCAGGGGTCAGACTAGATGGCCCGGGAGACCCCTTCTGACTCTCTATGTTTCTGTACAACAATATGAATATTCAGAGAGATGCATATGAATCTCCATAAAGATTTGGGAGGAGGGAGACAAGTGGAAATGGGATGGAATGAAGTGAAGTCAAGAAAACTGAGACACTGGGAAAATCAGAAATGCACAGATTCATCCATTCCTAATCACAACCTCTGGCAAATGCCCTAGACAGTCATCCGTTGCTGAAGCGTTGCACAGGCTGCATTGCTTGCTTCCTCTTAGCCTTTGTCATTTTATGCAATAGGCTTTATGCAGCAGTGGAACCCCAGGTGTGGAACGCCCTCCCTAGAGAGGCCGGACTGGCCACCCACATGGTGGTCTTTCTGGTGCCAGGAGACCACCTTTATATTTGCCCAGGCATTTTAGTTCTTCAGTTTCTCTTATAAATATCACATTAATGTACTCAAGTACTACTTTAATCCGTTTCACATGTTTTTAAATGTTCTCATACTGTTTTTATATCATTATATCCAATGGTTTAGGTATTATTTTGTGAACTGCCCAGAAAATCGGAGTTATGGGGTGGGATAGAAATGCCATGAATGCCGCTTGAATGACATCTATTCAATCTCATTAGTACTCACTGCCGTTTCCCATTGAAACCAGCCTGCACTTGCACTCGGGCTGAAACTGTTGCTCATTGCCACTGGCCGCTTGGCTTGCTGGGGAGTAAAAGCCCCAACGCCATCCCATGGGCCATCTGTGTTCCATATTATGGCTGGAAACATCACGGGCCTCTGGTGGTTGCTCTGTAAGCAAGGTTTCTAGGCATCTCCTGTGATTTCCATTTCCTCAACAAATACAGCTGTGAAAAGACCATCGCTGTCTGGCATATCACCAAGTGCCACCCCTGCTGTCTTCTCTTAAAATGGGTCCAGCCATGCCAACCAGAGGTCCCCAACCGACCAGGGCCGCTTCCCCTGGCCACCAATTCTTGGTGGTTTCCTGGCTTTGTGCAGGTCTTGCTCCTTCCAAAAGGCTGGCACGCCTCTCCCAAGGCTTAGTGGCTCAGCAAGAGCCTCAAATAAAACAAAGCAGCACGGGGTATTTCAGCCTGGCCCCTTTTGGTTTTGGACATGTCCAGCACTGGGGCACAGCCCCTGGGAGCCTTCAGCAATGGAATTGGCCCCTGCGCTGACAAAGATTCTCATCCTGACCTAGAAGAATCGAGTCTCGTGGGATGAGGAAGTTCTCTGCCTGTCTGAGGCCCTCCCAGTCGGAGAGGAGAAAGAGTGCAACCAGATGTAAGGCAGTTTCCTGGATTGCTTATGTGCACACTTTAGCCTTTTCTCTGTGCAGCTGGATTAAACATGCTAGTTCTAGTAGCAAAAGTTACCACTTTGATTATTATATTTGCAGATATTTGACAACTGTTCATAAATCTATTGTTTTATTTGTGGCACTCATCCACAGCTGTGAATATGCAATTTTCACCTTGGGAAATGGAAATCACAGATTGCATTCCTTTACTAGTAAGAACTCACATGCATCCCTGGACTCTTTGGAGGGTTGCTTTTACTCTTTACTTGTGTGTACATTTATCCCTTCTTCCATCACCAATTGCCCCTTTCTTGACATTGACATACCTAATTTGGCAGAAAGACCTGCAAGGGTTTTTAATCCATGTTTCCACAGAGAATCATTCAAAGACTTAGAGCTTTTGACCATTCAAATCACTTGGAATCTGAAATTTTAAAAGCCAACTCAGATCAATGGAAGTATAATGCTAAACTAGAGCGTCCAATTCAGTGTCTGCCCCTCCCCACTTTTTTCTAATAAAATAACAGATATAGAGATGCAGAGATGATCTGGATTTGAACTGTAGTATGTGGGGAGAGGAGTTAAACTTTTCTTACCCTAAGAAAATGTCCCTCTTTTGCCTCCGAAGGTACCATTTCCTACAAAATACAACTTTGATGGAGATTTTCAGGGGGCAAATAGTGTGAGGAAAAATGGGGTTAACCTTTCCACATCACAAGTGAAATTCAGATCAGCAGCAAACCAACCTCTAGGACACACTCAACTACTACTACACCATACAAAATCGCCCTGAAGTTAAGCTCTCTCATGGGAATGATTTGGGCAGGGTCTTCTCCGTGATGGCCTCCAGGGTATGAACTGAACTGCATTTTAAACCCAAATGTGACAATTCTTTGAAACTTATGAAAGCCTTTGCTTGAGATTTTGATCTGCCTCATTTAAGTGTTAAGCCCTTTTTACAGGAATATAAGCGGGTGTGCTATTAAAATTAAGAGTTAGTCTGCCCTATGTTAGGTTTTTCTTTTGTTTCATCATTGTTTGGTTTCTTATGTTTTCATGTATTATATCTCAGCCTTGTGTGGGCTATGCCACGAAAAAGGCAGCGCTCGCTCGCTCGCTCTCTCTCATAAATAAATAAATATTTCCTATATAACAAACCATAAAAAGGGATGATACAATATATGCATTAAAAATGTAAAGTTCCATAATCAGCGTCTTAATTCAGGAACATAAGAAAGTGCTAACAAGAATGTATTTAATTGTGGTTGATGTGCAAATACCACCTCATATTGAGAAGTATCTCTTATCCAGCAGAAAGTCACCCTAAAGATCTATGAAATTCTGCAAGCACATGACATATGAGCAGAAATCCCAAATCAGTTCTTCTAGTGCATCTTCCATATTGTGACTTTTAGGTGGTAAATCTACCAAGGAGTGCTAGACTGCATAGTCATTATTATTCAGAGGCATGGGTGGATAATTATTTGCAAGCAGAACTTAATTTCAGCAGAAGAAACAAAAACAAATGTGATTTTTTTTTTCTGAGCCAAATTTTACTTGCTCCTGTTGGCCTGTGAACTAGAGGAATTATTGTTCCTAAGGCTGAACTGCTACCACAAATGCTTGTTATTTTTGCTTAGAACGGTCCTGAAATAAAAATGCCGTAACCTAAGAAAATGATTCAGTTACAGGAACCTAAGGTAATTTGCACTCAAGGTTTAATTGACTTTTCGACAGCACAAGGGAGTTTCCTGTAGTCTAATGACTTGAATCAACCACATGTTTAGTGTCTCTGTGCAGCCACGTAAACATGAAACAGTAAAATGGCTATACCAGACGTTCTCCTTTTCACAGCCACAGGGGGAGTTGTATACCATTTAAAATCTGCTTCTTTGGTCTCTTTAGGAAGAACAACAACACAAAAGAGAGGAGAATTATAGAGCTACATATTGTACATATCAGCAGAACCCTACTGAAAACTGGTAGTCTTCCATTGAAGGACGCCAGGTGCATAGCTCACAATCGTGTACTTTTAACAGCTTCATACAGAGGAAACACCGCAAGGCGGCCTTCATCACAGTGATGCAGACGGATGCTGTTTCCACTACCCAACAGCTCAGCAGGAGTGGAAGAAAACCCCTGAGGCACTGGCACTCACATCAATCTACACTGTAAAACAAGGGCGGGTTGTAATCCAACAAGATCTGCAGGGTCCCACGTTGTCCACACCTCTCATGGAACACACTGCATCGTTTTGTTTCCTGTGGATTATTATTATTATTATTATTATTATTATTATTATTATAACATTTCTATGCCGCCCCTTGCCGAAACCTCGGGGCGGCTTACAACACAATAAAATACATTGTCCAGTGTTTTGGCAGTTTCGTGGAAAACTTGCCCGGCAAGTTGGGAGTACTAATTTTGCCACAAAATGTGTTTAGTCTTTCATTTTTTATCATCGTTTCATGTGCAGGTTGTATCCATTACCTGGGCATATACCGAGAAAACATGGAGAATTAATGGAGCAAAACCCAACACTGAACATGTTATTACAATTTGTCTTCATCTATGTGTCAACAGCTGTCTGTGTGAACAGGAAGAACACCTGGTTGGGTCTTGAGACGAAAGTGATCGTGTTCCATGGTGTTTCCTTTGGGAAAAAAAGAATCTAGCAACTAGACAAGAGAATATTAGAGCAATCAAATATATGGTGTAGTAGAGAAAAATTAGCAGTCCATGTTTGAATGGAATCAGCAGGTACCTGGTCAACTCTGCAGAAAAGGCCTTGGGGCAGAGGGAAAAACAAAATAATGTGAGCTTTTTAGAGAAACATGAAAAAAGATAGCTGATATCTGAGAAGGCAATGAGAAGGCTATAGAAACTGGACTGAGATGGGCAGGCATGAAAAAAGATAGCTGATATCTGAGAAGGCAATGAGAAGGCTATAGAAACTAGACTGAGATGGGAAGGCTTAACTGGGCAAGGGATAGATAACAGAATGTAAATAGCTTAGCCTGTGGGTTCTTAGGGAGCTGTTGCAATGTTTGGGAACTAGAGAAGATTACAAAAAAAAAGTGATGACACAAATATTGATTATTGCAAAGCTAAGGGAGAAGAATGGGCACAATTTTTGAAGATATCTGGGAATTCATGTTGTGGACTGGAACACAGGGTTACTTGAGCAGTTCTTTATGGCATGTTCTTTCTCTCAAGCACCCTGTAATGGACTGGGAGTTGACCCAGGATCCCTTGGGGTTCTTAGGATCTTGAACCCACCAATCTTGCACATAACTCTAGTGCATATTAGAAAAACTGGTTTCTGATTCATTTCATTTCAGTTGTTATTTTTCTGTGCTGCCTAATATGTGGAGCTCTCTAGGTGGCATGAAAAAATTAAAAGCTTAAAATACATTACAAAAACCATTTCCACGCAAACATAGGAACAGAGAGCACACAGAGAAACACACACATATCTAAAGCAATTCTAAGCCAGTAACAGTCACAAATCCAGGACCTGCGTAAAATCTCATAGCAAGTTGCCAAATGCTTGAGAGAAGAATAAACCCTTTACACTGTCAGCATAGACCACACTTTGATTTCTTGACCTGGTTGTCTGTGTGAAGTCCCAGCTTAGTCTACCCTCCCCACTCAAAATGCAGATTGGAGTTAACATGCGAAGAAGATACTTAAGAGAGCAGTGAGGCTGGGCTTCTAGCAATGTGCAACCTTTCCCATGAATCAAGGCCAGGCTATCCATAACCGTGATAATGCCAGGAAGGTTTTCATGTAGCAAACGGCTCGTCACCTTGCTTGAGCTGCTTCCCTTTTTAGGCAATGTAATTGGTCCCTGTCCACACAGTGCTCTGTGGCTCACTTGCCGGCTTGATGAAGCAAGTCAGTGCACTGATGAAATGCTCAACAGTCCACTCCCTCTGCTCTGTCTGCCGGCAGCGTGAGAGCAAAAGGACAGCAAAGTACTTAGCCCAGATGCAGAGCCACAGGTGGTCACTTGCATGCCGAAAGACCTTCCGCGCTGCGCAGAAGGAGCACCCGCTTCCATGAAGGTGAGTGGGAAGCCCTTGGACAGCCTCAGTCTGGAGTCATCACCAGCACTGGTAGCCGCACCAGGATAGCCACATGCCTTATTTTACAGAGGACCATCCTCTTTTTGATAGCCGCCTCAATTTCAAGAGCTCTCCAGCTTAAAGATAAAGAGCCCTCTGAAGGAAGAGCTGGACCTTGAAGTTACCCACCAACAGCACTAGGACAGTAGACCAGGAGAGGTACACAATCCACCTGGCCAGTCTTCCACATTGTGCCGAGATGCACTGTGCTTCTATTGGTTAATTCTAATTATTGGTACATGGGAATCTATCCATAAGCATATGAAAGTCCTCTTGTGTTCTCTTGGGGATACATTTCTTCTCTTGTCAATCCACAAGGAGGGAAATGTGGGGAATCCATTTTAGGGGTGGGAATCCACTGGATCCCCTGGGCTTGGCTCCCATGACTTTCCTGTGGCTTGGATCCAGCTTGGTGCTGAGCATATTTAGTGTTCATGCCAGCACCTGCCAGAAGGTGAGCCCGTGTGAACACCACGCGACCAGCTTCTCTCTTCCACATGTGTGATTGGAGCCCTTGTGCAGGCCTCCTCTAAGCGCAGCTTGCTGCCTAAGCAAGGGCCAAGCTAAGAAGAAGTCCAACAAAGAGAAGAGGGCCAGATGCCAGAGAGGATTGTTGCAACCCTACCCAGAAGTAGCCAACTTAGTGAAAACATGGTGTCTATGAACATCCACCAGGGTGCACAGCTGATGAGCTCTTTTAGCCAGCGCTGCAATGAGTGCTGAGTGGCTTGGAGCCACCATTTAAATATCCCATGAAGCTGTGGAAGATTGTGATATTCCATGACTTTGGGGGGAAATTAAACTGTCACCACCACCCCCAGAACCCAGTAGGCAATGGAAATGATGGTTTCAAGTTGTCCTGCTCTTACAGGGGCTTAGTGGCTTCCCTGTGCCATCAGACAAGTCAGCCAGGCCACCCAGGTTCTTGGGACCATCGCAGAAGCAGGTCTAGCAGAGGTAACTATACCAAGGATGCCCAAATCTTAAGCCAGCACTGATTTCATATGGGGAGAAATCTCTGCATGGATGCAAAGTTCTAAAAACAAATACCCTAGCTTTTATTAATTTATTTAAAATATTAATGCAACATAAAAAGCATTGTTGCAGTTCTGCATTAACAGTGATAGTGAGCCAAATCTATCAGCAGTTTTTCTGTTAGTGTTTTCAGCCTTTATATCTGCTATCGTGCTGCATAAAATAAAGTAACTGTTGCCTTTGCAAAATGAATTGTTTTTAATTTTAAGCTTGAAATCATCACTGAAAATTAGCCTCCCACTAATACAATAGGAGAAAGTTGTAGTTTTCTCTACAACCCAAGGACAGAAATTAATGTAAAATTAGTGCACATGAATAATCAATACTCCCCACTATAATAATTTTTAGAGGTAAATTAAAATTTGCATATTTGAATTAGGAACTGCAAAAAACCCCTTTGTACTTGATTAAAGCTCTTCAAATTGACACATTTAAAATACATAATATATTTCAGTCATGTTCATCTAAGTGCTGCCAAAGAACAGGATTGCTGTTTTCTGATAGATGCCCAAGTCCTATAATCACTTAAGAGGCATAATCTTAAAGCTGGCTTTTGATTATCTTTCCTTGTTATTCAAGATCTATTCATAATCTTGTTATGAACAGTAAATAATACAGAAGTCATTAGTACTGTATCTCAGCACAAGCGTTTGTCAGGAAATTGATCTGAAACCAGCATTCTCATCGTTTGGCAGAGTATCAAGCTTATTGTAACTCAGAAGAGCCCTTTTTGGAGGCTTCTTGATGTTAGCTGTAATTACCTAAACATGATGTTGTCCCTAGAACGTGACACCAAATAATGGATTATGGATGCACCTCTATACACAGTTCCCATGGGAGTAAGCCCCGCTAACTCAAGGGAACCTATTTATTTATTTTGAATAAGTTTTATTCTTATTTTCTACTAGTTAACAAACCTAACAAAAAAAAAAAAAACTAAAAAGTCATCAATCATCAAAAACATCAGACCTCCTGGGTCAGCCCCCCATATTTTTTCTTCTTATGGTAATCCATAAACATATTTAAATCTATGCATAGTCCCATTTCCCTAGCCAATAATAAAAAGAATGCCTGGTTTGATAGAAGCCTGTATCTTCTTTCTCCTTCAGAGACAAAGTCAATCTGTCCATTTTGGCACAATCCAAGATCTTTTTTAGAATCAGTTCATCGGTAGGTGGCTCTTCACTCTTCCAGTGTTGGGCAAATGCAATCCTCACCGCAGTAGTTACATACAGAATCAAATACAAATACATCAAATACCAACATCATCAGGTACAATTCCTAATAAGAAAACTTCAGGTTTAAATATTAGAGGTTTTTGTAACATTTCCTCAAGCTATTTGTGTATTTTAATCCAGTACTTTTTGTCACAGACCCACCACATATGATAAAAAGTACCCAGTTTATGTTTACATTTCCAACATCCATTTGACATATTTGGAAACATCTTAGCTAACCTATTTGGTGACAAATACCATCTATAAAACATTTTATACAGTTTTTCTTTATATGGGGTTGCTAATATTAAAGTAATATTTCTTTCCCACAGCTTTTGCCATTTCTTTAACTCAATATCGTATCCAAAATGTTGTGCCCACGTTGTCATAGTTTCCTTAACCTGTTCACCTTCCATTCTCCTATCCAAGAGGAAGTTGTTATTGTTATTATTATTATTATTATTATTATTATTATTATTAGAACATTTCTATGCTGCCCCTTGCCGAAGCCTCGGGGCGGCTTACAACACAATACAATACAATACAATACAATACAAAAATAACAATATAAAATTAAAATTAATAATATAAAATAAATAAAAGATATAAAAGATATAAAAGAAGTTATAAAAGAAACGTTATAAAAGAAAAGAAGTAAAGAAAAGAAGTCGCCCTGGCCAGATAAATAATAAATATTGTTAACAATTAAAATGACGTTTAAATAAAAAGGTCTTCACCTGGCGCCGAAAAACAAATAACGATGGCGCCAGGCGGACCTCTCTGGGGAGCGTGTTCCATAGATTGGGCGCCACCGCAGAGAAAGCCCTCCTCCAAGTACCTACCCTCCTAATTTCTTTCACGGAGGGTTCCCGGAGACGGGCCTCTCCCGCAGATCTCAAGGGGCGGTCGGGCATATAATCTTTTAATCATTTTCTTATCTGATTTAAGAATCACGTGATCAAATGTTGTTAACTTCTTATAAAACCCCCACATTTTATAGTCTTTAACATATCTCGATTACATTTGAACCTTGTGCCACCAAGAAATATTAATTCCTTGCTCTTGTATTTCTTGATTCCATTTCAATCCTCCATCATTATCCAAAATGTCATCATATCTCACAATCGTGTCAAAATTCAGTGCATTTGGATATACACTAGCTTCCATAGGCAAAAGCCATCTTGGTAGTTTAGTATACAGTTTTGTCTTTAACTTTTCCCACACCAACATTAATGATATCCTGATATAATGATTTAAAAAACAACCATGTACCTTACACTTTTCATACCACATATAAGCGTGCCAACCCATTTGCAAATCATGACCTTCAAGATACAAAATTCTCTTATTTCTTAAAGTTATCCATTCTTTTAGCCACGTTAAGACAGAAGCTTGATAATACAACATCCAATCAGGGAGACCAAAACCCCCATTCCCTTTGTCCTCCTGGAGCATTTTTAATGTAATCCTTGGTTTCTTATTTTTCCATATATATCTCGAGATTTGGGTATTTAAATCATCAAAGAATTTTTTGTCAATTTTATGGGAATTGTTTGGAATAAAAACAAAAACATTAGTAGTACATTCATTTTGACTAGTGCTATTCTTCCCAACAAGGATAATTGCAAATTAGCCCATTTTTCCAGATCACTCTTAATTTCCTTAAATAATGTATCATAATTATCTTCTTTCAATGTAGTGCATTTAGCTGTAAGGAAAATTCCCAAATATTTAACCTTTTTAACCATCTACTTGTTCCACCAGAGTTTTTCTCTGCTCCAAAAGGGAACCTATTTATGAATAGACATATACATGCCCATGTACATATACATTACTCTGGTTTCTCTTCAGATTGTTTAACGCCTACAAAATTACACATTTATTTATTTACATATACATATATACTTACACTCTTACCTTTTCCTCTGGAGTTCTGAACACCAGCTATTATGCAAAACACTCCATAGTGTCCTTGTGACATTAGGGTGAAGGCATGTAAAATGATATTGTTATTACCTCGAATATTTTCAAAGATATGGGCAATGTTCTTTGGAGAGTAAATATTATAACTGTAGGAATAAAAGGTGGCATCCAGGACCATCACAGCAGCAGCGCTAATGAATCTGCACTCATAGAATCAAAGAACAGAAGAGTTGGAAAGGGCCATGAAGGCCATCGAGTCCACCCCCCTGCTGTTGCAGGACATCAAGTTACGCCATCCCACGCAGATGGCAGTCCAGTTTCTTTTTGAGTGTCTCTAGTGTGGGAGAGCCCACCATCTCAGTAGGCAACTGGTTCCACTGTTGCATTGCTCTGTCAGTGAGGAAGCTTTTCTTGATGTCCAGCCTGAATCTGGGTTGCCGCAACTTGAATTGATCATTCCGTGTCCTACATTCTGGCATTAAGAAGAGATCTTGACCTTCTTTTTCGTGACAACCTTTGAGGGACTTATAGAGGGATCCCAAGTCCCCCTCAGGCTTTTCATGTCCTCGCCTCAGCCAACACGAGCATGAGGTGGGCAAAGTGGAGATGCAGCAATCTGCTGCTGATCCAAGTAAGAGTACCTTGGTGCCTCCTATTATGACAGTCACTATAGGTTAGGAGAGGCAATTGTGAGTCCAGCCAAGCTCATTTTCACATATACCTCCCAGCATAATTTCTGATCCCAAGCCTCCTTCCTCTGTCTGTGCTGTTATGTGGTTGGGGCAGCATGCTTGATGTTGTGACAGGAAAAAATGTCCTGCAGCTCCCAGACTCCCCAGCCGGCCATGCGCAGGTTTGCATCCATAATCACTTTGACCCCAGCTCCCTTTAATCCTTTCTCCTTCTCTCTTCCCCAGTGTGAACAGCATGCTATCATACCTTTCTAAATGTTTTTGATTTCGTGAATTTTCTTGGTAACTATTCATACCTCATCATTTCCCTTGTATATGGGGCTGAATAGAATTTGAATGAGGACACATAATGGCCTAACATCCTATTCAAAATACACAGAGAGAAAAAGAGAGAGAGATAGCACTGCTCTTAATGGTCCATTTTAATACATAATCATTTAGTTTATCTCCTCATTTTAAGCCAACCAGAGATGTTCTTATTATTAATTTCATTTCTACACTGCCCAATAGCTGAAGCTCTCTCGGTGCTTCACAATAATTCATGAAACACAGAGCATGTATTTTTCCAGCAAATGTAAGTTAAAAACAGTTTAACAGCCAAAACAATTTTAGTACAAACTAAACATCTTAAAGACAGCTGACATTATGTCATTAAATGTCCCTTAAGCAGGTCAGTTTAACCTGGCTCCAAAAGAACGAGATTTGGGCCAGGCAGTCCTCAATGGAGGGCTTGTTCCATGATTGGGGTGGGCGGAGGAGGAATGGGACTACCAATTCCTTTCATTGTTGCCACTCTCTGAGCCTCCTTGGGAAGAGTCACTCAGAGGAAGGTCTCAAAAGGCTTCGGCGAATGGGGCGGCATAAAAATGTTTTAATAAATAAATAAAATAAATAAAAGTTGGTCAGAATGTCTAGGCAGAGGCTGGTTGAAAGAGGCACCGCATCAGGATTGTGATTATGGTCCCAAGCCATGTTAGGCTTTATTGGTTAAAACCAGGTTTATCAGTTAAAACTGAAATTATTTTTCGAAGAATCCATGCTAATTACTCCAAACAATTGATTAAATATTTCCTACTTATCTGTGCAACTAATATCGTGAAACACATTTATAAGGAATCCAAGCATAAGTTTAGCTATTTTCTAGTAAGTTATCACAAAAGCCCTGAAATGATTCTAGTAATCTGTACAAAAACTCTGGAATGTTTTATGTTTAATTTTCTGGTCTACTATTTAAAAGTTAAAAAATAATAATTTTTAGAAATCCAGACAGAGTCGTATCCACTGCTGTTTGCCCTTGAGCAGCGTAAACCCAGTAGTTTATAGTTCAGCTGTTGCCCCTGAGCTTCAGCCTTTTCCAAATAGCTGACTTCAGCTTATGTGATTATTCAGCTTATGTGATTATTCATAGAAGTGCAAAGCAAGAAGGTTGCTTTCTTAAGTAGCTTTTATATTCACAGATCCAGACTTTGATAGCTCATCATTCCTACATACACTTTTTTGCAAGGACACACGACAACATACAACCATAGGACCATCACACTGATTTCCCACACAAGCATGCAATGCTGAACATGTTGCAACAAAGAATATTATCTGATGAGAAATGCTTGACCTTCAAGATGGATTCCAAAAAGGAGGAAGAGGCACTTGAGATCATATTGCAAACACACATTGGCTCCTGCAGTGCACCAAAATCGGTATGTGCTTTATAGACCACAGCAAAGCCTTTGACTGTGGGGATCATGAGAAGCTATGGATGGTCCTGAAAGAAATGGGGGCGCCTCAGTGCATGACTGTCCAGATGCATCACCTGCATCATGGACAAGAAGCTGTAGGGACACAATATAGAAAAACAGGATGGTCTCCTATAGGCAATGGTGTCAAGTAAGGCTTTATTTTATCTTCCTATCTATGCAATCTGTACACAAAAGTTATTACAAGGAAAGTTGGATTAAAATCAGAGGAAAGAGTGAAAACTCACGGAAGAAACATTACTAATTTAAGATCTGCAGATGATACCATACCACTGGAAAAAACAAGAGTGACTTGAAATGACTCCTGATGAAAGTAAAAGAAGAAAGTGCAAAAGCAGGAGCAAGAAAGTGCAAAAGCTACTTATTAAGAAAAGTCAGATTATGACTACAGAAGATTTACAGAACTTTACTGTCAAGAATGAAGACATTGAAATTGTTAAAGATTTTGTATACCTTAACTCACTCATCAATTCAAAGGGAGAATGCAGCTAAGAAATTTGAAGAAGACTGAGGCTTGGAGGGCAGTCAAGTGTGAGATCACCCAATGTTAGGATGGTTCACTGGAAACCAAGGCCAAGATCATTCGCATGACTCTGCTCTTGATCACTATGCATGGGTGTGAAAGTTAGACAAGGAAGAAAGCTGACATGAAAAATCAGCATTTGAAAAATCGTGCATTTGAAAACAAGGTGCAGGAGAAAAACTTTGCAAATACCTGGACCAAAAGAAAGATAAATGAGTGGGTCTTGCATCAAAGCAAGCCAGAGCTTTCCTTGCAAGCAAAAATGACAAAACTGAGGTTGTCGTGCTTTGGCATTATCATGAGAAGGTAAGGCACACTGGAGGAGACAGACATGCTAGGGGAAGATGAACACGGAAGCAAAAAAGGGAAGACCAAATAAGAGATGCACTGGCTCCATAAAAGAAGCCACAGCCTTGAGCTTACAAGAGCTGAGCAGGGATGTCATGGGTACATTTTGGAGGACTTTCATTCATAGGGCAGTCATAAGTCAGAGACATGAGGTAACAACAGCATCAATATGACAGCACATATAAGTCCTTTGGTGTCATCATTAAAGAAACCTTCATAGAAATATTGTGCATTACCTATGAGTTCAATACAACTCTTCCATCTATAGCAATTAGTACAAGTACTGCAAAGACCACAGGAAAAGTTGCCTTCTACTCCTTCCTTTAAGAGACTTCAGCCAGCCAATTCTATCAGCTCAATTCTATCAGGTAACATGAATGGATTTGTTACTTTTTCAGTAAATAATAAGTTTATGGGGTAAGTTTATTCATGACTTTTTAAAGGTGGAATACACCTAAAAATATGAATTTCGCAAGTTTACTGTGGTTTTCATGCTTTAGTGGAGTATTTGCTTCTTACTAGTGAATATATTGTTACACCATCAAATAAACTCTAACTTATGGCACCCCTATGAATGAATGCTTCCAAAATGCCCTGTCCTTGACAGCCCTGCTCCACTCTTGTAAACCAAAAATTGTGGCACCTTTATGGAACTGATTCATCTCAAATTTGGACCTAGTGAATTTAGAAACATAGAAACAGAGCGAGTCAGAAGGGGCCTCCTGGGCCATCTAGTCTGACCCTCAGTTCCAGCCGGCTCCATTCACGACTTGCCCACCATGTGCATGTCCAGCCTATCTTTGAACACCCTCACCGATGGGGCCTCAACCACCTCCTATGGAAGCCCATTCCACACCCTCAGGTTCCTAACTGTCAGGAAATGCTTCCTGGCATCTAAATGGAACCTTGGTTGCCTGAGCTTTGCTCCACTGGAGCACGTCCTGCCTTCCTCTGCAGGGGAGAACAGGTCTCTACCCATCTCCATGTGACCTGTATGCCGCCAACAGATCCCCTCTGAGTCTGCTCTTCTCCAGGCTGAAGAGGCCCAGTTCCCTCAGTCTCACCTCATACCCCATCCCCTGCAAACTGGCCACCAACCTTGTGGCCCTACATTGCTCTGACTCTAACCTGGCTATATCCTTTCTTAATGAGGGATCCAAAAAAGTATATTTAGTACAAGTATATTTCTGTTTGTATTTCCATTTCCACTGACACTTGATAAATACTTCACAGAATATAGTTTGAATCACCTACGAGATTCACCATGCACTTCTAAAGCTGTGAAGAGCAGTCTAGTTTATTTGCAAAGAAGGAGATCTTTATATGCTTGGATTCCACCCTGCACACCGCCAAATTCTCCATATGGCTAGTGATTTAATTTAACTCCAGTGGGGAATCAAGTTTGCGCAGCATTTGGAAGATAAAGTAACTCAAATCTGTCATAAATTGGATGCCACAATTAATGTAGCTGCATTAGCAGAAGTAGGTTTGGGAGAAAACTCACTGGAATCTGTCCCTCTAGCATTTGTGGACTTCCAGTTGTGTTTGGCCTGGTCTTGCAAAGCAAGCCAAGTTGAGAGAAGTCTGCAAATGCTTGTGGAATGAAGGCTGCATAACCAGCAACCTTATTCTGCATCAGCTGCATGAGCAGAAAGGTTGCTGCTGCTGGCAAAGGAGGAGGAGGATGCTTGGGTAGTGGTTGTGTGGGGCTGCATCCCTCCATCATCAGGCGCAGCAGCACCACTGCAGGTGGCAAGGAAGAAGGACCCTTCTTGTGCACCACGTGCGGGGACCAGAGTCCAGGAAATTAGCCATCACATTCCAAGCCACAATATGGCTTGCTCTGCGTCCCTAAGTAGAGGTGCCCAGACTACCATCTGGTTTAGTTTTGTTGGACGGATTTCAGCCCAAGGATATGGACATAGTGCTTGGCCAAGTCTGGTCAGCCACCCACATGCTCAACCATTGCCTCTCATGGCTTCATATCTAAAAGGGAGGGGAGAGCCAATAAGGTCCAGGATGTTGCAATTTCCTCCTTGAGAGAGGGGGTGGCACCAGCCTCCTTAAAAGAAATGGTAGTCAGTCACTCCCATAGAAGCCCGACCAGGATGATTCATAATGATAGATGAGTAGCCACCCATTTCCTGGGCATGGTGCTTGAGTGAGGAGCTGCCAGCCACTCTAGGCACTCTTGAATGAAACTGATATTCTGGACCCATTCCAACTGGGTTTCGGACCTGTTTCAGGAACTTGAATGACCACAGTTACCCTACTGAATGACTTTTGTGGGGAAAAGGACAGAAATCAACCCAAATCCCTTTGATTCTTTTAGAGGCTTTTGAAACCACTGACCATGACGTCCTTCCGGCTAGGGTGACTGGGTTGGGAGCTGGAGGCACCATGTTGCAGTAGTTCCCCTCCTACTTGAATAGCCAGTTCAGACGGAGATGCTGGGCAATTATTGCTCTTTGGCTTGGCAGCAATGCTATGAGGCTCCACAGGGCTCCGCTCTGTCTCCTGTGTTGTTCAACATGTGCATGAAACCGCTTGGGAGAAAATCTACAGTTTAGGACTGAGGCATCATCCACATGGAAATGGCATCCAACTATTTCTCCTTTTCATCATTTCCAGGTGAGGCAGTGACTGTTGTGAATTAGTGCATGGACAAAGTTCCAGACTGGATTAGGGCCAGTAAAATGAGACTTGGCCTCAACAGAACTGAGATGCAATTAGTGGGTGATCTATTTGCTTGACTAAGTAATAAGCAGCCTGTTTTGGAGGGAGTTGCTATCACCCAAAAAAGGATCAAGTCCATAGTCTGGAGATGTTCTTGGATCCAGCATTGTCACTAGAGGCATAGGTAGACTCAGTGTTACAGAGCCCCTCTTATCAATTTAAGCTGATATGCCAACTATGTCCCCATCTGGACAGGGATAATCTAGTTCTGGTAAATTCTCTCTGGAAACTTCAGCTAGTCCAAAATAGGGCTGCGGGGACTGGTCAACATGATCATATTAGACCAATAATTTACCTTGGCATTCCAAACCTAAATGTCTCAGGACCAGTTTACCTGAATTATTCTCTCCTCCCATATTTACCTGCCCTGAGCCTAACACTGTCTTCAGCAATCCTTCACAGGGAGCCCCCACCAGAGGAAGGACAAAGACACTCTTCTCTGTTGTGGCACTCCAGTTGTGTTGTGGGCTTCCCAGAGTGGCTCTCCTGGCAGTCACATTGTGCCCTTTTTGGCCTAGGTTAATTTCCTAGGCCTTTCAGTCTTTCAAGCTCTGTTTCCCAATGTCTCTTACTGTATTTTTTTTCTTTGTACTGCCTCTGGCTTTTTAAAAATTTCTGTTATAGCTTTAGATGTTTGTGCTGTAATTTTACATGTTGTACTTTATGGTTTTAATTGTTATGAATGCCCAGAAAGCGTTGACAACTGGGTAATATAGAAACTCAATAAATAAGCTTATAAAGATTTACAAAGCTATATGCAGTATAGCTTACATAGATCTGTGAGAAAGGAATATTTACATCCGTAGACTTTTTCGCTTTCACCATATTACTGTTTTCTTGAACTCACTATGGAGCCAAGCTACAAAGACTCATTACTCAATTCAGCCTGACAAACACATGTTTTTCTTTTAATTGCTAGAACTATCTTCTGAAAACTCTGCAAAAAAGAATATTTGTGTAGGTTCAAGTATTTTTGTGAAAATGATTTGTACAAAATTACATCCTCATTAAAATTACATCCTCATTACTACCTGTGCTAGTTTACAGCAATCTCTTCTTTGTGGGTGTTTCTGGATTGTCACTGCTCTACTTCATTGCCGCCTGGTATTTTGTAAATAAAAATAGAACTTCAATTGTTTTCCTCCACCCCACCCAACAAAACCCTGAGGACAGGCTTTTTAAAGAATTGTCTTCAACAATTAGGGAATCCAAACATCTTTTTTCAGTTTAATAATGCACTTCCTAGTCTTTGTGAAAAATTACATCAATTAAGGAATTTGCAGCAGTATTAATTGTGCATGTGGAATAACCCTACTCATTCAAGCATCCTCTATATCATTACAGTTCCCACTCTATAAACTGTCTTTGTGTGCTGTAATGATGCACTCTGTTAGATTATCTAGTGACACCACTGAAGTTTGGAAGCTGGGATAGGGGAATTCACATGGGCTACCAATTTCCCCTGCTCTTATATATATGAATGTATTCTCCTTTGTCTTAATGTTTTTTCCTCTTCACATAGTTTAGATGGAGAATAGCAGCATGAGCTTATGTGCCAATTTTATACCTTGTATTCATCATACAAGGCACTCAAAGCTACGTAGCAGCCACTGTGGTACATACTTAGAAGTAGATTATGTTAACCACTTTCTCCTAACAAAACTGTAGCTGATTGATTAGAACTTGGATGGATTAAAAATGGGACTGTAATTTACAAAACAGTACTTGTCCCAAGCAATCAATTTACTTAGGAACACTCAAATAGATTCAAGATGAAATTTCTTAGCAAACATTTTTTATGAGAACATTTCAGAGAATTTTCTTCTTCTTACTCCCTAGGAAAGAAAAACAAAAGGTCGTGTGGAATCTCCTTCCAACATTCCCTACCGTTCTTTTGTGGCAGCTGTCATTTCCTTCCCAGAGTGTGCCAGAGCATTGTGGAGGATGCAAAACAGGAGCTAGGCTGCCAATACAGTCACTCATGTTGCCACTTATACTCTCACCAGAAACAAAAGCACTTGGGGAAAGAAAGAAGTTGGGTTATTGACACTTAATACTTAGCCCCGCTGCACAGGAACTGCTAGATAATTTCACCTGCTTAAAAAAATTGAAAAATATATAAAAATTGTGAAATGGAAACTCTAATAACAACAGGCTAGAGGAATTTGAAAGGCCATTTCTAGCAGCACTATTTTTAAGTTTTAAAAAGCCAGATAACACATAGCCCATGTGTCCAGGATAATCCTGGTGTCTCTAGAGGTGGGACAACGAAGCAGGAATCCACAATTGGCCAAGATTCCCAGTGGAGGGTGAAAGAGTGCTTTTCATTGCTTTTGGCTTCCAGCAGCTTTAAACTACTCTATACTTGTGAAGGAAACAGTGGACACAAAATGTCACAATACAAAAGAAAAGTTCAGTGCCTTTTTGCAAGCGTTTTTTTCACTGCTGCTTGCTTAGTTTGCTTCTGCACAGGGTGGATGGCAGGTTAAAATGCTCATAAGTTGAATAAAGCTCATGCTGCACTGAATAACCCCGATCCACGGTTTCCTAAGCACGGTACTGCTGCCGACCTCTATCTCTGTGCTACTTTTCCCAAGTAGCCTTGTAAGGATACACAAGCAACCTAGGAAGGCACCTCTGCTCCAAAGGATTTTTGTCCAGTTAAGAACTTTGAAATTTGTGACACTTTCATCTAACATCCTTTGTCACTGTTGATTTGATCCCAGATCAAGGCAAGGGAAACCCACTCATCGCTTTGCTTAGTGTTTAAAGGAAATTATGCTGTCTTTAAATACTGCTTATGTATATAGTACACTAGCTAATCATTGGGGTCTATTGAAATCTAATGAACTGTACATCAAAAGATTTGGAAACTACTAAGCCAACTTGCACTCTTGAGGTATCATTTCAATGCCTGTAACACACAGTTTTACCATCTGAACTTCTGCACTGTTTATTTGTTGCACAGAGATGAATAGAAGTTATTCCTACAGGAGAAGATGCAGTCCAGGAGGTGAGGGTTGTGGGCTGGCAAAACAACTCCCCTTTCTGGAATCAACAATGATTCAGGCAGAGACCAGTCTTGACGTCAAAAGCATCCCAAAGTGCAGCTGCTTCCGTGTCTTCCATACAAGTGAATGGAAACCTTTTGCCTATCCAGAAGGAAGTAAAGGAATGGCATAATCGGATACCGCTGTGATGAAGGAATAGGAAGCTTGCCTACCAAACCTCATGCTACGGTGTACTACAGTTTTGAGGGTAAATGACAGATTTCAGTCTTTCTTTGGTTGTTTTCTTGAAGACACCCACCAGTGGCTTCTGCACAGAATGGTTTTAATAAGTGGAGAAAACACAGCTCAGTGGCAGAGCATCTGCTTAGTATGACAAGGATCCTGAGCACAATGGCTGGCATACCCCAGCGCTTTTCAGACATCAGGTAGTAAGGCAAGGGAGGAGGGACTCTATCTGAGATCCTGGGAAAACGCTGGTAGCCCGTGGTGCAGCAAAGCCAGGGCTCTTGGAGGCACAGCAATAGTGCTTTTTGATGGGAGGGCATGCAGACACTTTTTGCTCTCCTCCCCTAAATCCCTTGTTAGCATTATAAAAAGTGCTTTCCTTGTAAACCGATTGGGTTTAAGGCAGGCGTCTCAAGCACACTGTGTCCAACATGCTGCACTGAGTTGGGCCCATTGCCCCTCTGGCCCCTTCCACTATTCGGTGATTCTATCCAGTTCATCCCATTGTACTGAGATGCTGTTTGTTATCAATATAGACAGACAGACAGATAGAATGTACTTTGTCAAAAGAAAACATGTCTGAAACATGATGAAGTCCAGGGGAACCAGTGCGGTGTAGTAGATAAGGTGTTGCAGTGGGACTCAGGAGATCAGGTTTCCAGTCCCCATTTGTCCACAGAGCTCACTGGATGATTTTGGGTCAGTCACTAACTACCTTAACCCTCTCACAAGGTTGTTGTGAGAATAAAATGGAAAGGAGGAGAGCTATGTAAGCCACCGTTGTTCTTGCAAGAGGAAAATGGGCAGGGTATATATGTAATAAAAGAAGTAGTAGAAGAAGAAAGACTAGAAAAAGTCCTTGAACAAATGAAAAAAGTGTCTTGTTTAAAGATTTAGCTAGAAGTTCATGGAACGCTATTGTGGCAAATAGCTAAAGATATATTCTTGATTCCCTATAAATTATTGTTCAAAAGAAAGAACAAACGAACGAATGAACTTCTAACTTCTGCTGGAAGTGCTTGAAATCATGCAGGCTTGTGCAACAAGACATATTTGCAAATACAAATGTTGCTTAGTATACTCTGTAAGGAAATTAGTATAAATTGCAGCCTAGTTGTGCAGTAAAATTCCTTACACTGTTATTTAGCTGCCACTGATGGTAAGAAAATGTCATGATCAAATAGTCTTTTTGCAATTTAGCTAATCTTATGCAAGGTACTATGGTACACTGGAAAGCAACAGAAAATAGGCCATGGAATCAGAATTATTCAAATCTATCCTTGGATGGGAGAAGTACAAGCAGAAATTTCTCAGCACAAGAATCCCAAATTAGCTCATCAGTTTCTAAAGAAATAGCTAATGACAGTGGGCAATGTTTCTACATCTTCATGCAGAAATATTGTCCTAGGGAATAATAATCTTGCTGATTGTGGGCTCTATTTTTCTAGTGCATACTTTTTAGTATGGCTCATAGTGACTGACATCCTGATCCCTGATTTCTGTGATTGGAAGAGTGAACATGTGCAGACCTGTACACATTTGTAGTTGTGATTTATCTAGTGAAATATTTCCTCTGTCTAATCCCCGCTTTTCACCACCCCAGTTCCTCCCATATACTCACATACAATACATGCACTGCTCACACCTGCAATTCACATCCCACTTTCATACGGCCTAGTCCTTTCTCTCTCGCCTCCCCTTCCACAAGCAGCACTCAGTCCTATCTTTCCCTAGGCCTTATGTGCTGATAGCGTTTACAAAGGTTGGAATGCTTATCAATATTCTATAATTCAGCAGATGAGTCGATGCCCAAGGAGGCTTAATCTCAATCAACCTACTTTAGAGCTTTTACAGTCACTGGCTATGGAGGCTTCAATGACTTATGCTTCTATGATTTATTCCATTTATCAAAACTGGGTGTAAATTGGCAAAAAAGCTCTTTTCCCCCTAGGAAATCTACAAGTTCTGGCTTTAATTTGAGTCTTCATTCATTTTTCTTGCATTCTAAACGATCTAACTTCATAAGGAGAAATGAAAGTCAAGGTGGCACAGTGCCATTAAAGAACAAATAACATGAAACATTTCTTGTCCATAAAAGAAGTCCTCAACCAGGTCTTCCCTGGGCTTATACTCTGCTATTGTTATTGATGGTGTGTGTTGTCAAGCTTTGTCAGATTTATGCCCTCTGATGAATGCACGCCAAAATGCCGAGCTTCTCAGCTCTCATCAGCTCAGTGCTGGCCTTTCCTTTGGTCCCCTTCTTCTTCTGCCTTCGATTCTCCCTCCTCCAGTGACTCTTGCCTTCTCATGGTGTGCCCAAAGTATGGCAACCTCAGTTTCTTCATTTGAGCTTCCAGAGAGAATTCTGACTTCATTTTATCTAGGATCCACTTGTTCATCTTTCTGCTGCTCCAGGGCATTCACAAAGCTCTCCTCCTGCACCCTGTTTTGAATGCTACAGGTTTTATTCCTGTCAGCTTTCTTCACTGTCCAGCTTTGTCACACACACACACACACACACACACACACACAGAGTGACCTGAAATACAGTAGTGTGGATGATCTTGGCCAGTGAAGCATCCTTACACTTGATCTTTTCTAGTTCCTTCATTGCTGCCCTTCCAAGTCTGAGTGTTCTTTGCTGTGATCTATAAAGCATAGACAGATATTCTTCTGAAATTATTTGGTGCCCCCAGTAGCCAACCTATATTTGCAGCATGATCTCAAGTGAGTGCCTTTTCCTTTTTTGAATTCAGCTTGAATATTGAGCATTTCTTGCTGCATATAGGGTGAAATTCTTTGTTGCAACAGCTTCAGTATCACTTTGGTTGCATGGAAAAATAATGATTCTATGGTTGCTGCACTCTTTTACATCTCCTTTCTTGGGGACTGGAATGAGTATTGAATTTTCCCAGTCTATAAGCCATTATTTTGTTTTCCATTATTATGTATTTGTCAACATATTCTTGTTAGCATTCAGACTAGCTCAGTTCCTGAAGCAGCTTGGAATACTTCTCTTGGTACCCAATCTATTCCAAGTTCTTGGATCCTTCTAAGTGCTTTCAGAACAGTCTTCACTTTGCTTTCTGATATTACAGGCTCTTCCTCATAGTATTTCTCTTTGAAAGAATCTATCATCCTTTTGTCTCTTCAGTATAATTATTCTGGATATTGTTTCCTTCTCTTTATTTTATACAATCAGACAGTATGCTCTTCTGCTAGTCTTCAGCATTCCTCATTTGGGTTTGAATTTGATTTCTTGGATCCTCTGGAAAAGATCTATTTTTTGTCCTCTTTTGTCATTGTCTTCTATTCCTTTACACAGGCCATTGTAATAGTTCTTATCTTTATGGAATAGTCACTGAAGAGATGCATCCAGCATTGTGACCCTATTTCTGTCACCTTTAGCTTTTGATTCTCACCTGTTGTTAGCATTCATGAGTGCTTCTTGTCATCCATCTAGGCTTTTTCTTTCTTGTTGCTACAGAAATTGTCTTTTTACATTCTTCCTTAATAATGTCTGCGGTTCCAGATCACAGTTCTTCTGGTTCATGGTAAACAGAGTTGAGCAATGCAAAACCATTCTTTATGTAGATTTTAAATTCTTCAGAAATGTTATTTAAGTTGTGTTTTGGCTGTGTGCTTCTGTTAGAGATCTCAGCTGTACTCTGATTTTTAATCTTAATAGTTCTGCTCTTGGACTTGCTTTGGCTGCAACAATACCAATGACAAGAATCTACTGGCTTTCTCTGACACTCCCAAACCCCCTCCCATGCTGAGATGTGCATCCAAGTGGCGAGGGGCTAATACGTACACAGAAATATACAATGTGTGATCTAAACTACACGGTTGCTCATTCGTCAGCACACTTTCCATTCATTCCTTTAATAACAGAGGCCTGGTGAAGAAATCAGGGACACTGAAGGGGGACTTGGCATCCAGTTCCAAGTTGTGAAGCCTTGCTGAGTGCTGAAAACTCTGTCCTGCTATTGATCTGACTCTGGTACCAGCTGGGAAAGAACAGACTAAAATAAGAATTATGAATGAATCATGCCTTTCAGTAACTCGGTTTAGGTTTCTACAATTAATCACAGCCATTTTACACTTGCCCAATGGCAGGATTTTAATTTGTCTTATGTCTGAAGGCTTGTGTGAAGAAAGTGAGCACAAGGACCTTGCTTTACCACGCTCACTGCTAGATCTAATTGTCTACTCTCTCCGAGGAGTTTTTAGTGTGTACGCTTACTGATGAAGCCGGTGATGCTCTCCGAGTACAAATTGCTTTTCCTTGTGAAACTCAGCAGCAGGGTGTTGGCAGAGGAGTGGAAGAAACAGATAAGCTAAAATGCTGCTTTTATGACTGCAATAATTAACGTCAAAGGGTATCATTTAGACAAAAAAATGGAAACAGCCTAATGGTATGCTTCCTTCACGCATTTGTATCATTTTCCACATCCATAGAGAGGGCATGATCAAGTATTGCCATCACTTCCAAAGCATCGCAGGTAGACACGCATTGTTTTTAATACTAACAAACACACGGGCTGAAGAAGATTCAAGCATTTTATGGTGTAAGTCAGCACAGCAAAACCCTCAGGGCTTTTTCCTTGATTGCATGAGTTGAAGTCACTTTTCACTTTGCTGCAAGGGATCTATCAGCAAAGAAATCAAATTTTGCACATCTTTTTATGGGGGTGGATAAAAGGAGCAAGATTGATTAACTGAAGAGTATAAAAGACTATAGATTTTTCTGACTACATGAGGGTAACAGCAGGATAAAATTTTCTAGTGATCCCCTTTTAAGTCTGTTTTCTTGGAAGACTTGTTGATTTCAGTGGAATATCCAAATAAGATGCTTGGGAAAGGTACGTCAGATAAAAAAGAAGGTCTGAAGTGTGTGCTAACACCAGTTGATAATCCATGTTGTTACTGTTCTGGGTTGAATCCAATATTTCTGTAATTTAAGTTGCATTCATTTCAGTGAGTCAACTCTAAGTAGGACTAACAAAAAACCCAATCCGTTCTTGCTTTACAAAGTAAGTACATAACAACAATTCATTTCAGACCATCTATAATATTCCTGACGAAATATCAAATATCTATTATAACTAATTCTAAGACTGCATGTTTGGAAAGAAGGCACTGAATTTATTGTGGATTCTAGGAAAAGTTGTTGACATAAATGAATATCTCTAAAATACTGAGGTCAGATGGTACTTTAGTAGAGAAACAGTCTTTACTGAAAATATATACCCAAAATTCAGCATCCCAGAAAGGAAGGAATAATCATTAGCAGAATCTATCATTCAGGTAACTTAAATCAATCACAGTTAATTTGGTCTAATAAGACATGCAGATGTGATTTAATCTGTTATGTTTCAGGATAGCTGAATTAGATGTATTACAAATTTATTCAAGAATAGCCCTCTACTAAATGCTGCATTTTCTCTGCAATGCACACACAGAAGCCTTCCTATCCCACACCCAACCTAGCTGATATCTCCTTCCAAGATTTATTCTGACAGCAAATTCTTGAGCTCAGGCAAAACATCTGTGCAGTAAAGTTTTCTTCTCAGCAAAGTTGTGCAGTTTGGAAGAAAACAACTAGATCAAAAGATGACCATGCAGAGACAGTGGGTGTTATACAGAGAGTTTGATGGCTTTAACACCCAGGTGGAAGCTACCTTCATCGGGGGACAGTGGCTGTGACTCCACTGGTCCGTCATTCCACATGGCTCATTCCATGCATTAAATCCGAATGAGGCATCAACTGTACCACTTCAGAATGGGGGTAGGTTGAGGTGGTGATCATTTCCAGTGGCTTCCCTTTACTCCACAAGTTTCTTTTCCAGACCAGGTCATGCTGAAGCCCCCTCTGATGTACCACTCCATAATCACCTTGCTCCTCATGCCGGGGAGGTTCTTAAATGGGCCCCACTTTTCCATGCACAATGGATTGGTCTCTGCGCCTTCAATCTCCACAAGCTTCTACAGGGCTTCTCCCCACCGAACGAACTCTTTCTTCAGAAACAGCTGGGAACTCTGCTAACCTTTGGAATCCAAGGTCAAAGAAGAAGAAAAATATCCCGACCAATAAAAACTGAAGCGATGTAAGAGACTGTGGGGTGGGGGATTGCAAATTTTGCACGCAAGTGACACTAGTATAACAACATTTAGGAAACAGAACCAACTATTTATAAAAATAATTAATAAAACATAATGTAACAATAGTAAAGTCCCAAAGGCCTTTTGAGTTTGATGGAATGAAGGAATCCAAATTTTCCCCTTCAACTGCCTGAATACAGAATCCTTAAAACCCTAGAATAAAATGCCATTTCAGGTGCATATACATGAATTCATTATGCGGCTTCACCCCCTTCCCCACACACACACACACACACACACACACACACACACACGTAGCAATGTTACCTAAACCAAGATGGCAAGGGCCTTAGTGGCAACAGCACTTCCTGCCTCTTCAGCTTTCCTGCTCTTTTTAATTTGAATTTCTTACAACCCCGCTCTTTCCTAGTTCCACCCCTTTGGGCCGTACCAATAATTCATGGAGGTTACATTAGCTAAAAGGGAGAGTAAGATCACGGGTACGAGAAGCACAAGGGCTGCCCAGGCTGCTCCATCAAGGCGGACCAACACGCAACCCCAGAGTGCACACGTGTGCACAGACTCCAGGGCACAGACTCTCCCAGCACATATAAGCATGCACATCCCAGAGCAGAAGCAGACCCACTCTCCCACCCGAGGATTAGACCATCTACCAGTAATGGAGAAAGGCTGCAGCAGGCGCTGGTCACCGCAACAGTACTCAGCGCAAGCCCCTGCCTTGACGAGGGACTGGGCAACTCAGACTAACAGCCTGAGCGGAGCCTCTTTTAAGACTTCCCCTCTTAAGGAGCGGTGCTAGCACTGCCTCGCGGTCTCGCTGGGCAGGCAGCAAAGCCTTCCTGCTTCGAAAGGCTTGGAGCAGCGGGAACACTCTGCACATGTGCAGGGGCTGGCACATGTACCGTTGTGACTCTAACACTTGCCCACTTGCAGGAGCTTCCAGCAGCAGCCTGCTGCTGCCCAGAAGTCGGCCACAGCTCAGTGAAGAAAAGTTTTATTTTTAAGGGAGCGGTGGACAGGAAGGCAGAAGGTGAAGGCAGCCTGTGCCCTCTGATAGGAGCTTCCCCTGGAGTTGAGGTTGGTGCATTTTTTAATACAGAGCATAATTCAAAAGTATAATTCATCCAGTATAGAGCAAAAGTGATAAAATCCAGAGTTTTACCACTTATTTATTGCCTTATTCTATGTACTATGTAGAGCAGCTCTCAAACTAATCGAAAATATGAGGCAGAAGTAATTTCGTTCGTTCATTTTAAATATCTCCCCAGATTTGAAATGCAGAGCGAAGGATCTGTTATTCACGCTCTTGGATTCCGTTCAAGCGTGCAATGGGAGCTCCAGGGCCCAAAGTACTCGAGCGTTACCAGTCATTCGTTTGGTTTCGGCTCTTCTTTATCATCATTACCCCGTGTCTTTACACCGTCAGCATGAGCTCAGAGACAGCTGAATTATGTCACGCTTGCAAAAAGTTGTCACTGTGCACAGTTTCAGAGCATGTTTTGATCCCACACAGAGAAAAAACATTTGGTGTCGTGCCAGTTAATAAAAACCTACCATTAGTTCATGGTAATTTATCGGGAACAATTATGGGATGCATGTTTTGATGGGTATGAGGACGTATGCTTGCCAAGGAGCTATAGGAAATTAATATAAGACAAAACCCAGGGAAATACAAGTATATTAGACATTTTTGATTTAAAATAGGACTTGGGCCAATACAGTAATGTGACTGTGTAATATTGAGAAGTATTGATTTCCACTTTTTCATTCACAATGTATGATTATTAGAGACATAGTTGTGCTGAATTTAAAAAAGCAAGATCTTGATCCTGGTGACTTTAAATATGAATCTAGTATTATTAAAAAATAAGTATTTTTAAAGAAACGAAGCAATTACAGCTGTTGTGGCATTTTGGAATGTTTTTTAAAAGACATAAGGGCACGATATTTACTGACCTGTAGTTCAGTAATGATGGTCTAATACTGAATCATTTTACTTAGGAAAAACAATGTGAGGCGAGCCTTAGAATTATAACACATGCTATATATTAAGAAAATCATTTGCTCTTGATTAATGAGAGTATTGAGAAGCCAAAATTAGCCTAAGCTTCCTTCTGTGCAGCTATGGCACAAGAGACATGTTATCCCTTTTTGAAGGCTGCATGAAATATTCTAGATATTTCCTCTGGAATTGACATACCTGACGTGACCAAACCAATTAATTGTTTTGTTTTAATCTCATGAAGCCGTTGTATTGTTTCTGTTGGGCATCCTTTCGTTTCCCTGATTGCTGCTTCTGGATATAGTTTTCTTCTTTGTTCTCACTGCAAGTTGCCCTCATCATTGGCTATAGTGGCACATTTGTTTCGTTAGATCGTGACATCATTGCTGGAGACACTGCATCATGTCATACCCAGTACATTTTGTGGCCTACAACAACAAATTATATTACACAACAGTGAGGATAACAAAAGCTGATGACAGTGAGGGCATAGGAATAAAAATGGTGGCCGGAAGCAGCAATAAGCCGGGAAACAATCAAGTAACAAGCAACTGCAGCACCTTCACAATCATTGCAAAGAATCACAGAAATGCTCAGTAAGAAACGTCCCTCTTCTTCAACCTGGTGAACCCCAATATTTTGGACTTCAGTTTCAAGGATTCGTGTCCCTTGGCTGGGGCTGGTAGAAACTGAACTCCACCAGATTTGGAGTCCATCAAGTTGGGGAATGCTGCATTAATGAAAACCTAGTTTTTCAATCCTCACTGTGTTTGGTTTTTACTTTTACTTTTTTATTTTTAAATAGAAATAAACTCTACAATTCCTTATGATTATTCCCCCCACCCTTAACATCTCAGAGGAATGAAGAAAGCATTTGAGATGTCACACTGATTTGATTCCAGTCCTTGTCAGATACTGAACCATAATCCAATTTGGTAAATGAATCAAGAAGTAAATAGGATATTGGTTTTATCTATACACAAATAACATAGCATTAAAGGGAGGCTCACTGTGGTATGCAGCTGGCTGTTCTACATGACTGCATAACACGGCTGATTGTTTGGAGAAATATCATTAATAAATAACATGGTGAAATGATAGAACTTCAGTTAAAGGTTTGCATATTTATCCTTTTGGTTACTGCAGTACGTCAACTTGGACTGGCTCCAGATCTCCCGAGGGCTCACCCAACTAGCTTTGGGTGAAAACACTGAAGCTGTTCCCACAGCAAGGTGCTGCTGCTCTCTGAGATTTTGAGACGCCTCCACCGTTCGGGCTTCCTGTTGGAACTGGTTGGGACCTATTTACAGTCTGCAGCCCAGAAACCGCAAATCATCACTGTATCGACATTATGTCTTATGCTAAATGCTGCAACATGAGCACTGTCATTTCTTGTTGCTATCAGCTTCCTTGTGGAGAGGATGGCTTCCAGCTGTCAGAATATGTGCTAAACAGTCTGCTAATTTGGGTATCGTGCCAGGCAGAACAGAACAGAAGTCAGCACTTTTTAACCAG
This sequence comes from Varanus komodoensis, assembly GCF_004798865.1. Taxonomy (NCBI): domain Eukaryota; kingdom Metazoa; phylum Chordata; class Lepidosauria; order Squamata; family Varanidae; genus Varanus; species Varanus komodoensis. The sequence goes on from NW_025335468.1 coordinate 19,196,953, forward strand.
CAGGTTTATCTCTGTTTTTCCCCCATGTAACATATGCTTGTCTCATGAGCTGATCAGTGCAGAGTATATACATCTGGCTTTTAAAAGAAGGCGATTTTCTCCCTACCTGGGCTGCTTCTCAAATGCAGCCACACAGGAGGCAGCCCTTCCTGGGCAAATATCAACTTCTCCATCCCTTTTGGTTACATCAAGGCTCTAATGTGGATTGAGCGCATAGCATATGGACTGTGGGATGAAGAACACATGGAAGCAGTCGCTTTGCATGCCCCCCCCTTTTCCACAGTGCACTGACATGATGATTACACGCAGCTGCCTTATACTGGGCGAACCCACTGGGGCCAGTGTCCTTTACCTGGAGCAGCTTTCCAGGGCCCCCAGCCATGGGCAGAATTTGGCCCCTGACTCAGGTGGCAGATGCTGTCCAGCAGTAATAGTTCCCCTCGTGTATGTTGCCATCTTCCTGCGCCTGTGGTCACCATGCTTGATTCAGGGCTGGTCCCCTGACCTGGAAGACCCTAAACAGTCCCCTCCTTGAGTAACTCTCTCTTTATTGCCACAGTCACCAGCTGCTGTTGTTCCTTGTCCATACTTCTCATCACTGCGACCACTTGTTTCCTTGATAGGCAGAAAACCCGTTTGCAAGTGGGCAATGCCATCTGTTCCTCCTCCTTCTCGCCTCCACTGTTCTTCAGACCAGGGCAAGAGGCAAGTGACAAGCAGATTGCCATAGCGATGAGGAGGATCAGCTTTGGGGGTTCTTGCCAATAAGCCTCTGTTGCCGTGTGGGGCTGTAAACAGGTGCCGGGTCATTGGTCCCCTGAGGCCAGCCATTTCTTGGATGTTGCTGCCCTGGTCATGTTTGCCGTCTCAACTGTTCACCTTCTCCCAGCACACCAAGAAAGGCCCCGGACTTGAACAGGCAGAGACGCAGCCAGCCCAAGGCTGGCATTACATGAATTGCTCCGCGGCTCTTCTGTGACACATGCTGGTCCCATTCCTTTTGCTGCACTGCCAAACTCATTTGACTGAGCAATGGAAGAGTGAGAAAGCAGCGGTGAGAAGACAGCGGGCAGAGCTGTGCCCGCCCTGCAGCCTGCCCTGCAGCCTCTACCTTGTTATTTGCTGTGCTGTGGCACAATCGGTGGCTTTCAAAGGGTTTAGAGAAGGAATAAATAAATTTCCAAATGCAGTGGAGGACTCTGACTTAAAATTCAGCTACCTGCATGGTCAGCCTCGGTACATGAAATGGAGGCTGGGGAAGCAGAATCATGTCAGCAAAGTATGTTGGGCAGCAAAGTATCTCAGGCGGAAAAATACCCTGGGCCAGCGCAGGGACCATCTGCACTTCCCAGGGACCATACTCCAGGGATCCTCAGCCTCTTCAGATCAGAGGCACATTTGGCATTTTAAGAGAACACCGTGCACACTCTCACCTGAGACAAGGGCTCAGATGAATCCAAATACAGATGAAGCTGAAAGGCAGAGCTTCAGTTTGTAGCATACCAGTCTCCCAGTTCAAAATTAATAATGAAAACAAACAAACAAAAACCACTCTGAAGAAATAAAATTGAAAGCAGGAGTGGCAGGGATCCTGATGGACACTGAGATGTGTTTCCTGGTAAACTAGTTCCCCTGGGCACCAAGCTGAAGACCCAAGACAGATACACCAGATAACACAGTTCTGGCTACTCCGTTTTACTATGCATCAAACAGGCCAAACTAGCAAAAGCCTCACCGAATGAGTCACCATCTCTGGGCAAAGCATTCGGTGAGGGAAGTTGCCAAGAAATTTCCATTGTTGGGTAGAGCTCAGTTTGTACCCTGCACAGGGGCAAATGGGGTGTTCAGGCACCTCACTGCAGGGCAACTAAACCTCTTGTAGTTCACGCGGTGTCCAGCTAGATAAGCAGAAGAGAGGTGCAAACGTCAACGAGGATGAAACGCTTGTTCTCAAAATGGCCACCAATTAAAATCCATGACAGCTGAATGCACTGTGGAACACTACATTCCTTCTGCAGTAGCAATCAACAAATAGCTTGAGAATAAACCAAAAGCCTGGATGTATAATCAACAGTCTCCGATAACAGCCACATTTAATCCCCCCCTCAAAAGCATGTCTCCACGAGGTATTCTATAGCCCCAGTGACAGCACATAAAGAGAGGCCTTTGATAAAGAACACATATGCAATTCTGGCATTCCTCTGAGATACTAGTATGGTGGAGATGTATTCAAGATACCTTCTTTATTGTAAACTATCAAAGGCTTCATTACAAACTTTTTGGATGTAGGTCAGTTGTCATATTTGTTTCCAATCTGAGATTCATTTTCATGGTAGGTTGTTTTTTTGCTTTTTTTTACATCCTTGTGTCCAAAGATTGTACCCATCTTTGTGCTTGTATATATAAAATCCTATCAATTGGAATCTGCCTGTGCTTTGAAAGTCACCAGCCTATACATTAGACATAATGTCCCACACAGGCGATTTCTTCATGTGACACAGAAATGCTTCACATTTTCTGATTCTGAGTGCAATTTTGAAATGTTTTAGATAGTTCGGCTCAAACAGAAACTTATGAACGAACACATGGGAAACTGGCAGGGGCTGGAAATAGACGGATCCATCCATTGCTAGGGTTGAATCCCCCACTTGTTAGTTTTGGCAGTCTCACAGAGTGAACAAAGCCAGAAGATTTCTGTACAGATGGATAAATTAGCCTATTTTAAGTCATTTTGCATGTGTTCATTCATAAGTCTATTCTGTTCCTGCATTAATTTTCAATTCTATTTTTAAGCCCACGCCCAAAGAAAAAGAGACAACCTATTTATGAATTACTTTCTTGTGAAATCTTCACAAGATTTCCCCCCAAAGTCTGCATTGCAAAACATATTATGTCCTAAAATGCATTGTTCTAAGTACACTTTTGTGATGTATCTGAAGGAAAACTGCATTCCAACCTGAACAGAGAGGATCAGTCTGCATCCAAATTTGCAAAGCATGAATTCTTCAAGTGTTCCTATTTTTGAGCTCCCATCATCCACCATTCTTGGCTGGTGGGCCACATTCAGCCTGATAGTGACCAGGCTATGTTGGCCTAATATATTTAGGGTAAAATCCAGTACATATTTAGACAGAAATAAAACAAAAAGTCCTACAACTCCCAGTGTACCTTAACCAGCATGGCTAGCTGGGAGCTGTAGGACTCTTTGTTCTGTCTAAACTTGCATTTGACTGCACCGTGGCCACCCCAAAGCTCGGTTGCTAATCCAACCTCTCCAAAGCTGCCCATCACCCAGGATAAGTGCCTTGGTTGCCATTATCTAAGATACCCAAGGGATCTTTGGTTCCTGTTAGTACCTCAAGACTGAAGCAAATATGATGCTGATAAGAGAGAACGGTATACTGCATTCACCATTCCATTATGAATGTTGGCAGTTCTTACTGAAGTTCATCCATATATGCAACTAGAACAATAGCAAACATGTTTAACTTCCTGCTACCCTAAGCCAGTTAAGTATGCTCAAATTTTCCTTTTACCCTCAGAAATTTCTTTTTATCTCCAGGAAGCACGATCAGGTAGTGGATAAAGCTGTAGTAACATCAAAGCATGCGAGTTAAGCTAAACTAAAATCACATAATACAATATTATTAAGTATGTTTACTCAGAGTCCTACTTTGTTTAAGCAAATTTCATCTGTAGGAAATGGGCTTGGGAATGCAGACTTAGCTGTGAAGCATATGCAGTCATCTTACTTAATCATGATAAATACAATAGGTTGGATCCGGATGAATTTAGTTGAACTTAAAACCTCTCATGGGTTGCATCCAGATTACATTATTAAAATCTAGATCCTCCCATCAAAATTAAGTTAGTCATGATTTAAATCCCACTGAGTTAAATGTGACTAAGCTATTCTGGATCCAACCCAATATCCTGACTTTTACTTCAACACGGAAATCCTTCTTTCCATTATGCATAATATCTTTCCGAATGATGGTCTTAATCTTGTAGCTATCCCACTGGAAAAAGAACCTTTTGCGAAAAGGAAGACACTGCAGAATTGGAATGTGAATCCCTAGCTGGGCTTCTTTGCATGCACCACAATTAAGCAAGTCATACTAACTATTTTTATAAGAAAGATAGCAGAGGTCCACAATTTGGCACATCTGCACCGTTCTGCAGATGTCACCAAATGTAAATGGTAAGTAATGATTAGAGTGCCTACACTTTCTAAATGGCTAATGGAGGCTGAAGCGTTCCCCCCAACACCCCCCACATACTCACAGAGGTAAATCTAGTCATTAAGTTTTCTTCAGGGATAATTAAGGTTTCTATCCAGCAAGTAATGAAATTCCGAATTTCTTCATTGGACATTCAGAGCCAGGATGAATTTAATACCTCACTAAGACTGCTTTAGCAGGATTGTCAGTGGGAATTCAGTAACTGGGTTAGAAAATATTAATGAAGCATGAAAACAGCAGCTTTTAAGCAATTGGCACTGCCGTTCAAATGGATTTTCTTACTGCAGGTTAAATAAAGAGACCATTTGGAAGCATGAAAATTGGCCTATTTAGATATTTTATTAATTTTCTTGCGCAGAAAAGCAAGCTAATGTGGAAGATGTTATTGGTATGTCCATTGCCACATTTCATCTTGGTAAGCTCATTATATTTCCATCTCTCTAAACAGTGGCAGTTTATTCCTGTACCAATCCATGAACCACTTAAACCAGCTTAGTTTCAATGAAATAAATTACTACATTTGTTAATTGGGCCATTCATTTTTAAGGCAATCCATTTACACTGTTTCCTTCCCAGTGAGTGAATACACAAAGAAGGAGACGGCATAACCTGGATGGACCTGTGACCATGCAAAAGAAAACACATATGAGAATATATTTTAAGTTAACTAATGGATACTCAGCTTAAAGCCATTTTTGGAACTGACACTTCACATGCCTAAAAAAGCATGTTTTTCAACTTCTCCTCATAACACCCCCACCCTGAAATTGTGACACATCTAGAATTTAGCACAGTAGACTCAGAAAAACCCGAAGATGTACTTGTAGTAATGGCTGCACTGCTACAAAAATGAAATCAATCTTCTTCCCTTTTTTTGTTTTAAAGGGACAAGTTCTAAAAGCAGATCAGGCAAATGTTATTTTCACTTGCCAACAGGTATATCTTGATATTCAGAGACAAAACAGGTAAAAATATAGGCAGAGATGGTTCTAAAATGTAAAACAGGCTTTTACCATGATTACAAATGCACTGCAAAAGAGCTGGCACTCATGTATCACATTTTAAAGCAGTTATTCTGTGCTCCATTCACAGGCAAAAAGAAAAGCCTGAAAAATGTACCTTCTTGAAAAGAAAAAGAAAAGGGGGTGGGGGTCTCTCACAAGAAAGCCGTATGTAATAGCTCCAATCAGGTTTCCATAATTTCTTGTAAGAGGAAACCTGTAGCTATCCCCAATTACAGCCTCATTTGATCCGTGTACTAATACTGAACTTGAATGTGAGTTATGACAGTTATGTAGCCAAATCTAGGCTACTGAGAAACAAGGTATCAGCATGTTGGGGGAAATGCCACAGTTTGCAGAAGTCAAAAACAAAGGTTTAGGGAAAATATTCCAAAAAGCAAAGTACCCTCCCCTCTCTCCCCCCCGCCCCCCAAAAAAGCCCAATGGAGGCCCACAGTATGCTGAGTGGCCAAAGAATGTTAAATGGCTGCTGTGAACAGGAGCTGGAATGGACTGTCCTAACGGTGGTTAGCAGGCTGGCTGAAATGCTCATCAGAAGCACTCAGTACTGCAACTTTTTATTTCAAGCCCTGCTTGTTCTCTATTAACAAAAGTATTATTTGGGGGAAAACGGGTGCCAACTTTTTTCCTACCCAACTGTATTTCAGACCGCATGTAATTATTTCTCACCAGCCCAAAATTTCTGGCTCTTATAATCTATAAGCTGTTATAAACTCCAACTATGGGAGATGTTTTTTAAAATGTACCTGAATATTTTGTAGGATGGGGACAGCAACATGACTGGCTGGGGAATGCTAAGATCTGTGGGGGGGGGGGGGTTGGTCTGAACATGAATACGATTACAGCTTTAATCTTAGGCCTTTGTACTGTGTAATGTTTACAATTGTGCCCCAGCAAGCAAACCATCAAAAGATAGCTCTATCATGAATTATTACAACAATGTGTATCCTGATTTTCAGGACAGAATCAGATTCTTTCCAGTAATGGAAAAGATTTTCTAAAATTTAGGATGTTCAGACCAAATTTGTGCCAATGCAAATTCATAAGAATCCTTAGTACTTTTCTCACTAAACTGTTCCTCTATAGAATACCTTAAAAGCATTGTTATGTACTCTTTTTAATTCATATCTGCGTCTTCGTCTTGGGATTACTGGACTATTTGGTCTATACTGGGGATAGTTTTTTGATCAATTCTGCCAAATTTTCATCCAACCAGTTGTGTGATTTGCTTAGATAATGCTGATGTTTCCATGTGCCAGGTTTTAAGAAAAGATGCAGATTTTTGTTTCTTCCATTCTTTGTTTTTTAAAGGCAATTCTGAAAGGGGATTATGAATTTGGCAGGCATATGCTGTCAGAAAAAAAAGACTTTATAATAGATCCTGCTTGTTCAGATCAGAATATGCACGCAACACAGAAAGAATCACATTATTTTAAATTAATCAAAATTAATACATCCTCTATGTTAATTCCCATAAATGCTCTGCACAGTTTCATTTCAAATGCAATGTATAAAAAGCAAGGTGGTTTAGGGTAGGTGGAAAACACCTTCTCCCAGTTCCAATAGAAGAAAATAATAAATCATTCTCTGGCCTCTTATGTCAATTAAGCTGCAATCACATACACATCTACCTGGAAGTAAGTTTGGGAGTAGGTTTCATTAAATTCAGTGGAACTATTTCCAAGTGAACCTGTACATGAGTACACTCATAGTTAATTAATAAAGGAATAGGACAGGCAGTATTTTCCCCTCACTGTAGAAAATAATATAACAAGTGCATTTTTCTTATCTCAATAAACTTTTAGATGTGATCTGTGTGCAAAATTCCCCTTTAATACTCTTAGCCAAGTCTTATGCATCCCTAAGTAAGGTAATTTCAGTAAGTGCAGAGTCAAATTATATATTATCACAAGCACATGTAATGGTAGCCTAGCATCTTTTCCCCCACACTGGACTCTCGCTCTCTCTTGCTCTCTGCATGTATGTGTGATTCGTAGCAGAGAAACAAGGGTTGCCAAGTAACCAGAAAGCAGAACATCCTGGCCTGATCCTGAGCCTTGAACAGAGGTTAGACATAAAAAATCAGCCCATAAGATTTTAATTTACAGGAAGCAAATGGGATGGCACGAAACTAAATGAGCTGCTGCAGATCAAGCTGCTGCTAAAAGCACCATTGCAGAGGCCAGCTCAGCACTTGGCAACCCTACAGCAAGCTGTCCCATTCCAAATCAGCGCAAAGGGCTTCCTCCTCCATGGAGTTTCCAGTGCCCATTCGTCACACACAGAGAAGCACAGCTGCACTCCACAGAAAGTGGGCAAGCTTCTGGAGGGAGGAGATTCGGAGCAAGGAAGCAGGGCCAGCAAAAGGGCGAAAGGATTTTCCAACACCTGCATGTGACCTACACCTTGTCCCTCTGCTCACTGGAATCAACAGGATTAGCAGAACATCATTCTGTGCAGGATCAGGATGTTCGGCTGCCACCGAATGCTTCCAACTTGAAGGGGTCCATTGAAATGTTAAGGGTGGCCGGATGTTCTCCCTCATGCAGGGCTGCTCATGTTTGAATGTGTGCCTGGAAAATCGGTCTGTGTCATAAAAATTGGGGATGACAGCTTGGATGCTGTGACAAGCGGGCCTGTGAAGTCTGATTAGGACTGCCATTGTTCTCGGATCTGCATGGGCAGCCAAAGCAGAGGCAGGTCCACGGACTTGCTCACTCAGCTAATTAGCATTCTTTTGCATGGCAGGAGCTGTACTCTCTGAGACTACAGCTAGAAGACCAAGAGGGAGGCAGAACAGATGGGAAAAGGCAGGAAGCCACCTTCTCGGGTCATCCCAGAAGTGCAGCGGCATTGGGCATGTCCCACAGCATTCCAGATGAGCTGCTAAGTACCAAGTTTCTCTTAAGCACACATAGAACAGTCTTTCCCCTTGCTTGCTTGGGGTGTCTTAGGGAAAAAAATATCAAACCTAAGCAGTGCTGAAGATGATAAGACATGTGATTGGCCAAAAAGCCTTGTGCTCCAATTTGATCTTGCAAGTGTCTGGAAGTGTGGACTGGGGAGATCAGGAAGCCTGGCAATTCTTCGATTAGAGCAGGAATGCACAGAAGGTAGATCTCCAAATGCTTTGGATGTCAGATCTCAGAAATCTGCCAGCACAGCTAACGGCCAAGAATGGTGGAAGCGGATGTTCAGAGCTTCTGAAGATCTGCTTTCTGCCCATCTTGGTCAGCTGTCTGCTTGTCATTTCTCTTGAGAAAAGGTTTAGAAGGCAACCTGTTCTCTCTTACAGGTTGGTGACATGTAAGATCCGTGAGTTGCAATGAGATTCTGAAGTTGCTTCAATTTCTCTTGACCCAGTGTAAGATACCTGATTGGATCCAGTTCTTTAACCGGCTGGAACAGCCCCTGAACAGAGTTCTCCCTCCCTCTGTAGCCCTCAGTGCCACTTTCCATATTGGCACAGGAGCCAACTGGACAAGAAGGTGAAGGGAAGCATCATCTTGTCCATTCTGCCAGTGGAGAAGCAAAGAATCCTTTGGTGGATGGTAAGAGCCCTTCCGTCCATGAGAAAATTATGCTGGTTCCAACCCACTTCCTCACACACACAGCCACAGTTTTCAGTACTATGGTGGGTTGCATTTCATTCCTACTTAAATTATAATAATTATATATAAACTAGCTTCCATCTTTTAATCAGTTATCACATAGAAGTTGATAGATGAGTAGCCACCCTACTAATTTCTTAGAACAGATTTTTCTCTCCAAGATCTAATTTAAACAAACCAGCACCAAGGTTTTTTCTGTCTCTCTAACTTTGAATGAAATATACTGGATGGCATTATTTTAAAAACCCACTTCATTGGTAATCAAGTTAGTCCCAGAATATTTACAAACCCATGAAAGAGAATTATGGTGGGGAGCTTAGCATTTTACAAAATAGTATACTGTTCAGTCCCCCTGCTGAATCCCTGGAATCACAGCTTTGAATACCGGCAAAGCTGACTCTGTCCCTTATCTTTCTGAGGGAGGTAAATTGAGTACCATGCAGCTCCCTGTGTCTGTTAGATAAGGCCTTAAAATCAAAGGTTTGGTCTTTGGTTGATAGTTATTAAAGACCTTCTGCATTTTGCATGAATCCAGGGCCCCAAAGTCTGTGCCAAAACTCCCTCCAACATTGCACTCACTGCTTGGATGCCATCCTTCTCAGAATCATGAATCATACACTGGACTTCTGGATTTCAGACTTGTTTCTGGGCAGAGTTTGTTCATACAATTTTGATCGGGTAATGTGTGTCTGTTATACAACTACTGTCCAGACTCCATAGCTCCATGCTGTGGTGGGATTCATGCTAGGATTAAAAAGCAGCTTGATAGAAGAGTCTTTCCAGATGTGTTGAAGGTATAAGAAACACAAAACAGGAAAGATGGTCTCCACAAGCTTCTGAGGTCCAGCTTTGAGTTTCCAAAGGGTAAGCACGTCTGGTTTTTTGCATGTACTCCAGTTTGCTTATTTTGTAATAGCTGTTGAAAAGGATATAGATAGTAACTCTGTTAAGTAGAGATGCTGGAGACAACTGTAGTGGAGCCAAATAATTTTGGATTTCTGTGAATCAACTTTTTATGAGACATGTGTATTCTGTGGACTCATGGACTAGTTTTGGGGGAGATGTGTGTAAATGTGTTCTTATACTAATATGCATTAGCACACATTGAACAAAATCCTTATCTAGCCCAAACAACCCTCATCTATTGGACGATACCTGACATTCCATGAACTGTAGAATGAATGCAACAAAATCCACATATTCCTATTGTTCTGTGTGTTTATATATGAGGAATATAAGTCAGACACACATTCTATTGTCAGACAGGCCACATTTGTGCTATGGCATTTACTGGAGCTATGGTGAGATGACATTTCTCGGACGTGTTTTTGTGAGAAAATGTCGGAGATTGTTCTTTTCTTTGCCCCTCGCTCCATCAGAAACAGAAGGTCAGTCTCCAGGCATTCCTCTAAATGTGCTCCACTTTTGTGGCAGCCATGCACAGACCTTACACATGCGTATACCACACAGAGGCATAATTGCGCAGTGCTCCAGATCAACAGTAGATCTGCAGTCTTGTGGAGGATGGACGGAGCCTGTCTCCCTCGTAGTGACAATGACAAGAGCAAAATGTAAGAAAAAGGAAGGAAATCAGGCACTTCCATGGCTAGTGGTGAGCCCCACTCTATAGAAAATGTTGACAGATTGTTCTTTTCCCTTTCCAAAATTCAGTGACCTCTCTTTGCCCAAACGAAGGATAGAAAAAGTCAAGACGGCTCTTGTGCATTTACATTTCTTGTAAGACATCTGTATATTTAACTTCTGCTTCGTTTTCCCATTTCTGCCCTAAAAGCTGCTTTAAACATGCCACTAGTAGTGGAAATTTACACTTTGTAGTTACTTTGCTGTGATATGATTTATGGTTTATGATACATAATTGTAGATGTACCTCCTCTGTCATCAGAACATTCACTTTCTTGCCTTCCCAGAAGGATGATTAGGTTTTAAATATCTAAATATTCACTTTTGTAAGGCTTGCAATACTTACATTTGCCAGTAGGCATCACTGTATTTAATTCCCATCTTTGTACCCTGCATTTTAATGATTGCTTTAATGATTGTAAGCCGTCCCAAGATGCCATGCATAAGAGATGGCATACAAAAGTTTTAAATAAATAAATAAATAAATAAATAGATTTCAATGTGGCCATTTTTCAATGCAGTGTTATAAAAACACTGCAAGTATATGTACTGTATATGTATATGTTCCAAGAGCACAAAATAATAAAACACTACATGGGACAGCTTACTCAGACAACAAATAAGGAGTGTAAAGCATTGGAAAATGGTCAATAAGCCCAGCAGTCAGAAATATGTATGCAGAAGGACCCACGTCTCCATGGGGCATAGATTCCAAGCCCCCCAACAGATGCCTGAAACCACGGATAGTAGTGAGCACTATAGTGTCAGCCCTCCACATTTGCAGATGAGTAGAAAAATTGTGAATAGCTCTAGTCCCTTCCGAAACCTTAACTCTTAATACTGTGCACCAGACGTGAACTGGTAGTTGTATTACAACGACCTCTTTCACAATTTGAATAACCTTTAGCTTAAAACAGGGCCCAACACACTGGAGAGCAGCCCACTCTGGGGAAACACAAGCTGTGTCATGTCGCAAGCCTCACGCGTGACCACACACCTGGTCCTGAGTCTGGTGCCTGCCCCACCCTTGCTAGGGGGCAGTACTCCATTCTGAGACATCGTGGTGGCGCCTGGGAAGGGGAGCATTCCCCGTGGTCAACTGTAGTTAAATGAAACTGAGAGCTGAAATAGCAGATATAGCTGTTTTACTGTACACACCCCACCCCCTCCTAATTACCATTCAATCAAAAGCTTGGGCAAGTACCTTGCCCCAAACATTACTAAGAAATGTACCAACCAGATTGTATGGGGAGGGTTTGTCCTAAGCAGGGAATCGCCATAATGCTTGACCTCCTTGGTGAAAGGCACACTGGTACAAGGGCCTCATGCATAGATTTTAATATCTGAGCATATTCCTGCAATCGAGGCTGTCATTCAGAAATCCAGACTACAGGCTCTAATGGGCTTTAAAATTTAAAGCTGCCACTATCAATCATTCTAACATCCTAATAAGAAGTGATTGATTCTCTTCCTGTACTGCACCTAGCATCAAACCAAAACATGAGTTAGCATGCCAAACCAGAGGGATCCAATCCAGTATCTTATGCTTGGATAAGAGACTTAGATGTGGCTCCAGAATCTTCTTGCAGCTCCGCCTTGCATGCTACCCTCCCCATAAGGGAGACGAGGCTGCCTACCAAACTCTTTCCTAAGGGAAATGACAAACAGGCAGCTGACCAAGGGGGGCAGGAAGTAGAACTTCAGACGTTCCAAACTTCAACTCCCACCTGCTGTGGGATACGTATCTGGTGCCTTGGGCCAGTTGGTGCCCATCCCCTAAACTCTGAATTCGGTGAGGTTCCAAGTAGATGTCAGAGGCAGTCGTAGCTGGTACAGATCACAGAGATCTAACCTTGATATTATTTGACACAGACAATGATAAGTCATCTATCTCTTTCCAGGAAGGGCAACAACTGTGTGCAGCAGCCAAAGCAGGTCAGAGCTGCCTTGTGCCACTGAAACCACTGAGAGACATTCAGTGAAAAGGATGGATCTAACCACTCCGGCTGCAATCCTGGTCCTTCACAGAAGAGACTGAAGATTAGCTTATCTCGTGTATTGCAGTTGATTTGGCTGGCAAGTGATGGGTGCATCAGTGTGAAACAAAAACATGAGGTAACTTCTGCTGAAAATGACATCTCACTGGTGGCCTGGGATGGTCTCTTGGCCCTTGGCCCTGGAAATAGAAGAGAGCAAAGGTCAGCTGCAAACCCAGTGAGTCAGGTGAAGAGGAGGCGGAGCAGGACAAGAGAAAGCCTCTGCCTGCCCTGTAAACCTCCGTGTGGCTCTTTCACTTCATGCTCCCCCAGGATACAGTGCATGTTGACCCACTAACCAGGGCCACATAGGAACATGCTGAGAGTGACCTTCAGACAGGTGGTTTAGTGCTTTTGCAAGGGTTTTCTGCCTACCACACTGACTTGGAGCAGTGGTTCAGGAATGGCTGTCATAATCAGCAGGCAGGTGCCATCTTGGTTCAAGGAGAAGAAGACTGGAAGCAAATTTAGACCTCTCTAAAGGAGAAGGAAGCCTGCCTCAGACCTGCACATTCAGCATTGTGAGGCTAGTGAGATCTTTGCTTGGGGCAGAGATCAATAATTCATCTTGTAGTTCTCCCACTGGCAGTGGCTGAAATACCTAATAGGTGAACTGTATTTCTAATTTTTCATATGAAATGTAACAATATGGACAGGTTCCTTTTATCCCCTTTTCCTTCCCCATTTGTTAAACAGAACATCTCTCCCAACAAAGTCTTCATTGATTGTGTAGTTTTCCTGTTTGGTATAATTATTTTATTGTGTGATTTTTGTAATGTAGAGAGGAGGATATTGTGACTTTTATATCTTTTTATATTTATAGTTTTTATTTGCAATCTTTCTTATATCTGAACAGCAGCAAAACGTTCAGTAATGTAGAGAGTTGAACATTTCAGGTACAGTTCTATGCAGGATTGGGCCAAACAAAGTCTTAGGATTCCTACCATGTTCCACTCAGGCATACTGGGAATTATGGGACTTTTGTTCTGTCCAAATTTGCACAACATTGTGCCCTTAATTCTTCAGTTCAGTTAATATTGGCACTTTAAAAAAAAATAAACTACAATAAATGGTACTTTTTAAAATTGGCATTTTGCCTACTTTTTGTCATTCCCCTTCTTTTCATATTAACCTAGCACAGCAACATCTGAAAGGTGGTTTTTGAAGTACACAACATCGTGAGTGGCTGCGGACTGAAAAGCGAGCTCTTATAAATGGCTGGCTGTCCATCCAGGGATCTGAGCACTCTTTCCCGAGCAACTCCTCTTTGAGTTTGCACAACCGGCAAGTCCTTCTGCAGCACGGCTACCTCCAAAATCCAGTAAGCGAGAGAGTGAGTGAGCGAGCCAATCAGCACGGTGCTCAAAATGATTGCTTTACTGCCATAGCAACGCACAATCAATCCCCCACCTTCTGTCATTATGTACACAGTGGTGCCTCTAATAGTTCATTGTTCTGTTCAAATATTGGCACAGACCTATAGGAAACACCAGCAAGTGACAGAGTCTGATCACGCAAAGGTCCAAAAGGGACGGACTGAGAGAGAGCACGGGGTGGGTACCTTTAACCGGATGATGCATTAGAAGGCGATAGTTCTGCATTAAAACAAATAGCCAAATTGTTCACGCCAAATTGTTCACGCCTATCTGAAATCGTACAGATTGCATGCTTGCTTCTCAAGGTAGCATAGGTTAAGGAGGCTTATTTTGCAAAATGCTCCCTTAAAAAGAGAAGAACAAGGCACAAAGTGGCATCCAATCACTGCTGTTTGTTTGCCACTCTGTGATTTAGCTACTCTAAAAAATTTCCGCACACAGACAGCATTTGCTCAGGACAGTGCCGGTTCCAAGCATTTGAAAGCCCTTGTCCCCCCTCGAAACACCCCCAAGCCCTCCCACAGTGATTTAGCCTTCTCACTGTCCCCAGCTGCTCTTGCTCCTCACCCTCTCCCTCATCTTTGCTGCTACTTGCTGAAAAGGTAGAGGAAGTGAGTAAGTAGTCCGTGGCATGCATCTAGCAGGCACGCATCCGTACCACCATCGCCATGGTCTGGGCCGGAGCAAAATGCACATGGACAAGTAGGTTGCAGCGAGAGAAGGTGGAGCAACTTCAGGAGGGTCCTGTTGGTGCATCTCTGCCAGGGTGTGGGCCAGCAGCTGGTGCCTAACCAGGCCTAGCCTTGACCCTGGCCCTGCTTCTACCTAGAACCTTAAATAGTTGTGATGGTCAGGAGTTCTCCATCAAAATATCATTTCTTCCTTAGCAATAGTCACTTCCTGGAAGTAGGCATCACATGTGTATTCCAGATCAGATGCAGACCTGAGATCTGAGGCCCCATCGTGCCCTTGGCATCAACTCTAAACCATGTGCTGTAAGAGAACTTCTAGTGCAGTGTGTGTAACAAGCTAAAACTGCAGTGCCCTAGATGTGCCAGTGCCAGGGAACACAGTGGGTCTTGTTCCTCAGATATGTATAGGCTGGCACTTAAATTCCGAATCTAAACCATAACTAGCTGGGAATGGTACCATTGAAATCAGTGATGGGTACTTCTGATTAAATAGGCTTTAGATCATGCTGAAAATCATTAAAAGCTATTAGACATGGGTGAAAGTCAGCATTGCACTCTGGACTTGATGAGCTTCCAAGCCCCACTCGCCGCACACATACACACCACTGCCATTGCCCTTAATAGCAATTTGAATTACTTCACTTACTACGGAGTGGGGTAAGCCAGTCCTGCTGCTTTTAGGGTGCTTCTGCTCAGCTGGCCCAGGTCCTGCCCTCCCATCAGCACTGCCACCAGGAGACCCCAATTACCACCCACCATGAAGAAGGTGGTTCTTCATGACTCTTAAGAATCATTGCCTGCGTCCATGTAGGCTCACTGCTGGGCTGGTTTATTCTCCATCACATGTGGAGTGAAATTATTTATCATTCCATGGTTGCCATTCATATAAACTTTTGTGCATGGAAAGGGGGAGGAAACATCTTGTCCTTCACCACAGTGTCTTAACCCAGCCCTGACTGTGAGCTCAGATCTCAGCATTTGCCGTTTGTTTCTGCTTTCCCAGAACGGTTCTGTGAAGGATCTAGTTGTTATTCATAGACTTGATTTCCTTGATTTTGTAAGGTTACCCAAACTTTTGGCCATCCATCAAACCAGGAAAAGGTGCAAGTTAACCAGAACACAATTGAAAAGGAAAGAAAAAGTTTAAACCCTGCAAATGCTTCCCTGGAAAATAAGTGCATATGTTAGAGGTACTGATGGTAAGTATGGATGAATATATTAGTTTCAGTTTTCCATTTTCCATCCTTCAGCTCATTCTGGCCATTCTCACATTAGTTTATGACTTCTTTTAAATAAAGCCTGCACAAAAATGTGTATAAATTTTCATGTACACATGTTACATGCAATGTTTGTGCAATATATAATTGTACAAGCATTTTTCCTTATACTATGCTTTTTCAGTAGTATATGGCTGTGATTGCACTTTTTCCCTAATATACACACCTTTATGTTGTTCTAGTTGGGTTTTGGCTTTACAGATTGCATCACAAAATTCTGAGAACTTCAAATATTGCAGGCCCATGATATTCTATCAGTATAAGGATTCAGGATTAATGTTGATTTATTAATCAAAATGCCAACTGCACAAAGTTCTCCCCCTCTCCTAGTTTGTGCCCATTTGGTTTCTTCACATTAAATCTTGACCAACTTCATGAAGGATTCATCTTTTGCTCTCTGTTGCCTGTCCCTTATACATTGAACCAATAAAAAGAAAATTAAAAACATATAAAACCTTTCCAAAGATCAGCCATGGAATAGCTAAACAAGCACGGCTGCCAGCTGGATTTCCTAGCAAGCCTTTTGCAGCAGGAAGGATGCTGTGGCTAGTCATATTGCTCTGACTTCTCACGGTGGTCTGCTACCCTCCCATGGACCAAAGACACGAAGAGGAAAGGGAGCCCTGTGGTGCTGCTGGATATTTGTGATAGCTACCTCTGTACTCTTTTAGGTCTGCATAGCTCTAGAACAGCAAGGAGGTGAGGGAGCTCATTCAGCAGATGGCACGAGGCATGCATGGAGCAGATGCAGAGGAGGATGGTCCTACAATCATCCCCAAACATTTTGCTCCATCCCAGGAAGAAATGGTTCAGCGTGGAATGAGAGGCCAGGGGATGGACAGCCTTTGAGGCTCAGTGTAGATCAGGGGCCGCCAGCTACTAATCTTTGGCCATTTCGGTCCCGCAGGGGTCCCAGTGCTTTTGGCTCAGTGGGCAAATCTGGAATGTTGGCCTGGCGTTGTGAACTAAGCGGCCATCGCGGGAAGGGCTTGCTCATTCCTCGAATGGCAGCCATGGTAGGCATAGCAGGTCGCAAATCAGGAGTTCCCTGGAAGTCACTGTGGTGAGAGCAAGGGTCGGAGCTGTAGCTCAGTGGCAGAGCACATGCTGTGCATGCAGGAAGCCCCTGGCTCCATCCCTGGCGTCCCCAGCTATGGCCGAAACCCTAAAGAGCACCTGCCAATAACTGCAACAATAGCAGGCTAGAGGAACTCCGGGCTGAGCGCCAAAGCACAAAACTGTTCTTGTGAACCCGAGTGAGCATAGCGCTGCATACTTGGTGGGACAGCCATTGCTTAGTTAACCATTTATCTACTTTATAAATCAAATTAAAATCGGGGCGGGGGGGGGGGGGACAGACGGTCTTGTGGGCATTAAGAGCTGCATATTTAGGCACCATGCTGCCGACCCTGCCTGAAATATGTGTCTCAATCTCTGGATTTTTCAAATTCTTCCAAACAGCTTATTCTACAAATCTAATCCTCCATGAGGGAAAGAGGAATGTTAGCAGATCATCTGTCACTTCCACAGCCTTCCAAAGGTGAGTGTTGGAGGGGGTGGCTTTGTCAAGCTTTCTAACCCAGGCAGACTTGTTTGGATTCATTCATTCATTCATCTTAATATTTATATACTGTGCTATTCCCATAGGCTCTGGGCAGTTTACAAGAAATTAAACCAACAGTGAGTTATATTGATTAATACAACATATTAAATAAAACTGACATGAGAACTAATCTGGGAAGGCCTGTCAGAAGAGAAATGTTTTCAACTCCCTCTTCAGTGTGGGAATTTGAGAAATCAGACGCATCTCTCCTGGCCAACCGTTCCACAGCTTAGGGGCAACCACAGTAAAAGTTCCCTGGGTAGTTGACACAGATCTTGCAGAAGCAGCCCTCAGAAGATGATGCCCAGAGGACCTGAGCTGGCCAGGTGGATTGTATCAGCAAAGGCACTCTTGAAGGTATTTTGGACCCAAGCCATGGAGGGCTTAACAGTGATGACCAGCACCTTGTACTGTAACGGGAAACATTTTGGCAACCAGGACAAAGATTTTAAAATAGGTGATATGTGGTCTCCCCATGATGTTCCAGAGACCAGCCTGGCTGCCATATTTTGTACTAGTTGCATGTGCCAGAGCTGGCATAAGGGAAGTCATGTGGAGCACATTGCAGAAATCAAGCCTAGACGCTATCAACACGTGTGCTACTGTTTTCAGGTCTTTCTCCTCCAGGAAGAGACACAGTTGACGAATCAGCTGAAGCTGATATCAGACACTCTTGACCATCATTTCTATCAGAACTGTCATCTGAAGGGCTGGGTCCAGTAGCACCCCCAAATGATGAACACAGTCTTTTGAGGGAGTGCGACTCCATCCAGAACCAGTTGACACGTCTCTAATCCTGGATCTGGACCCTTAACAGCAAGCACTTCTGTATTGTCTGGAATCAACTTCCATTTGTTTTTCCTTTATCCAGCCCATAACCAAATTCAGACAGTAATTCAGAGAGGAGACTCTGTTGAGAAGAAGCAGCAGATGATGGTAAGGAAAAAAAACTGGATCAACATACTAACATCCAGCACCATTCTTCTGGATGCTCTCTCCCAGAAACTTTGTGTAGATGTTAAACATTATTGGAGCCCTGTGAGATTCTGAAAGTCATCTCCTTTTTAGAGAAGCAACAGTCTCCAAGTTTCACCATCTGGAACCAACCTGAGAGGTTGGAATGGAACCACTGCTAAGCACTGCCTCCAGTTCCCAGTTCCCTCAGACAAGCCAGCAAGATACTATGTTTGATAGTATCTAAGGCTCCTGCAGGATCTAACAGAACCAGACACACTCTCCCTGTCAATCCTGAGTCGTATATCTTCCACTAGAGCAACCAAAGCAGTCTCAGCTCAACTCCAGCCAGGTTGAAATGGGTCCAGAAAATCAGTATCACTCAGGACCAAATGGAGCTGGAGAGATAGTGCCTTCTGGATCATCCTCCAAAGAAACAGTATGTTTGAGACTGGTCTAAAGTTGGTAGATAATTCTGGACAATTTCACATGACCGTCCATTGAAACCAATGGTGGAGATTTACCTGTACCAATTCCAGCATCAGTCCTACACCTTTTCTGGATAAAATAGTTTTTGTTTGACTCCCCCACCTCCCATGATTACCATGCCCAGAAATGGCCTTGTTTAAGGCCTCATGTGCTAGTGGTAAATCTACATCCTTGGATTAGTCTGGGGATGTAACCAGGGCCTACAGGATAGACACTGCTGGCCTTGGATCTGGGGTTTAGGTTTGAGATACAGGATAGTAACTAAAAATGATTATCATTTTAGTGTAGCATCAACCCAGTATACAAGAAACAAAGTAAGTCCCAAGTAAGCACTGTATTTTTTGTGGGCAGAGAATGATCCTTTGGCCCCAGCGCATTGTCTGTGGGCTCACAGGATATTTTGGGTTCCCAGTTCTATGGCTGGGGACAATGCTCTTACTCTGGAGTTGGGTATCAGAGCCCTGCACCCTCTTCCCTGCTCCAAGAACCATTCCTCTCCAGGGTCAGGAAAGCTTCCTTGGGGAGAGATGCAAGGGGGTAGGGAGGGAAGGAGACTGGCAGGGCCAGGATATGAAGCTTTTCCAGCCTCCTTCCCTTCCTGTCTGAGTTACTCTAGCTAAAAGGCTGAGCAGGGAACAGAGATCACATCCACTGCTCCTCCCACCCTATGCTGGACCAGCATGAGCCTCCACAGAACTGTGCCCTCCCTTACTCAAGATCCTTTCGTAATCAGGGTGCCTGCAGCCTAGTGTGAAAAAAGGAACAGCAGTGAATGTCAGAACTGGGATCTGGATGTGAAAGTTCATTAGGTGGATTAAGCCTCCATAAAACTTAATGAAAATCAGTGTTCACAGAGAGAAAATACATTATTGTTCTGATTTTCATTATGTAGTTCAGCAATGCAAATAATTAAAGAACCCAAGGATATAAGAAGCTGCTGTATTCCCCTAATATATATTTATTTGGGTCTGGCTTTCGGTTCTTTTGTGTTTTTTGAAAGACAACCCAATTTTTAACCTTTTGGGGGTCATTTTGGAAAATATCCTCAAAAAACACCACCCAGTATCTTACAAGTGGGCCAAGGAGGCACTGGCAATGAATTGTCACCTGAGACTGACCAGAGAGCCAATTGCTTTAAAGGCCTCAAACAGGTGTGAACCTTACTAAAACTCTGGACCCCTAGAGGTAGCTGAAGTTGGGAGCAACCATAGTGGGTTCCAAGCTATCATTGGAACACACTGGGATCAAGACTGTTCTGAGAGCACCTGTGAGCCAGTGTCTTTCTAGATCTACTGCCTGAACTGAGGGTTTTATGACACCTCATGAGAGGGCTATCCCTGCCTCTTTTGTCCATTTTATTTTATTTCATTTATTTTTGGGTAAAGGTAAAGGTTTCCCCTTGACATTACGTCCAGTCATGCCTGACTCCAGGGGGTGGTGCTCATCTCCGTTTCCTAGCCGAGGGAGCCAGCGTTTGTGTGCAGACAGTCTCCGTGGTCATGTGGCTGGCATGACTAAACACCAAAGTGCATGGAACTCTGTTACCTGCCCACCATTAAAAGTGGTACCTTTTTATCTACTTGCATTTGCATGCTTTCGAACTGCAAGGTTGGCAGGATTTTTTTTTTTTTTTGGGTAGGTACGCTAATATTTATTCATCTGATCAGGTGCTGTTCCACTTAAAATTAGTTCATGCAATATGGGACTCCTGCCCTTAAATGCAGGGCCTTCACACTCTGGCATGGAAGCCATGGAGCAGCCTCTTTCTGGAATGGATGGATTGTTTCTCATGAGTGCATGGACAAGACAATGAACTGCATCTCTTTCCTCAGTGCGGACATCACTGCTGGCTTTGCCTTCTGGCCAACATGCTAGGTAGGTCCACCCATCTGACCTTCACTCCTCTGGAGAAGTGTGCACAGATTGAGCCGGTTTCCCCTTCAGGTCTTCACTGAATGCACAGAGGCCAAAAGATGGAAGCAGGAGAACTGAGGGACATTGACCACTGTGCAAGTGAGATGTGCAATGAACTGGCTGGGCCCAGAGGGACATTCTCCATCTGTTAGTTTCCCACCTCAAGGGCTAAAGCCTGAGTAGGGTTTCTCTTTGCTTCCCTTCTGGAAGGGCAATGTAAAGGTTCCTTTTGGTCAGAATTTGGGGTCCATAAGATGAGTTTCTGACTAGCTGATACCCATTCTAATTATGTTTATTCTTATCCAATTATTTAAAGTGTTTGACCCATCCTACGCTTGTGGTAAGCACACATGCTACAACAACTGCATTAAAAAAGCAACTTCATATTAAGTATGAATTTATTTAAATATGTATATATTGCTTCAAATAAGTGGTTAAATTTTTCTCCTTTGCCACCCGCTTTATTACAGTGATTTAAAAGAAAAAAACCTGTCACCCATTTGAAAAGAATGCTTTCAGCATTATTGCCCTTCTGATAAGTTTCAAAAGATTTTGAAAAGAATACAAGATGAGACTTTCCACAGGGGAAAAAAACATTGCTGTAATTTAATAGCTTATAAATCAGTCAAACAGCATAACAGGGTGACATTCCAAGATTTGAAGTACTGCTTTCAGAATAACTGTAGATTCCAGTACTCAAGATACAAGACTCATCGCTTAAAAAGAAATTGGCCTGCATGTACACATTGCATATAAATGCACCTTACTACATCTTGTAGTACAGGTAGCAAAGTGCAAAGCCTTTTGGAAACTGGCAAAATGACAAAAAGGAGGAACGTGACTTCAAGGTCATCTTAAGGATTGGGAGGTCACTGACAGACCAATTCCTACAATCCCTAGACAGTGTTTTAGGAGTCATAGGACTGTTCAGAAAAAAAACCACTCTCAGCTCATAGACCCCAGTGGGGTTTTCTAAATGTCAGAGCCTCCTCTTGGCTTCTCCTGGATGACCAGTTGTCCTACTTTACAAAGGGTAGTGCTCTATTTTGGAGAGCTGGCAGAGGACAGTCCTCTCACTGAAGGTGTATCCTATTTGATGGGCTGTTCAGTCCAACACTGGTTTAAAGATTAAGCAGAGTAAGGCAGAGAAGCAGGAGCCTGGACTTTGCTCTTCAACTGTGACCATCTAGACAGGAAACCTAGATGCACCTCCTGGCCAGTCTTCCTTGCTATGGTGAGACTTATGCCTATTCAAAGTATAGTCATTGTTATTAAATTTGCACCTACGCTATGCAGACTTTGGGGCCTCTTCGGTCTGCTTTGGCAATGTGTAACCAGCCACCCTGGGCTTCTTCCAGCTTCCATGGGGTCTGTGCAATGGCATCTTCCATGAGTTCAGAATACCAACCTTATGTATGAGGGCGGGGGAGAGAAATTGCTTTGGTGGAGGAAGAGGGAGTGGCCAAACTTCCACCAGGCCTTGAGTCCTCCCCATCCCTTCTCACTCCCATTTCTGGCAAATGCTTCTTGTCGATGCATTCAAGCAACCACCTACATTGTCTTTTCCCAATGCTAGTAATGGAACCAAAGGGTTTCTGTACACAAAGAGGTGAAAAGAAAACAGAAGCCTCATCTCCCTCCTGATTTCCACCTTGCCAGCTGCTCTGACAGCACAGGAGTATTCCCTCGAGGAGAAACTATGGAAAATGGGAAGAGGGAAGGCAACGGACAAGGACTATCAGGGTGAAAATAACTCATGGCCTTTTATGAGAATTTCTAGCTGAGCACAAATAAAAATCCCAAGTATAATGCATAGTATGAGTCAGCTGCTATCCTCCAGATAAAGCACAGGATATTTTCTGAATAGTAGTGGTAAGGTGGGTCAAAGTAATCCATAATGCATCCAAACACTAACCTGGCACCTTTTGCTCTCTGACTCAAATGTACTTCACTAATTCCAGTGAGCTTTGTTGTCCTGCTCTGTTGTATATCAATGAGAATATGAGGGAGTGGATTAAGGGCAGGGTGGTGAGAATTACTTTGCATTGGAGAGAAATAGTTTTTCCTTGCGCGTTCAGTCTGCATGCCAAAGCTAAAAGAAAAATGAGTTAACATATATATTCCTCACAGAGTCCCATACTTGGCTTTTGCATTCATCCTTTGTTCTGTGCAAAGGCTTGAAAAATTTACAGTACCCAGCTATTTGCTGGGAAATTGAAGTGGTTGACTTAAGATGCAATTTCTTCTATTCTGATTGGGATGGAGTTCCATGGGAGCTTATTCCATTCTGTCAAAATCACAGTCCCATTGAGAAGATCTTGACAATGCCTACAATGCCAATTACTTACCAAGTATCTATTCCCTGCAGGTATGCATGCTTTGTTTGTGTCAACTTAATTCCCAGGCATTCTCCTGTCCAATACAAATAGCACCTGTTCAGCAGCTGCGCAGAAGCTGCCTCCCCACGCCTCTCTCTGATTCCAGCTTTCCCAGCTAGCTAATCCGTGTGCAAAAATACTAATCACTAGAGATGATGAAGATCACCAAAGAATACCAAAGAAAACACAGATCAATTAAATAATACTTTAAAGAGGAAGTAAATGGCTTTGTTAATATATTCATTTCCAAGCCTTAATTTTATGCTACTACCAAATTGCTAGGTAGCCTATTGGAGATAAATAACTTACATTCCCACATAATTAGTATACAAACAGAGTAATTGCATACCTATTTGTGCCCTGTAAACAAAGCCATAAACTAGTGTGGGCTCCTATTCTACATGATTGCAGGCAGAATATTGGTGCTAGCAAATAATCCCCTTTACTGAAAGCCTTTGAAAAACGGAGAGAGCAGATTCTCCGCAGGCCTTTTAGTAGATGCTATTCATTGGCAGTATGGCAAATATGAATTATCCTAATATTGTGAAGTGTGCAACATTAAAGTGTCCAAGAGGGGCATTTCTTTGCCTTTTGCTTCTGCACATCTAGTCCTTCCACAATGTAATCATGGATGTTTTATGATCGGAATGAAATGGGCTCTTAATGCTGTAGGGTTTGTTCTCACCGAGAGATTCCATCACATCTTTCGCCCGACCCCACACTCCGCATGTGCCCAACAGCATGTGCTGCTATTTATGAATCCATTTATATCTAAAGAAGAAAATTGCAGTCCTTTACAAAGGTGACCCTCGTTATCTTCCTGACCTCTGGCACATCACAGAGTGTGGAGTGTTTGCCTGTGATGTGACGAGGAGAGTGACATGATCTGCAGGTGTGATTCAAGTGCACATGAGCTCTTGACAATGCGGAAGACATGCTTTTCCCCGCTGTTTATGCATAGTTACCATACACAAGATGCCTCATCCCATTTCACAGCAGAATTCGCTCTCTTGCTAAGTTGACCATCTAGCCAAAATGTTAGTATAAATGATAGAAAAAACATTTATATTCATCAGTTGTAAATAGTGCTGGAAGTCTGTATTTCAGACTATGATTTTACACTTAGATTGAGTGTAAAGTTGCAAAAAAAAAAAAAAGCTAAAATGTGCACAGTTGTTCAAAGTTGCACACATATTCCCCATAGATTCAAATGTGGGTTACCTAAAAATTGCACATTTTAAAATCTGTGAAAAAAATGAATGGGAAAATTTGCGCAAACCAACATAAACACATATCTGATAATTTGTGAACATTGCAGGGGATTCATTCTGCTGCTCGCATTCCAATTTGGAACTGTGAACAGGGTATGTTCACTTGCTTTGTGAGCAGATATAAAGGTATTCCGCATCCTAAATTTAAGTGGCTTGTTTGAGTTCTTGAAGTCCTAGATCGAGTTAGGTCAAGGTCTGTCAGTCTTATCTACCTATTAGACTCTTTTCTATTTGTGATCCTCTTGAGTGGTTAAGCGAGTAAGAACGAGACTAGGAGACTAGGAGATGGTGCTTGGTGGCAGTACCAACGCTTTGGACACCACTGCATGGATCTTTCATGACTCCACCATGCCAGCCTTGGTCTCAGACTGAACTGGAGTGCCTGAAGGAAGAAATCTCCTTTACCTGGCAACTGGTTTTGGGTAGCTTTACCACATGTGGGCTTTCCTATGTTTTGCTGGGAAATCCCTGCACTCAGTGAAACCGCCCCAACACCTTAAAGAAGCTTGAGGAACCATGTTACAATAGCATCAAGGCTGATTTCTGTTATGTTTCAACCATGCGTGTATTTGGGAACACTGAGTGAAAAATGGGGACAAAGCTTCTCCAGTCATCCCCAGTTCATTGAAATTGGAAATTCATTCACTGTTCTATGCATTGTATTAAAAAGACAGAAATGCTCTAGAGAATACAGCATTCGGGGGTTTTTTTTCCCCACAGAAGCTTGTTGTTAGTTGCGAAGTCGTGTCCAACCCATCGCAACCCCATGGACAACATTCCTCCAGGCCTTCCTGTCTTCCACCATCCCCCAGAGTCCACTTAAGCTCACGGCGGCTGCTTCAGTGACTCCATCCAGCCACCTCACCCTGTTTCTTAGGAATTCCTACAAAGCCTCAAGTGAACTGCTATATCTCAGGTGGCAGGGGTGGCAAGAGAGGTGGTACTACTTCTAGCCCTCTGTGGTCATCTGGGCAACTCTCCAGTTGATGCTTCAGGTCACTGGCCAAGGAGGACGTCTTCCACTGATTGGATAATTCTGCACAGTGCAGGACTTCAGAGAGACGCAAATATTGTGAATCACAGAATATCCATGTCCTGTGAGATTTCTGAATGAAGACATGACTTGCTCCGGCTGAGTTCATCTGACTCATCAGTACAATCTGGAGTTCAGTGATAACCTTAACATTAGCTTGTCATGTATTCAGGAGTCAGGAAGGATATTATCATGTGCTCCAGATTTCCAAGGTGGAGAGTGTTTGTTTGTTTGTCTGTCTTCTCTAAGGTATCCATTATCAGCCATCCCCAATCTGGTGACCTCCAGATGTTTTGGACTTCAGTTCCCAACAGACGCTGGGAGTTATAGTTCAAGCTATCTGGGGTGGGTATCAGGTTTAGAGAGGCTACCTTAGTACACAATTTTCTGAACTTGGACAGATAGAAAGGAATAAGGACTGGTTAAGGCCCATAGAAAGTGAAGTTACACATGCCTGTAATTGGACACAAGGAGCAAAGAGGTGCTGATGAACCAACAACTTTCTGGCAACCTCTTCAAGTGCTTAGCCCATATGTTACAACAGGCAAGAGCTATCAAGGTGGGTGCACTGACTGCCTGGGGTACCAAAAGCAATATGGCCAGGTCAAAGAACAAGGGAAATCTGTACCCCCATTAACCAATATTTGCTGATTCCATAATGCCTTTAAATCAATAAACATGTAACCTAGTTTTAATCCAAGAATTCTGTCTTCTCTTTGCACTGTAAGGAACTGAGATACTTAGCATGCAATCGCATGTCAAAATATAGCCTCCTAGAATGTATATATTTAAACATGTCACTGTTCTACAGATTTCCCACCAGAGCATGCCAATAATATTCTCATCACCAAGAAACTCTCCTTTTGAATGATCAACCACTCTCATATGGCTGGAAGAGTTTCTTGGCTCCAAAAAGTATCAAAATGCAAATTTGGGGAGTGGGAATCCATTGGGGGAAAACTCCACGTTGAAAAGTGATGTGTGTGAGAGTCGGGATTTCTTTCTTTTTTAACGTCACAGATTAATCTGGAACAGGATGAGGCAGATTTATGACTGAACATCCACAATGTGGCCCAGAAACTGACTGGTTTGTCTGTTCCCCAACATGATTAGTAACTCCAAGTGCATCAACCTGAGTTTCTTAGAAGGGTGAACATACATGTGAGTAAAATAAATAATATGAGCATTTTATTTTGAGACAAATACATCACTGGAGTATTGCACTTTGAGACAAAATTAAAATTGGATGAGTGATAACAGAACAAAGAAAGGTACACAATCAAATCAACAGAAAAGATTGGCTATTCTTCACAGTCCCTCCCTTTCCTGGCACGTATTAGCTTTGCTGGTTGAAAGTGGGGACAACTACTGGGAATACATACCAGAAACAGCTTTAATCAGTACTATTTTGCTTTTGGACATGGCTGTCAACTGTGTTTGTGAAATCACAGAGAAGGAGAGAAACTATAGAGGTTTATTTCCCAGTTCATGCTTTCCAATCATGTCCGAGGGGAAATAGCATAATTGTCCCAGTAATGGGGCTTGTTGTATCATGGGAATACAGCCAGCATGGCTTGTTGTGATGGGTAACAACCACACAGAACCAACAGACTATCCTCCTAGATGGGCGTGCATGGTGCAACACACAGGTCTGAACAATCAGTGGGAAAGGAGGCACACTGGCCTTTCCCCCCATGGTTTGGCTATTGACCCACAGGCCATGTGGCTTCCCATGCCATCTGAACCTGGCGAGCGCAGCTTGGAAATCACTCTGGAACCCAGAGCTCATAGTAGAGTTCTGGGACAGTTTCAAAGCGAACCCACCCCACTGTGCAGCTCACCAACCTCAGACAACATGGAAGGCCATTAGGCGAATCACACAGGATGGATCCAAGGCACACAGAGACAAGAAAGGAAGCCACCCTAGCTTAGGTTTTCCTTTGTGATCATATGAATGGACCCGCTGCATAAATCTTGCTGCTGAAAAGCATTGAGGCTTCCATTGAATGCTGAAGGCACCACCGCTACCTAGGGATGGAAAAAGCTGTCTGCTTCTGGTCTATGTCATTGTCATCATATTCTCAACCCTGAATCCAATCTGTTTCGTTATGCAGTGTTCTGTAATACACACACTTTTGTATACAATGATTGAGCAGAGAATATCATCAAAATTGTTGTAGGACTTATGCTTAATCTGAAAGATAACTGTATTCCGATCCACATGGCAGATTGGGAAGTATAAATTAGTCTGGTTCATGTAATATTTATTTATTTATTTAATTTATTTTTCGGTTTATATCCTGACTTTTTCCTGCGAAGGACTCAAGGCAGCTTACATCATTCTCCTTCTCCATCTTATCCCCACAACAACAACCCTGTGAGGTAGGTTGGGCTGAGAGTCTGTGACTGGCCCAAGGTCACCCAGTTGGCTCCATGGCTGAGCGGGGACTACCCAGATCGCCTGAGTCCCAGTCCCAGCTCTTAACCACTACACCACACTGGCTCTCTTAATATTAAGAGTTAATATGGATAACTCTTCCTGTTTTCCCCAACCCTAATGCTACCATACCCAGATGAAATTTTCAGAGTCATGGGTTGCTGCTTCCCCTTCTTCTACTAGTCTTTCATTGAAAAACTTCTGCTTTTCTTTCCTTAAATCAATTTTGTAAATGTTTTCACAAGTGCTCATTCAATGACATTATCCCAAGATCATTCAGAACCAAAAATGACTGCTTTTTATCTTGTTCAGAAACTAAATAAATATGTAAAATTGGTTCTGGGGAAATGTTTATTCTGAAAACCACTTTGCTATTCTTCTACAGATAAATGTTTATAAGTATTTTGCCTTGGTCTTTGAAAAAACAACACTTGGAAAAGTACACAAGGTCAAATATTGTGTGTGCACATGCATTTGTGTGGATAAAAGATTTATACACACTTTTTTGGATTGGACAAAAGTTCTTTCCATTAAAAACACAGTTTTTCTTCCAGGAGAAATAGAGGCATTACTGGACATTAGAATCATTTGGCCAGTACCATGTATATGGACTGATAGCTTAGTCTGCTAGGTATTCTGCTAGTGGAATAACAATTTGACATGTATGCCTATGAAAATGTCATCTGGTATTTCAATAATTCTATCCAAACCCTCCAATCCCACCCCTCAAGTAAATTCACCTAAAATTGTCACCCAGGGTACCATGCAAAAATGGTAAAATATCATAAATGTTAAGGAAACATGAGTTCCAAAGAAGAAGCAACAGAAAAATCTTGAGCCAGATTCATTTTCTCCCCTCTGTGATAGGTGTACACATCCAGAAACCACATGGAGAAGAAGCATGAATCATATCCTTTTGCCTTCTCACAGCTTCTCTGGAACATGGAGGATTAGGCAGGAATCACAGTTGATCACTTTTTTTTAAGGAAACTGGAATTCGAGGAAAGGGTACTGTAGTGAAATAGGCAGAGCAAAGGAGCAATGGAAACAGAAATCAAGTAAAAACCGAGAAAGAAGAGTTAGCTATAAAAGGGAATACCATCTTTCTCTGTACCACATGGAAAAAACGTCAAATTCACATGCCAGTAAAGAATTATGTATTTCTCCATATCAAACGTAGCTGTTAACTGGGATGTACATCAGATTTAGCTGAATTGCAAGCTGAAATGGTTCCCATCAAACCATTTCTGGTGTTTCCTGAGGTTATATAGGCTTCTCTCAGAAGTGACCAAAACTGAAACAGGACCTGTCAAAAGGCTTGCCAGTTACTGTCCCCTGTTAAAAGTTTCCCATTTTGAGCAGAACAGAAAGGTCACTAAAGCATCGGGGCAAGTTGAAATACTGGGAATTAATCCCTTGAAAACGAGCTACAGATGTTTTAATTGAGAATTTATCTTTGATGAAAAGAAAGCAGTAGACCTATATTTTGTTGTTATCGCTTTCCTTCCCTGTGGCTTGCTACAGCTCTGCCTCCTTGACATGGGGCATTTCTTAAGAATTAATGACTGGATAAAATTAATAGCCGGAAGGGTACCCCCAGGCTGAATGATTCTCTTATCCCTGGAAATGCCCCATGCTGTTGCGTCTTCCGCTTAATTAGATCTCA
>NW_025335468.1:19226693-19291092 GCF_004798865.1 Varanus komodoensis
ATCTGCCTTGATAGCTGCAGGAAAAATCTCAGGCTAGATGAGATCTAGCAAAGAAACAGACATCACATACCCCATCTGAAAGTTTAGTAACATGCCAAATTAAACAAAAAATAGAACGTGGTGCACATGTTTTCTCCTGGGATTGTAGGAGGATTTTAAAAGAATATTGTAAAAACACGATGTGCTCTGAAGCAATGACAGTGGGAATGTGGCCATTGTGCTCAATGAACAAGGAAGAAGTGATTTCCCTTGACACAAGTTGCGGGGAAACGTACCATCCTATTAAAGAACAGAATCAGGTCCACAAGGAAAGTATCTCCAGCACGAGGCAGAGTGGCTTTCATCAAAATTTCACAAGGACATTCTTTCATATTACCAAAACAAACAATACTGAAACTTCACATCCCTGCTCCGGACTAATCCATGAAGGTATTTATGTCATTTGATTTCACACAATATAATTATGTGAAATGGGACAATGGGCCATTGAACTAACTTGTGAACTAACTCGTCTGGAAATGTTGTTTATGAGGATGATGGGAAGTCCTACCTGTGGTGGTTGATCTTTGGTGGATTCATTTTTGCACGCAAATCACCACTTAATGCAACAGTGACATCATCAAATAAGGAAGATAACATGTCCCCTCCGCACACACAAAGACTTGCTGATCTGTAAAGGGAGTTTTACATGCATGCCAAGCATTATTGCCTCCTTTCCCTGGAAAATAAAGAAATGGCCCCCTGCAATTGAGCTCTGTATGTCCCATCAGAACTGAGAAAGAGCTCCGGATCTAAGGAGACCTCTGTATAATCCAGTGACACACGCTGAAGTACACATAGAGACTGCATGAATCTTGACCTTACAAATGATAGACTAATGCTCTGCGTAAAGTACAATTGGCTTAAGTTCCCATAACCTTTTGTGGTAAACTGTCAAAATTATCTCCCCCCACTACTCACCACACAAACAACTTGATTCATGCTTTAAGTTAACACTTCATCCAAATGGTTATAATCATAATAACTGCCCTAAAATTTAATGTTGTCTGGAAAGGCGCCTAATGTTATCATGTGATGGTGATGATACAAGGCAGAGTGCCACGGAGAGCACTTTTTATGGCTTGCTTTCTGGCCAGAAGTGCTTCTATGTGGCGGCTTGAGACTCTTAGGCAGGGCCCAGGGAGCCCTTCTGGAGCAGCTGTTTCTTTTCCCTGAATCTACTCATTACTTTGAGGTGCTCAGCATTTTCTCCTACTACACATTAGAGAGAGAAAGGCAACCAATATTTCTAGATAAGGAGAGGTGACTGCACCATACTGAAGGAAGGACTTTTCTTTTGGAGATTAAGCAGAAAACTTCTTCATCCAACATTTGAATACTGTTGACTTTCTCAATATGGAGAGATAAATTCTTCATGCCCCTGGCAATGTCTCCCAACTGTAACTACTCTACAGCTAATGGTCTGTTTTAATAGTCTGTTTTATGACCTCGATATGCCAGACAACAAATTGTTCTAGGGAGATGTTGGCTAGAGGATAAGAGCAGTAGAAGCATTATTTAGAGCTGAGAAATATTTCAGTGGGAAGTTCTGACTTTTTTATATGTGCACTTACTGGCTTTGAGCTTGGAAACATCAGGCTGTACCTTCAAGTTGTCAAATGACAATGAGCCTTAAGATAGGAGTCCATTGTCTCATTTCGATACACACACTTTAGCAATGTATATGCTGGTTAACACCCTTTCAAACACCTTCCCAACACTCTGCCTGTGTGTCACCTCCATCTGCCAGTGGTCTGGTCTGGTTACCGAGTAGACACACCTGAAACGTGCTTCTTTAGAGCCTTGTATTCAAGCATCCATTCCACACTCCGGATAACTGAAGCTTGAGGCCCTGTTCAGCATCCTCAATGGTTACCATCACATTCTTGCTTGTTTCATACATACTTTGACATGACAGGGCCACCACTTTTTCTTCATTCTGTGTGTCATGTCTTCCATGTCCTCCAGAGCAGGACTTTTTTTCAAAAGAGAACACCTCCATCTTCTTTCTTATGTCATTTCTACAATTGTGCAAATCAGCAAAACTCAAAGCTCCATCCTGAATCCTTTTCTAGTTCTGTATGAGATTCTGAGCATGCAATTTTCTTTACACATGACAATCCATCTATATTTTGTACATATTTTTCCAAATGTACACATCAGTTTTGTGCACCTTTAAATGGCATATATGCTTCTACCATTGATTGTGTGCAATTTTCAAATGTATGCATGGAGTTGGACTGCAGATATTAACCAGGACAGTTTTTGCCTGGAAAATGAGTAAATCTTGATCAAAAATGAACCGAAAGAAATTTCTCATACTTTCCTCACTTCTGTCTACTCTAGACTGGTTTCTCCTACAACACTTTCCTATTCTCCTCTCTGGACATGGTTGCCCTTTTGTCCCATTGAGCAGAACCAACAAATCTATGAGGAAAGTCATTAATTCTTTCTAGGTATTATCAACAACATTCCCTTAATATATTTGCATTCAGCTACATCTCTAGTGAAGTCAACAAATTTGCTCTAAGTACTCTCCAAGGCATAGTTTATCCTATACCATTCATAAAGGCACTGTTAAACACAACCAAAAATTCAGCTTGAATCTTTTATAACAGTCTTCAGTCATACTGTTTTGTATTTAGCAAATATTCTATTCCTTTGGGAGTAATTTAAATCCAATAAATGTGGAATCTGATAATGCCTATCCTAAAGAATACATTGTACAACTTTAGGGTATTTTCACTAAATGAAACAGAACAAAGTGTTATGCAAAAATCTTAGAGATGAGAAAAAATATAAACACGAGAGCTTCTGTAAAACATTTCATTGTAACATTCTCTGAGGACCAGAGACTATTAGACCATCAACAGACAAGATCAGTCCTTCAGCAACAACTTTTGCATAAGGCATTTAGGTTATATCTTAAGGATTTTGCTATGCAATAGTATTATTTTACAATTTCAAGGTTTTTCCCACTTTGAAATTATATGCCTTGTATTTTACCAATTCAATATTGTTATGCTCATTGTGTTCCAATAGTTGTTTACGAAAAATGTCAAGCAAATAACAAAATTAGAATTAAAATTTAGACTATACATATGGTTGTGGGGGGGAAACCTCTCTGGATTCTTTCTCCTGGTGTGATCTCATTACTGCATATTTACATAATGTTGTTTTGAAAACCAGCAAAATGTCAGTTTGTTATTAGCTGAATCTCAGTGAATTTCCCACTTAGAATCTGGATATCAACTAACTGGTGGATAGAACAAATAGCATTAAACGATGTCCAATGCCATATTGCATTTCTGTGTTAATAACACACATGTAGGAAAGCTCACTTGTGTTGCACAACAGACTTTTAGCTGCATTAACAGCATTTTGCTTGTTCCACTTGAGGCTTTCCTCAATCACTCAGGATTAAATGCAGTAGTGGTGATATCTGTCTGAATGTTCCGCCGGAGGCTGATAGAACACACCACTGTGAATGCTTTGAATGGTCATTGCTGGCAAAGATCTGGTCTTAGAATAGATCATATTCACATTATTAATTCACTACCTGTATACTGAATTCAAATTGACCCAAAACATTCCCCACTGACTGGAAATGATTTTAAGAAATGTTGACCACATCACCTGGGAAGTATGCCATTTCAGTTGATTATAAGTGGACTGAGTTTGGGCATGCACTGAAGATTTCATCTGATTGTTCAGAATCTCATTATTCTTCAAGGTGTGCACAGATATTCTACCATATTATCAGTTACGAATAATTCCACAATGGCGAAGTAAGATATTCAGGCATGCTCAAAAACTGGGAGGCAGTTCAGTAAAGTAGTGACAAAGCTATTCTTCAATACTTTTGCACAGTACTTCCAGGATACTTCCCCAAAGTAACTTCATCTTAGTTTAAGGATGTACCTTAGAGCTATTTTTTCTCTAAAGTAAATGCAAAGTACAAATCAGAACCTTAGCTCTTTGCTTTCCCCCCATAGTCCTGAGCAGTACCGGGACTTACATTGCCATAAAGTGATCAATTAAAAAATAGGATTTCAATAGAACAGCTTCCCAACTCTTACTTTGGAGCAGTTTTCTCCAACCTGGTGCCCTCCAAATATTTTGTAGTACAACTGTCAGCATGGTACTGATCATGGTAGTTGGGGCTGATGGAAGTTGGACAACTCAACATCTAAAAGATGCCAGGTTGGGGAATGCTAATTTGGAATAAAGAAGGGGAAAAAGCCATTATCTTTCGAATAATGTGTAGTTTGGCCTTCAGATAAAATTACGCATGTCCTTCCGTATTTGAAAAAGGTTCATGCACCAAAATCACACATAATATGAACAGATGGAGCAACACAGAATGACCTGCCATTGAGGAGGAAGGTGCTGTCACTGAGAAGTTCCAGCAAATAAATATTTATGATGGATTTTACCGGTAATAATTCAGTTCAGTTCACTCTTGATACACTGATTCTTAGCTCAACGCAATAGGCAAGTGTACTGTTACTGGTCCACAGATGCTTAAAAGGGCTGTGCTACAGACACATGGTGGACGCAGAGGAAAAGGTGCAGCTTCTCTTGTACCACACAGATTCTCTGCAAAATGTGCACTGCTTTGCAAATATCTGTTGTTGTTGTTGTTGTTAGTCGCAAAGTCATATCCGACCCATCGCGACCCCATGGACAACATTCCTCCAGGCCTTCCTGTCCTCCACCATCCCCCGGAGTCGACCTAAGCTCATACCGACTGCTTCAGTGACTCCATCCAGCCACCTCATCCTCTGCCGTCCCCTTCTTCTTTTGCCATCTATTGTTCCCAGCATTAGGCTCTTCTCCAGGGAGTCCTTCCGTCTCATTAGGTGGCCAAAGTATTTGAGTTTCATCTTCAGGATCTGGCCTTCTAAAGAGCAGTCAGGGTTGATCTCCTCTAGGACTGACTGGTTTGATCGCCTTGCGGTCCAAGGGACTCGGAGGCGTCTCCTCCAGCACCACAATTCAAAGGCCTCAATTCTTCAGCGCTCAGCCTTGCTTATGGTCCAACTTTCACAGCCATACATTGCAGCTGGGAAAACCATAGCCTTGACCATAGGCACTTTTGTTGGCAGGGTGATGTCTCTGCTTTTTAGTATGCTATCTAGATTTGCCATAGCTTTCCTCCTCAGGAGCAAGCATCTTTTAATTTCTTGGCTGCAGTCCCCATCTGTGGTGATCTTGCAAATATAGCTGCAATGAATATTAGGTTTCAGACTCCACTGAAAGGACTGTTCAAAGTTTGCATATGAACATTTAAAAATATTCACTGTAATGTTTATCTGTAGGAAAATATTTAATTGTGGAGTTAACGTGATTACAGTGAATCTAAATTGCTTTGCTGATGAAGCCAAGAAGCCAAGTTTGCAAAGCCTTTTCAATCATTTCTCAGTTTTTCTTTTTAAAAAATTACACCTGTGCATTTGATATAATTATGATGCATCAAAATAATTCTTTTTCATTCTGCCTATTTTTGTCACATCATTTTGAAAAACAAATCTAATGTGCCCTTAGGTTTTTTTATGAACTTTGAAAATGAATATTACATTTTAAAAGTACTTCTTTTGCTTGGAAATTCATATTTTTCCCTCAGTCAGAAGATAAAAAACTTCACTGCAATGTTTCTCATGAGTGCTATACACCCAGTGCCCACGCTAAGAACTAGTTCTGTTCCTGAGATTGTCTTCTTGCATGTAAGTTGGATCATGTCTATAAAAAGCATATAAAAGAGTTAAGATACACTTCCATATCCACAAAAATGTCTTAAATAGAATACAGCATTTTAATAGTAATGATAATGCAGCAATAATAAAGTAACTACAAGTCCTGAAGAGAGAGAGAGAGTGAGTCTATATGTACGACTGTAGGTATCCAGCACAGTTCTTAAAACAGTTTACATAGAGGTAAAAAGTAAAAAGATTATTAACAGTTAACATTTCTTGACCTAATGTTAAACCTGACATTAACTGGATGATGATGGAAATGAGACTGGTGATGGAGAGGATGGACCTGGTGCTGGAGACTTTGGGTTTGGTTGTGCTGCTGGAGAGGATGGGTCACCACTGGAGTCACTTTCTAGTTCCAACTTCACCACTCACGAGCTCTGCTCGCCACTTTTCCCCCTCCCCTCCTCACCACCCAATGCTCATCAGCCACAGGCACCTGCTTGCCACTCAAGGATAACGTGGGACTTCTAGGTTTGCTTGTTCATAAGTAGGGTTTGTTCTGAATTGGGGGTTCATAACTGGGGGATGTTAACTGGGGGATGTGTGTTAAAACAAGTGGTTTTAGTCACCTGCTGAAATAAGTTTTCTTTACTGTATGTTTTTGCCATTCAGAAATATTTATAAACATACATGTTCAATTTGCATCTTACAACATAACATCAACCAAAATGCTTCCAAAGAATGAGGAAGCTTCTGTCCCCAGCTAGGAGCCAACCCAAGCACCTCCAGTAGATCCAAAGTTATCTGGGGGTACCTTGGTCATGGCAGTTGCTTCTGAATGGTGTTGCTGAATTGTGATATAACACTGTGTCTGGCCATTCATATTTGTTGTCTCTGTCACCTTCAATGGATCATACCTCTATTCCTCTCGGATATCCTGCTTGCCCCTCACCCAAGATTCATGGAAGACTCTCAGCATCTTACACAGAGACTTCTTCCATCTCTGGACATCCAGTTCTTATCACAAGCCTTTAACCACAACAGCTTCAGACTAACTAGGAAAATGAGCAGAATACCATGAACTATGTGCAAGAAGCACTTGGTAGGCCAGTAATCTGGACAGGCATCTACAGATAACTTACCAAGCCCATAGGAAGAGCTCTCAGCTACATCACTATGGAGTAGTTCTGTTGTCTCCATCTTCTCACTAAATTTATTTATTTATTTGTTTGTTTTTCAATTTATATCCTGCCTTTTTCCTACAAAGGGCTCAAGGCAGCTTAGATCATTCTCCTCCTCCATCTTATCCCCATAACAGCAACCCTGCAAGGTAGGTTGGGCTGAGTCTGTGACTGGCCCAAAGTCACCCAGTTGGCTCCATGGCTGAGCTGACAATAGAACCCAGATCGCCTGAGTCCCAGTCCAGTGCTCTTAACCACTACACCACACTGGCTCTCTCTCTCTCTAAATGTTTTGGGTAGTCAAGCTACAATATGCAGTAAATAGTTTTCTATATCCTTTCTCTCTATTGCCTTGTCAAATGGCCAGTGAAATGCTATCACAGTTCATTACCTGGTCAGAAGTCCAGGGGATTGGGAGTGGTGAAATCCATCGCTCAGGCCGACAGTGCTCAGTGGGTAATGTATTAGTGTGCTAGCGCAATAGTGGTGCCTGAAACAAGCATGAAACCAAACAGCAATGCTCATTTCCAGAACAGCACAAGAGCTGACATGCCCCACTCTGCTTCTGTGTGTTTCTGTCCTGCATTCAGGGACCACCGGTTCCTGTTGCGAAGTTGCTTTGCTCCAGTAGTGCGGCAGAGCTAGCAGCATCTGAGCAGCCGTAGCGGTTCCTGCCCCGAGGGCACTGAAAATACATTAAATAAGTTATTTTTACAATGAGCCACTTATGCAGGGGGGAACCATTTCCAAGCACTTGTATATTCAGTTAAGTTCACCACACACCTAATCAGCTGTCTATATTCCGAATGCAACATAACCGTCCTTCCTGATCTTAGGATACGGCCAGCACGTGCCATTTCAGTATTGCTCCATTAAATATCAAAACAGCAACATCTTTAACATTTAGAAAATTATATATCTAGATCTATACAAATAGATATACGTATATGGGATTTGACAAGAAAGAGACACTGGGGCTCCTGGCTGAGCTCTAATGAGTAGAATCATTTAAAAAGCATCAATAAAATACAAGCTTCATCAAACGGATCATGCTTGACACAACTCGAGCGAGCACACAGCGAGAGAGCCTGCTTCCTGTGTTCCAGACTCACCCTCGGTCACCTTAATGCTCCTGCGTCCCTCATTCTTATGCAGGCAACAAAGTTCTCTCTGCTCAAGTACTCCTCTTAGCATTAGAAATCCATTGCAGAAATATCTGAGAGTCACAGCTGGATGTCAAGGGTGATCCATCTGTTCTGATCTTTAAAAGTTCTCTGTAGACCATCCGTCAAATGCATGGACAAGCCTTTTGCTTGGAAATGTAACATTCCCAGTATTACCAAAAAGGATCAACAAAGATACCACTTAAAACATCTAGGGAAGGGTGAGTCCTTCCTACAGTTTGATTTAGTTTTAGCCTCAGCAAACTGAGCCCTGATGGCCATTTTTGTTGCTTTTTAATGGAAAAAAAAAGCTTGTGCAATTATAAATTCAGTTCAGAACCAAATGGGGGCTGATGACCTTCGGAGCACATCAGAACCAGAATTCCTCCCCCAGTTTCTCCTCATCACCAGATTATATATATTCAAGAACTGATCTTGCACAGGCAGAAAGGCAGTATATTTTACTTTTAAGATTTGTTAACAGTGATAACTTATAATAAGTACCACATTGTAGTGATCTGAACCCTCACAATAACCAAATATATCCAGATATAGGGAAGGGGCTATGGGTCATGGACAGGGGACATGCCATCTCAAGGCAGGGCTGGAGAAATTCCTTCCTGGCACCCTGAAGAACCTCTTCCAGTAGAGGTAACACCACTGGGCTGGCTGGACCTCTGGCCTGACTCTGAACAAAACAGTTACCCATGTTTCTTAGTCTTTTGTGGGAAGGGCTGTGGCTCCAAACTAGCGCATGTGCCTTGCATGCAGAAGGTCCTAGGTTTGATTCCAGGCAGGGCAGGAAAGACTCATGTCTGAAACCCTCGAGAGCTGCTGTCAACTAGTGTTAGCAGTACTGACTAGATGACCAGTAGTTTGACTCAGTATAAAGCGGCTTCCTATTTTCCTAGATATAGAAATTATTATTTGTGACCCATTTCAAGAATCTGAAGGGCGTTCATCCATCATGGGTATGCAATAGGGTTTTTTTTACTACTGCATTACTGGATCACCCATTACTATTATCTAGAGTTGCCTGATCTACATGCTCCATACAAATTCCTGGCTTCTAATCCGAGTACCACATGGGTATGAATGTTATAGGATGGCTCTATGGAGGATTGCTATCAGCCCTTAGCAACGGTCCTGCTGTTCCGTGTTCCTGTCAAAATTGTGGACTCTGGATGGTGACCCTGGCTCCGCCATCAGAGCCCCTTTGTGGCTCCATTCATATCCCTGCAATTTCTGGAATTAAAAACTGACCACCCCATGTTGGAGACCCGGTCCTTGAGTGAATAGACCTCCCTCTGATCCAGTAAGGCATTTATTCTACTATCTGCTTGTTACTAGCTCTTCCCAGCTTTCCCCTTCTTTGTGCCCCTCCATCCTTTCGCATGTCCGGGCTTTGCAAAGGAAATCACCTCGATGAATAGCAGATGCATTTCTGAGTGCCAGTCCTTATGTAGCAAAAATGACACCATGTTGGAGGTATTAGCAGACCTGAGGGAAGCCAAAGAACTGTCAAAGCACAAAGCTTATCTGGAGGGAGAGGAATAAAGGGAGGGGCACAAAACATCCCACTGAGAACTAACTATGCTCAGTGGCACAACATGCTGACCAGCTGTTGGAGGGAGGGACTGGCAAACCCAAGGGAAAACGGGAGTAGAATGGAGCATCCTTCAAGAGCGTATGGCTGGAACCTTGCACAGGCGCATTCCATGCTGAATCTTTTTGTTTACCAATTGGTACACAACTGAATCATTCATTTAGTGTCCCAGTGATGCATTATTCCATTTTTTCATCCTCCCACAATATTTCAAAGATGCATTATTCTGACATTTGTCATAAGAGCTTCCACTCAGGGATGGTAATTTTTAGAACTCCACCATGCTTTCTGTGTGTTGCATGGTAATTCAATTTGCATAGAAACCATTTTTCATTAAAAAAAAAAGTTCTTTTCTATCAGTTTCAAGAATTTCCCTGAAGACATTGGGTTCAATATCATATTCTTCCTCTGTCAGTATAATGCAGTAAAACAAAGAGAAACTAATCTAACTATAAATGGTAAAACAATATGCTGTTTTTAACAGGTTATTATTAAAGGTGCACATCAGATCTTTGCCAAATATACACTGCAACAAAACGAAAGGCACAAGTTCTGCAAAAATGGGAAAGGTAACTTTTATGAGAGTGGCAGTTCCATAAGCAAAGGGAGTTGGAAACTGAATCAACAAAAATTCAAATATAATAATGCTTAAAGAGCCAGTGTAGCATAGCAGTAAAAATGCTGGTCTGGGACTCAGGAGATCTGAGTTCTTTTATTTATTTAATATCCTGCTTTTTTCATACAATGGACTCATAGCAGCTTATATCATTCTCCTCCTGCTCCTCTCAATCTTATCCTCACAACAACAACCCTGTGAGGTAGGTTTGGCTGAGAGTCTGTGACTATCCCAAAGTCATTTTTTCCTCCTCCTAAAATGTTGAAATGTCTCTCCTAAGACCTAGTTACTGGGAGTAAAAAAGTTAAGCAAAAATATTGTACTTTGGGTATTTTGTCTCCACAACATTTCTCTCAATTGTCCCATCCCCAGAGAAACTTCTCGGAGAGCCTCTGCAAGCCCTCAGGCAGGTCGACGTTGAGCCCCCCCGGTGGACAGTATCCTGGCTAAAGGAGGCATCCTGAGGGCTCCAAGGATGCTGAGGGGCTCCCCCCATGTCTGTGCAATGGGGGCCCTCAGGGCAGAGGCTTCCCCGGCGCGCAAGCAGCAGGCTAAAAATGTGGCATTCCAGGCATTGGTGTCATGAACGTCTCTGGAAATGCCAAGGATCCTCCAGGCTGCCAACCCCCATTTCTCTGGAATGCTGCCCAAATGGCCCCAGAGCTACGCCAGACCTGGAGCAGGTCTCATAAAATTCACCCCAGTCCGAGAATGGAAGGCGCAACATACCACGCAGCGTGGCCAGCAGGGCTTCCAACATGCAGAAGCAGCCTCTCCGTGCCACCACCTCCATGAAGACCATGCCGTGAGGCTTCTCAGAGCTTCTGTATCCTGGCCGTTGCCGTTTTCAGCCCAGCTGGTCCATTCTTATAGTAGTCCTCAGTCCCCTTCAGCACGAGTAGGGCAGAAAGACAGGTACTATAGCTATGCTCAATCTTGCAGCAGCAATCCTTCAACTGATGCCAGCATCTGAACCTCCTTCCTGCTGAAGAGCGATCTGGAGGAAAATGACTTAAGCCGTCATCCTAGACATCTTGAGACCAGAAGATGCGCTACAGCTCTCAGCACTTCCCAGCTAGTCATGGCTGGCTGAGAAATGCTAGATGACTTTTTCCTGAGTAAACCTGCACAGGACCCGTGCCCTTCTAGCACAAATAAAATGAGACCTGTCTGAATGTTTTCCGCTAAATGTCCCCACCTGGGAGCTTGCAAAGGGATTGCATGTATCCATATAATTGCTTCCACCGCCATACTTCTTCCCTTCAAAGCATCAGAGGAACAGAAATAGCTGAACTGGAAACCTGAACCTAAATAGCTGAACATATGGCACTTTGCCTTGACCCTTACGTACCTCTGAGCTCTAATGTTTGTCTAGGATGAAATTTGAGCAGACTCAAAAACCCACAGCCAGGACAGACTTTGCATAGTAATGGATTAAGCAATCTTTATTTGGGAAGAAGGCCCTCCAGCAAAATTACACTTTACAAATTGATATAGGATGCAAACTAGAAATCATTTTATTACATTGTTAAGTGCTGGCAGCAGTGAAATGCTCTGGATACTGGAACATCAAGAAATTGAAAAATGTTGTTTGAAATTAGACATGAATGAACCTGATCCGAGAGGTGAAGATGCTGCACTGTTTCTTTGGGGTTTGCAGACGGATCTATTACAAATGCCCTTGCAGGTAAATGAAATGTGACTATAAGCAGTTCCTTTTGACAGGTGTCATGAACACATGCGACTAAATATGGCTTAAACGTATAGTTGAATAGTGATCATATAGCTGGTGCTTAGATGATTTAGAAGAGTGGTTAAAGCATAATAGGGGTCAACCCTCATGGGTGAGAAAAGCATTTTCCCCTTATAAAATGAATCGAATTGGTCTTATTTTTGTATACTGGTGTTGAGAAGTATTCTGACAAGTTATTGAGTAGTTGGGATTAATTTTGAGCTCAGCTTTTAATTAACAGCTGATTTGGGATGGGAAACATCTGCTCAAAGATGCTTTTTCAGGATTGTTTGTTGACTTAACTCTCTAATATTGGGTTCGCTTCATGTGTGTCTGTGAGCAGGATTCAAGAGATGCAGGATTCCATTTGAGCTCCAGCAGTGTGAGCCATAAAATAGGGTTTGACTTGCACTAATTAGATTCGGACAACTTGGGGCTGAATCCAAGGTGAAATTTGGCCATCTGAAGCTTCATGCTTCCCACTATCCACAAAATGCTATAAACGAGGGGTCTTCAAAGAGTTTCCACACTTCTTAAAACTCTATTTATTAAGAATTTCAAAAACAAATCATCACTTTTCTACATAGTCACCTTCCTTTGCGATGCATTTTTCCCAGCATCATACCAACCTTTTAATGCCGTCAGCAATATAGGTGTTGTTAGTCGTGAAGTTGTGTCCGACCCATTGCGACCCCATGGACAACATTCCTCCAGGCCTTCCTGTCCTCCACCATCCCCCGGAGTCCACTTAAGCTCACACCAACTGCTTCAGTGACTCCATCTAGCCACCTCATCCTCTGCTGACCCCTTCTTCTTTTGCCATCTATTGATCCCAGCATTAGACTCGTCTCCAGGGAGTCCTTCCTTCTCATTAGGTGGCCAAAGTATTTGAGTTTCATCTTCACTATCTGGCCTTCTAAAGAGCAGTCAGGGTTGATCTTTTCTAGGACTGACCAGTTTGATCGTCTTGCTGTCCAAGGGACTCGCAGGAGTCTCCTCCAGCACCACAATTCAAAGGCCTCAATTCTTCGGCGCTCAGCCTTGCTTATGGTCCAACTTTCACAGCCATACATTGCAACTGGGAAAACCATAGCCTTGACCATAGGCACTTTTGTTGGCAGGGTGATGTCTCTGCTTTTTAGTATGCTGTCCAGATTTGCCTTAGCTTTCCTCCCCAGGAGCAAGCATGTTTTAATTTCTTGGCTGCAGTCCCCATCTGCAGTGATCTTGGAGCCCAGGAAAATAAAATCTGTCACTACCTCCATTTCTTCCCCATCTATTTGCCAGGAAGTGAGAAGACCGGATGCCATGATCTTAGTTTTCTTAATGTTGAGTTTCAAGCCAACTTTTGCACTGTCTTCCTTCACCCGCATCAAGAGGCTCTTTAGTTCCTCTTCACTTTCTGCCATGAGAATGGTATCATATGCATATCTGAGGTTGTTGATATTTCTCCCAGCAATCTTAATTCCAACTGGTGATTCTTCTAGGCTCGCCTTTCTCATGATGTGCTCTGCATATAAGTTAAATAGGCAGGGCGACAGTGTACAGCCTTGCCG
The DNA here is from genome assembly GCF_004798865.1 of Varanus komodoensis. Taxonomy (NCBI): domain Eukaryota; kingdom Metazoa; phylum Chordata; class Lepidosauria; order Squamata; family Varanidae; genus Varanus; species Varanus komodoensis. The sequence continues at coordinate 19,240,286 of NW_025335468.1, forward strand.
AACTCCTTTCTCAATTTTGAACCAATCAGTGGTCCCATGCCCAGTTCTCACTGCTGCTTCTTGACCCACATACAGGTTTCTCAAGAGACAAATAAGATGGTCTGGTACTCCCATCTCTTTAAGAACTTGCCACAATTTGTTGTGATCCACACAATCAAAGGCCTTAGCATAGTCAATGAAGCAGAAGTAGATGTTTTTCTGGAACTCCCTAGCTTTCTCCATGATCCAGCATACGTTGCCTTGGATTCGAACTAAGATAATTCTGCCATTTTGGAGATTGTATCCCAGTACTGCTTTTCCTACTCTTTTATTGACTAAGAAGGCTACTCCATTTCTTCTGAGAGATTCTTGCCCACAGTAGTATACCTGATTGTCATCTGAATTAAATTCACCCATTCCTGTCCATTTTAGTTCACTGATTCCTAAGATGTCGATGTTCAGTCTCATCATCTCTTGTTTGACCACGTCTAGCTTGCCTTGATTCATAGATCTTACATTCCAGGTTCCTATGGAGTATAGACCTTTGCAGCATTGGACTCTCCTTTCACCACCAGATACATTGGCAACTGAGTGTCCTTTCGGCTTTGACCCAGTTGCTTCATTCTTTCTGGCGCTACTAGTACTAGCCCTCTGCTCTTCCCCAGTAGCATATTGGACACCTTCTGACCTGAGGGGCTCATCTTCCGGTGTCATATCTTTTCGCCTTTTGGTACTGTCCATGGGGTTTTCATGGCAAGGATACTGGAGCAGGTTGCCATTTCCTTCTCCAGTAAATCACTTTTTGTCAGAGCTCTCTGCTATGACCTGTCTATCTTGGGTGACCCTGCACGGCATAGCTCATAGCTTCATTGAGCTATGCAAGCCCTTCGCCACGACAAGGCAGTGATCCATGAAGGAGTCAGCAATATATATATATATATATATATATATATATATATATATATATATATATAAAATATATTTATAAAATATAAAATTGCAGAAAAATTTTGAAGACCTCTCATATTTCTTACTTTTGAGCACACTTGGATGAAGTATGAAGACACTATTAGCCTTTCAGTAAGTATGCAATCTGCCACTTTCCAGACAAATAGTAACAGGTCTTTTTTTAATGCTAGACTTCTTGACATTTTGGCAGTAGCTAGGGTTTTTTTTTGGGGGGGGGTGATTTATTTATTACATTACATATTGCATGTTTTACAGAGTAGTTATTTCTTTATTACATTTCTGTGCTACCTTAGTGAGAGTAATAGGAGCAGGCTCAAATATTATTTTGGCAGCAAGCAAACTCAGACCAAGCCTTAAACTCTGTCTCTGCCTCTGCCTCTGCCTCTGCCTCTGCCTCTGCCTCTGCCTCTGCCTCTGCCTGTGGTGAGCAGCACCTCTTCAGTCACTGGAGCATAGCCTCTTCAACAGCCATGCATCCTGCTGGGGCATCTGAGCTGGAATCCACAGCATCACCGGAGAGTGATACAACCTTCCCAGGCAGAGAGGGACCCTGGAACATCTCTGGCTATGGAAATGTCTGATTCTGAAGACAGAATGCTTTCCCACTGTGAGGCTACTTCCAAATCCCTGGAGTCAACCCTGGAAGTCACAACGACAATAAGTATTTTCTCTAGGTATCAGGACAGTTCTGCTGGAGCATCTGTAATGGCGGCGGTGCATTAAACAGACATAGCAGGGTTTCTTCCAAATCCTGTAGCCCCTCAACCTGTGGAACCTGCTATGGGATCGAGCCCTTGGCTAGCTCTGTAACACTGAGTCATTGAAGTGAAACTGCTGGCAGGATGGATTTCCCTGCCCTCTGCAGTCTTCTGAGTGCCCACTCCCCAAGCATGCACCTCTCTTTTGCTGAGGGACTTTGCAGGGAAGATTTGGGGTGAGGAAAGGGATGAAAAGGGGTGAAGACAGAGAGGAAGTCCTGTTGCATGTGCAGACATCTGCCTGCATGACTTGGGCTCTGAGCCTGTGAAATGCCTTCTAAACAGTTGGTGTCTTGGTTTTATCGTAAGTGTTGCCTCTTAAGCATGAAAAGAGTTCATTGTGCTTGGAAATCTTGCTTCCATTAGCTAGAACATCCCCTGATCCATTAAAAGATGTTCTGTCATTTGTTGGTATGTTTCTCCTGTGATGAGAAACCTAGAGAGCTTTGGCTGTTGGGTGGTATAGAAAATCAATCAATCAGTCAATTAATCAGTGTGAACACTAAGGCTGAGCATTACTACTGATAGCAAACACAGGCAAGAATCTTATACCTAACATTGATAGAGTGACTTTGAGTGTGTAAGACACTTCACGATGTGCATCATCTAGTGGTACATTTTACAACAACTCTGCAAGGTAAGTCGCTTTTGTTCCCCCACTTCATACAGCAATGTGTGGGTACATGGGAGGTGGATTGGGGCTGGAAAAAAAAGCTTCCCTAAAGTCACCTCGTGAGATCACAGTAGAGGTGGGATTCTACATTTCTGCATCTGCAGCTTCATCTCTTAGGGTGTAATAAAAGGGGGTTACCCAAAGCATGACCTTGGAGGATTATCGGCATCCTATGCAAACTGGGAGGAGCTTGGAGGTGAAGGTCCCCTCCAGAAATACTGCAGGAGGGGTGGGAAGGAAGCCAAGGTGCTGTGTCATATCTTGGTGGTGCCATTCCTGGAGACTGGGTGGTCATCTTCTGCTCAGATGCTGAGTTCTCCCAGGGAGAGGGAAGAGTTCCACCATCCCTCCTTGAAGGCCCTGCAAACCTGGCTTCTCCACGCATCACGGATTCCTGTTCATTCTCAGAGAAAGAGAATCTTTGTGCCCAGGCAAATCAGGCTTCTGGCCACAGGACAACTTCTCAAGGTGAGATAGAAGCAGCCTAGTGCAGTGGTGAGAGGAATGGACTAGGATTCTGGACATCTGGTTTCTATTCCCTACTCGATCATGACGCTCACTCAGTGATTTTGAGTTAGTCACTGACTCTCAACCTAACTCTCCTCAGGGTCGTTGCGAGGATAGCAGCAGATTATGTAAGCAGCCCTGGATTCCTTGCAGGAAATAAGGAAGGACATAAATAGGATAAATAAATGAATAAATAAATACACATCAAGCCAGCTGCAGAGAGAAGCAGGGCAGAGGGAATCAACCATAAAAAAGCTCTCTCCTGTGCGGAACGCCCTGTGAGCAGGACTCCGCTCTGCAGATCGCTGGATCGAATGCACTCACCCTCTTGTGGCCTCATGCAGATGTCCAGGAACCGTTTTGGCCTAAGAATTTAGAAATGTTGTCAAATTCCATTCCCCATCCTTTGCTGATTTTTCAGGCATTGACAAAATTTGCAGTGAATTGTGGGCATCTGTAAGATGATCTGTATATCTAGCACACAGGTAATATGCTTCTGAAATCTCTGCAGTAGGAACCTTTCTACAACATTCCAGCCTTTGGCACAAATTCTCTGCTTTTGTTTTCTTCTGAATTAGCATGCTAGTTAATGAGAACTCATTCTCATATTCTATATTCTTACTGCACATTTTAGTAATACTGAAAATGAATGCACCAGTGCAACTCTGACTAATGGTGGCACTGTTTTTTCATACCTGCACATATTATATCAGTATATTAATTTAATTTTGCATCCTTCGGCCTTTCACAGGAATGCCAAAAGAACACTCATTCTCATGGAATTAGGTTCACCAGTGCTGAGAGACTCATGCTATGCCAGTGACATGCTATTTTGACATTTCTCATGGGAAGAATTAAACTGGGCATGCTTTGAAACTTGTTAAACTTTATAAAACAAATATAATTCACTCATCAAATATGGAATAAATTATGTGATAATATTTAGAATTTGGAATCCTAGTACAAGAGGTCCTAAAACAACTGTGAAGCTGAACATATGGTTATACTGAACCATATAATGGTTCAGTCTGCGTTAATGACTGTATCTTTCTCATTCATGGGTGCCTACCTTTGCAGAAACTATCAAAGGTGCATTAAGCATAATTCATTGTACCAAATCTATGATCCTCCAAATACTGCTTTATTCCAAATCCCAATGCTGGTATGGCCAGTGCTTGGGTATGATAGGAGCTGTTGTCCAACAACATCTGGAGGTCCAAAGATTCTCCAATCCTGAGCTAAAGAATGCAAAGATGGGGCTATCTTGGCTTGTCATTCTTGTAGGGAAAGCAGGAAACTGAGAGCGTATTCTAGATGAGGATGGAAGGATGAGTATTCTAGACACAAAAGCTGATCTCTTCAGCAGCAGCAGCAGCAGCTACTGAACCGAGATGAGATAAGCTGGAAGTAGAAAAGAACTGAGATTTTTTGTTTACAGATTAACACACTTTGCAAGGTTTAGCAAAGCTGTTCACTGTATTTTCATGCCAAAATGAGATTTATATGCTCAATACCTCTCTGCCTGCCATTGAAGCATCAGAAACCTTTCAATACACCAAGCATTAGTAACCCTAACTATGTCTTCAGAAGAAAATGCTCTCCACATTTTAATCAAGGGTCAATGATGACCCATTTGTTTAGCACTGTGGACCACCTCAGAAATGGATTGAAAGCTGGAATGCTGCAGCAAAGATGCAAAATTTATTTGCCTGTAACTGAGATTGTTTACCTCTCAGATTTAAGGACTATAGAGATGCTGAATGATGAGTGGCAGTCATGTTCTAATTGACCCATATTAGTATGCAGAATTAGTAAGCTTTGCAATTTTATTTTTTATCTATGAGGAGCAGAATCATTATGAGACTGCCCCTCCCGCTGTTCTTCAAAACTTCCTCATTTGTGCTTCTGATGCCATATATGAGCATCATATTTTCAGGAATATCTTTGCAAGCTTGAGGGCTAGAAACCTTCATTCTCAGTGTTATACTGGGGAGCGTCACAAAAGAGCTTTGGGAGTCATAAATGGCCTGCAAATCCCATTGTCCACAGCACAGGTAACAGCCCAGACTTAAAGGCAACTGTGCAGGTGAGGACCTAGCTCAATTTGATGAATTAGATGGGTGCTTAGTCGGAGAACAGGAGCTAGCCTTAATCTAGTTTTTAGGCTTTCCCTGAAATCAGTATTGGGCAAAAAATGGCAAGTATCATAATGACTTTTGTAAGGAAAGGTAAGAAGCATCAGGGCAATCGTATATGTGCCAAAAGCTCCTCTCCACAAAACAGAATCTTGGTTTTTTTCCACCTCATTCTTAACTTCTAATGCATGGTATGCTTTATTTCAAAATAAGAATTGCTGTTAATAAGAAGTGGATCTTGTCTTGTCTTAAACAAATCTAGTCTTAAATTCAATTTGGATTTGGTACTTTTCCTTTCCATTCTTATTCAGTTTTCATATTCCTTTTAAAAACACATCAACATTTTACATGGATAACGTAAATAAAATGTAGAAGGTGTGTGTGTAAATAGCTTGGTATACAATTGTGGAAAAAACACTATATATGTTAATACTCAGCCCTATCTATGTGAGTGGTATCCTGCAGGTATTTGCAGATGGCATCACTGATGCCTACATTTCCGCATGTTTCCTAACTGTTGAGGTAACAGATCAAGTGGGAAATGTGCTTCGTGTGTTTGATGTCTGGTTTCACAATTCCTAATCAACAAACAAATCACCTGCAGATCTACTGATGCCTCCAAGCTCGGAAGCATAAAGTGGGTTCCATTTGAATTCAGATGGTGTGGTTCAGTTCGTAGGATGCCATGGGAATATTTAAAGTGACTCTATCGCTGCAGCCACTGTTCTAGTTACTAGGAGTTTTATATATTATTAGCACAATATTGCAAGTCTTTCTTTATGAAACCACCTCTAATTATTGTTGCAGACTGATTACAAAAAAATAAGAAAAGTGTTGGAAAGGTCTTAGCTAGCATCTGGGATATGCACAAAAGCCCATTCTGAAACAAAACAGCCTTTTCTCAGAAGCATCTTACAACATTTGAAAATTATTATTAGTCCCAGGATAAAACAATATCCTTGTGTACTAATTTTAAGTAGGTCAAGAGACAGCTATCTATCTATCTGTCTGTCTATCTCTGCATGCATGTTTATAATCCCCCCCTTCTTTCTAGGACTAGGTTTTATTCTCTGCACCTCCTTGCATATTTCAGTTAAATGTGTAACATAAATAATAAGATGAAAAAGACTTCAAATCACAAGATGAAAAGAGCTCTTTCCTCTAATTGCCTGCTTCTCTGCCTATTTTGTCATCTGGAAGTGATGTGCAGTTGATCTAAGAACTGATCTATACTCACAGACAGTTGGAGAACTGAAATCACTGGGACATAGTCATTACTATGTAGGATGAAATAAAATTTATAACTAGCCAATTAGACAGACCACCTAGCTCACTGACGACAAGTCCCTACTACTTGAAAGTTAACCTTTTCAGCTTGTTTCCAAAAGCATTGTTTGTCTTGCGCTGAGTCACATAGACAAGTTAGTTATTTTATAGACAAATGTTCATACCTTTAGATTACATTTTAAAACATTGCATTAACAAAAAGCAAATATATTTAAGATAATTATAGAAAGGTAATGGCACATGTCAGCAAATGACAGACGCAACTTTCTGCTAGCAAGGTTAGTCTATGCTGGGAATGACCTCTCCTAGTACCTTCCCTTTGTTTTTATATTTTTACACATGATACATGATGTAATTGGTTACTGCACTCTGATTGATTACTCTACCCTTTTAATCCCAACTCTTCATAGCTGAACATACCTCACCTTTACACAACTTGTTTATCACCTTCTCCTAGTCACCTGAATTGTCTGGAGTTATATTTCCCTGTGAAAACTACGAACTTGACATATTCTTTCAACTCAGCAAACATTTTGCACTTCTATTTTCTTGGGTTCCTCTACTTTTACTTGAGAGTTCAGACTTTCCATTGATCAAGGTCCTAATTTTGGTCAGGCCAAATTTGGACAATTTCAGTATACTGAATTCTTACAACTAACTTACACGGCAAAAATTGGTTCCTGGGAGAGTGACAGGGGTCATAATATCTCTTAATTCTCCTCTGAGGGCAGCAACAACAAAAGTTTGCTTTCCACTTTAGGGTTTTTATTTCTCAGAGGTGAGGGAAGTGATATGTATGAGTGCTGGGGAAAGGAAAAGGCAGGAATGAAAGTGTGTGCAGGGGTGTGTAAAGAGAGATTGCCCAGGTAGTCAGTACACAAAATGGAAAAGTTAGTAATGGTATTAATGGACATGTATTTCTTTGTCTCTCTTCTAGGTGGTCCACACGAAGGGGTTCTGTTTAGAAGCATATTGTCCATGGTGAGGAAGTACATAAGTATTCCTGAGAAGCATTCCACTGCATGCCTGCCATGAAGCAAAAGTGGACATATATGCCCGCCCGCCCCCTGAGATCAGCGGGAGAGGCCCTTCTCTGGGAACCTTCTGTGAAGGAAATTAGGAGGGTAGGTACTCGGAGGAGGGCTTTCTCTGCGGTGGTGCCCAATCTATGAAATGCGCTCCCCAGAGAGGTCTGCCTGGTGCCGTCATTATTTGTTTTTCGGCGCCAGGAGAAGACCTTTTTATTCAAGCGTCATTTTAATTGTTAATGTTATTTTTATTTTAAAGTTTTTTGGCCAGGGCAACTTATTTTATACGGTTTCGTGTATTTTATATTGTTATTTATGTATTTTAATTTATTTATTTGTAAGCCGCCCCAAGGCTTTGGCGAATGGGGCGGCCTAGAAATTTTCTAAATAAATAAATAGGTTTTAGCACCTAAGAACATAGAGTAGGACACATGGCTGCTTACTTCAAGAAGCAAACAATTAAAGGCACTTTGGAACAGCTTTGATTTGGAATCCAAAGTTCTATCAGAAGCATTTGCTAAATTAAACTGTCTAAGCGTTGCCAAGTTGGATTGAAGTGACACCTTGTTGATACTTATCAGTTTAGTGGTTTGGAAGTCTTTTGACAAAAACAGACAGGCACCTAAATTTGAAGCATACAGTGTACAATTATCTTTGAGGCTCTGCGCAATATTTGTATCCTCCTTGGTCAAAATGTTGAGAATAGTACTCTACATTTCACTTTCAAAATCCGTGGAAATGGTACAGGAAATGCTGACTCGATACAGGGGCTAAGGATGTAAGCAACATCCTTGTATATTAATAAATGGTGGTCACTAGAAATATAATGACTGATGATTATCATCATTAGAGATATGATATGATTATAATTAGCTAATATGTTTTGACCATGATATAAATCTATACAAATAAAGCTTGCTGTAGCTCAGGGGCCCTCAGACTTTTTCAACAGGGGGCCGGTTGAAAGATGCCGGCGGTGGGCGTGGGCCAGCAAGGCGGTGCTGGCGGGGGGTGGGGGGAAGGCTGTTGAGGGGGTGGGGGGCACGCACAGCAAGGCAAGGAGGGGGCAGTGGCTCGCTCGTGCAGAGAGCATTTTCTCCAAATCCAAAACTGTCTCCGCCAAGCAACCCACCGCCTCACTGTGCACACGCGTGGGGCACAGCACGTCCAAACCTCTGAGGCAGGCTGGCTATATGGGCGTGGCGGGCCCTAGTCTGAGGACCTTGCTGAAGATCATCCTCACTGGATATTCCTCTTTGGGGGACAAACAAGCCGTGGCGTTTCTGATGCAAAAAAATCCGACATCTTACGATGCATGCCATGCAAAAGGGAGAGTTCCTTTGTTGGAAGAATGTTTCATTCCAGGCATCTTCCGCAGAGGTTTCATTGCCTTGTGTGATCCCGTATGATTTAGCAACTGTGGAAGAGTCACTGGACCAAGGGCTGCAGGAGAACGTGGCACATGATTGTGTCTCTTTGTCTTCCATTTATTTCTGACATATTTCTAATTATTTCTGACATCTCCAAAAAAGTTGTCACCCATTGGCACCTTGCCTTTATGATTTCTTTCCTGACAAGCTCGAACTATTACGCTACCAATCTCTTTAGTGACAGGCTTTTATTTTCATGGCTTGTGCAATTTGCTTTTCATTTTCCAGCTGGGCAGAATATTACATAGTAACAAGAAACCCCCCATGACCGTTTGTATTAGGGCAACAAAGGGGGTACTTTGAACTGAAAAATAGTGGGAAGAGGGATATTATCAATCCTTTATCCATCTATACCTTTTCCAGCACTGAGGGTTTGTTTTATAGTAATAAAATCCTGGTTAGCCAGTGAGCTTCATGGCATGCAAGGATTGGAACCTGGACCTCCCTAGCCCCTCCACTAACAATGGAATTTCCCCCCAGGTGAGATTCACCTGGCACCAACATTCTCATCTTCGTGGGCCCTGGTTAAGAACTTTCCTGTTTCCAAGCATTGGATGCATGTGAGAGGCTCTTAAATACACCATTAGAAGTATTTATAACTTCCACAGACATTTTTATGGGGTGGTGATGCAATAGTGTTTAAGTGTTTTTAGTTTTAAATATTGTATCTTTAAATTAGTGCTATGCCAAAAAAATTTCTCCCACTTCTTTTAATGATCTTCATGCAGCTCGATGGAAATAAGTTGTCTTTGAAAAGGGATTCAGTAGTGAATAAAATGCCAGCGATATTCTTCTTCACCAATCTGCCTGTATGCATGAGTGTCCTCTTTTTAATTGTACATTTATCTCTCTAGCATCCTATGCTTCAATTATGGCCCAAGAGAAGACATCACAAGGTAATGGCTCCCATAGGGCTGCGTCTTCTTCTTCATCTTTGTCTTCGCCTTTTTATCCAACTCAGGAAGTGCCGGCAGCCTGGAAGGCCACAGAGCCACAAAAAGATGTGTAACAGAATGAAATGAATGCACAGCACTCTCAGCTGCCTCATAATGATCAGGTAAGCTCATAAGCATTGCAAAATAAGGTAGAAAACACCCTGAGTGAGGCAGAACAATAGGAACCTCTTTTATGGGGAAGGAATCATTCAGGAAATTGGAGGACAGATTTTGGCATTGTCCTAATTCTATCTCTTCTCTGAAGCTGAATGCAGCTCCCCCCGCTCACACACTCAAATTGTGGAGGATGAAAATGTGAGCAGAGGCAGGCTGTGGACACAACTGAAACTGTTACTATTTGCAGTGGTAGCACAACCCCTCACCCCAAACCCAAGAAAGAAAGAAAGAAAGAAAGAAAGAAAGAAAGAAAGAAAGAAAGAGAAAGACAGACAGACAGACAGATTGAGGGACTCAAATTGGTCCTCAGTGAGTTCTTCCTTGGAGAATTTGTTGTGATTGATTGATTGATTGATTGATTGTAATTGTACGCTGCCCCATAGCCCAGGGACTCTGGACAGCTTACAAAAAGAAAAACAACAACATAACATAGCCATAGTAACATAAAACAATAGCATCGAAAACCACATAAAATTCAACTAATATCAGGTGTGAAATAAGATAATATAAACAACAATAAAAACAATAAAACCTGCAACGCAAGAAATAAAACCTTGATTCCAAAAGCAAATGCTAAATTTAAAAGTCCTTACTTGCTTGTGGAAACAGAGTAATGAGGGTGCCAGTGACACCTCTTTAGGAGGAGGGTTCCAAAGATGAGGTGTAACAGAGAAGGCCCTTTTTCTGCCAATGCCCCTCTCAGTTCATTTGGGGAGGGCCTCCAGTGATGACCTGAGTGCTCCAGTAGGGATATGTGAAGACAGGTGTTCCTTCAGATATCCCACCCCCAGCCTGTTTAGGGCTTCGTATGTTAGCATGGACACTTTGAATTTGGACCAGGCTGTACCAGGCAGCTAGTGCAGTCGGCAGAAGACTGGCATGATGCGCTCTCCAGGACTGATCCTCGTTAATAACCGCTCTGTCTTGGATCGACTGAAGTACCCAGACTGTCTTCAGAAGCAGCCCCACGTAGAGCACGTTACAGTAATTCAGGTGAGAAGTTAGCAGAAATTTAGTGAGGCTGTCTCTCTATCAAACAGGGTGAGGAATGTCAAGATGTCCGTGGTGCACTAGCTAAAAACTTCTTCTAAGTTGCCTTGAGCCTTACTTTTTGAGAATGTTATCTGAGAAGATAGTCCTTCCATCCATCCAACACTCTTATTTACACCACTGCACAGTCTCTATCATATATGCTAACACAGAACTCTTTGTCTGAATTCTCAGCCTTATATAGTGAAAACTGCAGCATTCAGGGACAATACGGAAATAGAGGCAGGGCTTGAGCAAAATCCAAAGGTAGGAGAAGTGCAGAAACATTTTAGAAAAGCAAAAGCACATGACAGGGGATCCCAAGAGCCCATGAAAGAATGAAGATGCTCAGTACCAAAGAGTGCCAAGTAAATGCTGGGTAGGAGGTCAGCAGGGAGGGAAACAGGATAGACCATCCCAGAAAGAGGCATACCTGGCTAGCTGACTGGCTCGCATGCTGAACCACAACCTTTTGTTGCAGATCCCACTTGCAGATATTAAATAACATCAGTAAAAGCAATGCCCTACCGCTTATACCTACAGTAACTATGGAATGATCAGCTTTTTGATTGGTTAAATTTATTTTTTTTAAATGTTTCCTTCCTAAAATCAAAGCAAACCAGTATAACCACAAGATATTTTTCAAGCTAGTTTACATTCTAGAATGAACACTGGTTGGCTTATGTTACGGCAGCTGTCTTTAGAATTTGTTGTTGTTGTTTTCTGTTACAGCAAAAAAAAAAAAAAAAAAGTTTTCCCTGCTGCCAAAGTCTATCATCTTTCCTGCCCCCATCCCCTGTAAGACTGGACTGCAACATTTAGTGAATAGTTTGGCTTTCAAATATACATGGAAAGAATGGGATAGAAAGAAATGGTGGATGAGTGTGAATTTGGGTCCACTGCAATTGGAGAAAGTCCTGCACAACTTACGACCCAACACAGTCCCAAAGCCATGTGGCAGCCCAGGGCTGGCATCAAAATATGAGTAAGCTTGAGCACCTGAAGACAGTCACACACCTGGTGCAGGTGATGGAGCAGGACAAGTGAGTGGAGCCTTGGTTACCACTAGCTTTGCGGAAACCCTGGAGTGTGGTTGCTGTTTTGCAGAAACCCTATTTGGGTTGCTGGATCACAGACATTTGATTTGGGCTTAGGCATACATGAAATATCCCCTATTGTATGTCATAGAGAACTGAGATCTGCAATGGCAGAGGAAATTCCTATAGGTTGTGTGCTGGGGGGGGGGTGTATTGGACTCAGCCCCATTCTAGTCCTTTCCCTTGAGCACCAAATCCCAAGAAAATCTTTTGACTGTGCACAGAAGAGTCTAACTCTAAGTAGACTTTTACCAAAGCTGGGAGGAGTATCCTCTGCTCATGTAAAGAGTGGAATCCAAACTGGAAACTTCTCCACAGTCCCTCCCTTTCAGTAAGGCTGCAGGGTCCACCCTTGGGAGCTCTTTGTTGGACAGCAAGATGGCAAGAGCGATGGATCCTCTCCAGTTGAGCAGCTTGTCTCTCCTGATGCCACCTCATTGGGTTAAGGACTCAGTCAGGAGGGTCCTGCTTCTGCCCCCTCCCCCACCGAAAACCCTTCTGTCTCTTCCAAAGCAGATGGACTGTCATGCCCAGTGTGAGAAGGGGCTCCAAATGGGTCACCCCCCCTTGCTCCTGCCCCTCATTCCCCCTCCTCCTCCTCAGAATGGGGTGATGATTCCCATGGCACAGCCTGTCCTGGCCCATTCTCTCCGCTAGGCAACAGACTGAATTTCATAACACAAATCTAATTCACAGCCATTTTTAAGGGGAAAGTAAAGCAATGTTCCTCTATACTCTGGCTTTTGCCAAGGTTGTGCTATTCTCTGCCCAGGCTTGTGCTGTTCCTCAAACAGGTCTCCTTTTAGACTTTGCCCCTGGCGCTGCTGCAGGAGATCTTTCCCTTAAAGTTTGCAATTCCAGGAAACTTCAAGACTGAAGTGATCAGTAAAAGAAGTTGTGTGGGCTTTGTCATTATTTATATTGCAGAAAAACTACCCCAAGAGCTAATTACTTTAAAGAGTGCATATTTATGCTCCAGATGTGAAAACGTTAATGAAGTGAAATTTATAACTGCCCAGTAACCAAGGTGTTATAAAATTTGCCATGCAATAAGCAAAGGCATGGAAAGATGTCAAGCTTTATTTTGCAATTTACTGTCATCAGCTTGCACAGAGCAGACCAACAGCCCTCCAGCTGCCTTTCTAAAATTAATGTTAGTTTAAGGAAGATCAATGATTCTTCAGCCACCAGCATATCTTTTCATTGTTATTTCCGATTGCTGGTTTATTTGTCATAGGTAAGAGAGAACAGGCATTTGGATTGCCTAGGAACATAAATAAGTCATAGAACCAATGAGGGAGCTGCAGTGGGAATTGCTAAAAAGTGCTCGTTTTTTGTTTGATTTTTATGGGGCTCATTGTTACATACAACAACATAATTCACAGTCCCCTTAATTTCTACATTCAACATACCTCCCCTGGGCACCATCTCCTGCCAATTCAACACCCCTCACCCTGCCCCCAAGTCATGTTGTGCTGATTCTCTCATCATAAAGTTAGGCTTCATTCTATTTCTCCCTCTTCTAACACAGCACTGAAAATTAAAGGGTTCCAATAACCAACCACTATGCATTTCATCAGGGTTAACTAGCTATGTTTGAGGTCTCGACTCTCTCCATTTATGAGATAGATAGGGGAAATTCTGCTCTGTGGAAACTGCTGGGGTTTTTCATGGACTTAGAACCTCATGTTGCATCAGCAAATAAAAAGCATTTCCCACATTTGGGGGTCATTTTGGACCCCAGATGAAAGTGCCTTAGGCAAAGGGAATATTGCATATGAAGAGCCTTTGTTTTGGCTGAATTTTTCGCCCAGAAGCTTTCAACCAAGATAAGAATGACTTTTCAGCAAGGACAGGTAATTTAATGTTTAACTCTTCCTGAAGCTAAGCAAAACAAGAAAATTATAATAATAGTGCTTGATCCATTGATCTTTTCTCTGCATAACAATAGTTTGGTCTACTAAGTGCATAGCTAAGCTTTCCCTCAATTGATTTAAACTCTGCATGTTGGAGGTTTTAAATAAGAATCTTAGCTTTCAAGAGAGACCAAGATGATCTGTACTGAAAAGATGATCTTTTGTTCCTTTGTACAGTGCCTATTGTTTCAGGCATATGTAGGGTGGAGGGCAGCTCTTGCTTGTCACACTCTTCTCAGACAGAGCAGAGGCGGTGGTAAAAAGGCAAAGGTAGGCAGGTTAAGGTAATCTAGTGGAGAGTCATGCCTAGTGAGAGCTAGCTGACGATGGAGAAGGAGGGAGGCATTTCAGAGCTGAAGGAAGGCAATACAGAAGGATACTCAAGATACAACAGACTGAGTGAGTGGGCCAATTCTGTAGCGCCTGGTGCTCCCATCTAGCCCTCAAGCAGCGAGAGCCACCCTGCAAGTGAAGTCAGAAGCTTTTCTGAAAGAAAAGGAAGGAGGGGGTGCTTCATTTTGGAGTCAATTCTCTACGGAAGATGGTTCTGAAAGACAACACTGTGTTGATTTATACTGCTTCGTAACTTGTTGAGCTTTAATAGCAGGACTGTGCTTCCAAAGTTTCATCTGAATCTTCTACAGTAGAAAAAAAGAATGAGACCTGCTCATTGTCATTGCATGCCATCAAGTCTTCTCCAACTTTTGACAACGTGTCCCAGCCTTCACATCCCTGCTCAGCTCTTGCAGATTCTCGGCTGTGCTTCCTTCATTGACCCAGTCCATCTCATATTTGATCTTCCGCTTGTTCTTTTGCCTTAGACTTTCCAAAGCCTGCCAGAAGTGCTATTTGTCTGTTCTCCTTCCCCTTTGTGTCATACCTGAGCTTATTAAGAAAGACAAGCCCTTCCTTCCTGCTTGCACACCTTTTAAGAAACCTCTGGTGATGACAAACCTGTGTTTGCCTCTGCATCATGCATAAAATGGCTCAGAGCCTTATAATGAAAAGCTATGTCTTTCGTCTGTGCAGGAAAGAGAAGATGTGGTAATAACATGATCTGAATATGTAACACAAGCCTCTCCAACTACATTGCTGGCTATAGCAACTGTCACTTCCAGCTGCTTGCTCCTTTTCAAATATTTGTCCCCACTTATTCACATTCCAAATAGTTCTCCATTCGGCAGTATCTGTTCTCATCTCTTGCTTTGTCCTTTTCCTTCCTTTGTAAGCATTTCACAGTTTTGCAGGCTCGAGTCAAGATCACACGCTGAATTTTTACAGAGTTTAGTTTTTGTGAAGCTTTTGTGTTGCAAATCTGACCCCCTCTCCAGCGCTAGTATACCAAGTTTAATGATTCTTTTTGACTGCCCAATATAGCATGCTAGAAATAGATATAGATTTCATATAAATGACAGCTTACTTTTAGTTAAATGGGAAAAAAACCAGTAAAGCACCCAGGTTCGGAACCACATAAGAACGTAAGAAAAGCCAGGCTGAATCGGAGACCAAGGTCCATCTAGTCCAGCACTCCCTATACACAGCCCCAAACCACCCACACACAGGATCCCTGAAGTAGGATGTGCGCAAGGCCTCCTGCTCAAGCTCCCAGCAACTGGTGCATGCAGGCAGGCAGGCCACCCCTGGTAAAGGAAGCAGCACATGGTCAGCAAGGCTAGTGACCACTGATAGTCTTGCTGCCCATGTCCCTCCTTCATGAATCTGTCCAATCCTCTTTAAACCCATCCAGATTGGTGGCCATCACCACTTCCTGTGGCAGCAAATTCCATAGTTTGACTATATGCTGTGTAAGGAGGTACTTCCTTTTATCTGTCCTAAACCTCCCACCAATCGGCTTCATGGGATGACCCTGGGTTCAAGCGTTATGGCTGAGGAAAGAAAATGTCTCATTCTCCACTTGCTCCACAACTTGCATAATTTTATTTATTTATTTTTATTTAAAACATTTCTATGCCGCCCCCATCGCAACAAGCCTCGGGCGGCTCACAAAGAAGACATAAAAACATACATAAATTAAGAAAAAACACACACATTTAAAAACCCCCGGTGCATTCTCGGCTAAAAAATTTAAAATCCTAATTAATTCAATAATTTAACAATTAAAATAAGTTTCAAATAAAAAGGTCTTAGCCTGCCGCTGAAAAACACATAACGACAGCGCCAGGTGGACCTCTCTAGGGAGCGCATTCCATAGATGGGGCGCCACCGCAGAGAAAGCCCTCCTCCGGGTACTCACCCTCCTAATTTCCTTCATGGAGGGTTCCCGGAGAAGGGCATCCATTGCTGATCTCAAGGGCCGGGAGGGCATATATGGGTGCAAGTGTTCCTTTAGATATCCAGGTCCCAAGCCGTTTAGGGCTTTATACGTCATAACCAACACCTTGAATTGGGCCCGGACTTCAATCGGGAGCCAGTGGAGCTGACGGAAAACTGGGGTTATATGAGAACAACACCCAGTCCCCGTCAGCAACCTGGCAGCTCTATTCTGCACCAACTGAAGTATCCGGACCGTCTTCAAGGGTAGCCCCACGTAGAGCGCGTTACAGAAATCGAATCGGGAAGTTACCAATGCGTGTGTCACTGTCGCAGGCAGTCGTTCTCCAGGAAGAGACGCAGCTGATGTATCAGCCGAAGCTGAAGGAAGGCGCTCCTCGCCATCGCCGTCACCTGAGCTTCTAGAGACAGCTCAGGGTCGAGGAACACTCCTAAGCTGCGAACCCTGTCCCTCAGAGGAAGTGCAACCCCATTTAGGACAAGGCCCAAGTCCCCCATCCCGTGCCCAAGCCACCCACCAACAGGACCTCCATCATGTCTGGATTGAGCTTCAGTTTATGGGCCCTCATCCAGACCATTACCTCGGCCAGGCACCAGTTCAGCACAGCCACTGCCTCACCTGGATTGGTGGAAAACGAGAGGTAGAGCTGGATATCATCAGCATACTGATGATTCCGCAGCCCACACCTCCTGATGACCTCTCCCAGCTGTTTCATGTAGATGTTAAATAGCAAGGGGGACAAAATGGACCCCTGCGGAACTCCATGGCATAACTGCCATGGTGCAGAGCCATAGTCCCCCAGCACCACCTTCTTTAATTGGCCATTGAGATAGGAGCGGAACCACTGCCACGTGGTGCCTCCAACCCCCAGTCCCCCTAGCCTATCCAGAAGGATACCATGGTCGATGGAATCGAAAGCTGCTGAGAGGTCCAGGAGAACTAACAGAGACGCACTCCTCCTGTCTCTCTCCCTGCACAGGTCATCGTACAGGGCGACCTAGGCAGATTCAGTACCGTACCCGGGTCTGAAGCCAGACTGAAATGGGTCCAGATAATCAGTTTCATCCAAGAGTGCTTGGAGTTGTCCCGCCACCACCCGCTCTAGCACCTTGCCCAGGAATGGGATGTTGGCCACCGTTCTATAATTGGCGGCCACCTCTGGATCCAGGGATGCCTTCTTTAGGACTGGCCGGACTACCACCTCCTTTAAAGGGGCAGGTACCCGGCCATCTCTTAAAGAAGCGTAGACCACCTCCAGGATCCAGGTCCCAATCCCGTCCTTGGCTTTCTTAAGCAACCAAGATGGGCATGGGTCTAGTAAGCAAGTGGTAGGACGTACTTGTCCAAGCACCTTGTCCGCATCATCAGGCTGCAACAACTGAAATTCATCCATTAATTGTGGACTCGATGGCGTCGATGGCGTCGATGAAGATTCAATAGCAGAGTCAAGCTCGTGGCGAATCTGAGCGATTTTCTCCCTGAAATGCTTGGCAAAGTCATCACAGCGGGCCTTCGAGGGTGGCACAAGATCTTTCTTTGGGCCCGGATGTATCAGCCCCTGCACCTCCAAAAAAAGCTCCGCCGGACAGCATTGTGAGGAGGCAATGGAAATGGAGAAGAATTTCTTCTTCGCCATCCTCACTGCCATAGCATAGGCCCAATAATGGGCTCTTAAGTGTGTTCGGTCAGATTCACCCCGTGATCTCCTCCACCTACGCTCTAGACGTCTCCCAACCTGCTTCATCGCCCGTAATTCAGGTGTATACCAAGGAGATGAACGGGCTCTGTCAGGTGGGAGAGGACGCTTGGGAGCAATCGTGTCAATAGCCCTGGTCATCTCTCCATTCCACTGTTCAACCAGGGTATTGACAGGATCACCAGCCTTGTCAACCGGAAAATCCCCCAGAGCTTCCAGGAATCCATCAGGATCCATCCAGCTCCGGGGGCGGACCAATACAATCGGGTCCGCACCCTTGCAGAGGGAAAGGCCGCTCTCGGGCTCAAACCTTATGAGGAAGTGATCTGACCATGAGAAGGTCAGATGAGAAGAAGTAAAATTCCTCACCCTCAGATCACCCTCTTCCTGCCCTTCTACCATGTTTCCCCAACTCACCCTTTTTCTAAGCTCCAGCCTCCAGATCATTTTTGTTGCCCTTCCCTGTACCACCATTACAGTGGCTGAATCTTGGTGTGTTGGATCCTGCAACCTTCTGCATGTAATGCATGTGCTCTGCCACTGAGCTACAGCCCCTTCCCTAAAACCAGATGAAGAATAGTTCTTCCATTCCTCTAACGTCAGGTTGTCAAGGACATTTACAAACAAGATGGTTTAACAAATGTAATTGCTCTCCTGCTGGGTGCCACTGTCAAATAAATTGACATTCTGCTATAATTCTTTTAAATAAATAATGGTCAGTCTTTGTGGGGGAAGGGGGAGGACTCGAATCACTTTCCCTTAACAAATTTGAATTAATCATCATTTTATCTACCAACAGTGATGGATGACTTCCTTAATGTGTAACAGGTTTTATAGTCTTTACTTAGATAATTCTAACATGAACTCAGTGAAACAGGTCACTGTTTTGCTTATTTTAGAGAAAGTAGGAGGTCTGTTTCAGCAAGGTCTAGCTGGAGGTCATCAAAGGAGAATTGCACTTCCATTCCATCTGCCTTCTTTTGGTGCAACTGTATCACTATGAATGGAAGTTCTTTCTGTTCATGGAGGGGACAGTAGGTTCCACACCATTGCTCTAATATCAGCACCTTTGAGTTTCAGGAAAGCAGCATGAAAAGGTCGTAGAAGGAGAGCTAACTGTGAGCATTCAGGGAACAAGGTTTGTGCAGCCAGTGACCTTGTTCCATGTCAGGTGCAGCAGCTCAAAGGTTGTGCAGAAGAGGGATGCTGCTTGCACAGTGTGTGGAGTTCAGTTCCTGGCAAGCATTCTGTGACTGCTGAGCTTGCTCACCAGGAACTTGGGCTCAGGACCACAACAAAGCAGATCAGAGTCCAGGGAACCAAACCTGGGGGATCCAAGGCATTCCCACCCCCAAAACAGATCCCTCACACCTCTGTTGGGTCAATAAGGCCATCGGGCCCAATCGCCAACTCACTATTGTCCAGATGCATCTTGAATGCCTCCGGTGTGGGAGAGTCCATGATTTCCCTAGGCCTAGACAATTGGGTCCGTTGTTGTATTGCTCTATCAGCCAAGAAGCTTTTCTTGCTGTTTAGCCCACATGTGCTCTGTAATTTGAGTCCTTTTTTTCTGTGTCTTTCTCTCTGGGATAATTGAGAAAAGATCCCAAACTTCCTGTCTATGACAACCTTTCAAGGAGTTGTAACTATCATATCTTCCCTTCTCAAGGCTAAACATGGCCAGTTCTTTCAATCCCTCCTCACAGGACTTTGTCTCTGGTCCCTGCATCATCCTTGTTGCCCTCCTCTGAGTTCTTTCCAGCTTTTCTGGATCTTTCTTAAACTGGGGTTCCCAGAAATGGATACAGTACTCAAGATGAGGAACTACCAGTGCTGAATAAAAGGGAACTAGTACTTCATATGATTTGGAAGTGACACTTCTATTAATGCAACCCAAAATAGCATTTGCTTCACATTGTTATTCATTCTCAGCTTGTGATCTTCAACAATTCTGGGATCCTTCTCATCATTGAACTGAGTATCCTACAACTTGTAACTATGAATTTGGATCCCTTTTCCTAGGTGCAGAACTTGGCATTTGTCCCTATGAAATGTCATTCTCTCCCTTTTCTTTTCTTTTCTTTTCTTTTCTTTTCTTTTCTTTTCTTTTCTTTTCTTTTCTTTTTAGTCCAATGCTGCAACCAATCAAACAAATCACTTTGAATTTTGTTTTTCTCTTCCAAGGTATTAGCTATCCTACCCAGTCCTGTGTCCTCTGGAAATATGATAAACATTATGTGCATCTCTTCATACAAACCATTCATAAAACTGTTTAAGCATGCTTGGCTCAGGACTGAAGCCTACAGCACCCCACTGTTGACCTTTCCTCACTCTGAGAAGGTGCAATCGATAAACACTTGCCAAGTCCGATTCTGTAGCTAACTGTGGATCCACCTAATAGTTGTTCCGTCTCACCTACATTTAGTTAGTTCACTAACCAGGCTTCTTCAGGGGGGTACTTTTTTCACAGCATTCCCACAGTCCACCAGGAAGTTTACCAAGTCACAAATGGAATGTGCTGTTAGTTTCTTTTTAAAAACCCTTTGCAGTAACTCATGTGAGAATACTTGTCCCTTCCCACCACGTGTGTTCAATCCAACAGCAGAACATCATTTCTACATGAAAATTAGGAACAATCACTCATCTTATAACTGATTGTTCTAGTTTGTACAAACACAAATTATTAATGCAAGCAGATAAGAAATAGCAACCTGTGGATTCACCTTTCAAAGAAGTGTAAAAGCACACTTTTGAACTTTAGACAGAAAAATATCCCAGCATTTTCCAGGCAGCTACAGTTCTCTTTTTGTAGGCTTTTTCCTGCCTAAACTTGCATAAGATTGTGCCCTAAAACACCAGAAGTATATTTAAAATACTTCTTACAGAGCAATCTTAGACATGTCTACTCAGAAGTAAATCACATTGTGTTCACTAGGACTTATTCCCAGGTATGAATGCCTAGGGTAAGAACTGTTATGCTTGCAGAGTAAACCCGTGCATGTTTACTCTGGCAAAGTAAATTCCACTGAGTTATGCAAGGCTGACTTTCAATTAGGTGTGCTGGAATTGCAGCCTAAGCTACATCAAAGAAAACTGACGCTGAAGAGTATTGCCCACCTTGTCCCTCCATGTGAATGACACAGCAGATGGGAGGAAGAGTTCAGACACCCCTGTATCGCACACATGGAAAAGACAAAAAATACAGATCAGTCATGAGTGACGTTGCAGCCTCCCGCTCAAAAAGGCTGCAAAATATTTCAGGTATTTTTTTGATGATGGATAAGGGGGTCCCTAAGAAGAAGTGGAAAGATTTTTGAATACTTCTCAGCTGAGCCATATCGGCCCTAGAGTAGAAAATGCTTTGGGATACAAATATCTTCCAAGGAGAAGCTTCCACAGCAACATTTCAACATAGAGATTTTCCTTTCTACTTTCTCATGTGCTGTAAAATGCTGAAATCATTAGCTAAGACAACAGCAAAGCCAAGCACAAAATATTTAAAAAATAAATTCACAGTGCTTAGCCACAGAAGCAGCATTCAGGATCACATTACCCTGAAAACTGAAATAAAATTCCCTACACAAATCTTCATGTTGGTCCCTGTGTTGTTCGTGCGGTAGTTTTAAAAGAGGTAATCATAAAAAGGAGGAAATCATTTAAAGTTATAAAATACACTAATTGGCTTGGATCCTAGCTTTGTGCTCTGTAAATGGAAGGAACGTCTTTGGATCTTTCTCCTTGGCTGGGCTCACATTGTTTGTCATGTCATCTGAACATGATTGTGGTATTTCAGTGCGGTACATTTGGTCTTTGGAAGACACAATAAGAAACAATTGTTCATTCTACAGTTTCTCCATACCACAGTGGTTTCTCATGATGTCCAGACCAGGGATCATGGCTTCCATGGAGGGGAAATACAACTACCACAGAGTCCCCTGGAAAGACTGGCAGCTGCGGGCGCCACTTCAGCCATGCAGCCTCTGCTGTCCTGCCTAGCAGCAGATGCCTTGCTCCCACCATCTGCTTTATGTTCCCATTCCCCACAGGCTCCTCTGCATTCCTCCAGATGCCTAACTGCTGTTGTTTTCCAGCTACAGAGAAGCATGGCACCCTGCCCAGGACAGCAGCCTTGGAGTTGGCCACTCTATGCATTCCTGTTTGCCCAGTGCAGCTCTCACTTATGAATTTCCCTGACTGTTTTCCCCTGCCACCCACTTAGTGGTGCCAGACGTAGCCCCTTGCCTTCACCGAGCTCAGAGGTCCAGCATCCTTTCCACATGACCCTCCCACTCCACCTGCCTTCCCACCACAGCCTGCTTCTGGACCACTGGTTGCCCTACAGTCCCCAGCAGAAAGTGCACAGGCAACCTTTGAAGAATCTCCAGAGGGTACAGAGAAGAGGGCACTAGAAGTGGCAGGTGTGCCGGCGAGTGTCCAAGGAGGACCCTGCCTCCTTCGGAAGGCTTGGGGCACCCAGGGGCTGCATCAGAACCCATAAGACTAAGCAAATCATCTCCTACGTACCCCAACGCTCACCAACATTCCTTCTCTTCTATCTTTACCTGTATTCCTATCTCTCTGCCTAGCCTAAGGGGTGGCGGGGGGGGGGGGCTTGTCTGTGCCAAGCAGCAAGGCTGTTCCTTCTGGAGAAGCTGCAACAATCTCTTCTACTCTGGGTTATGAAAAGGCAAGATAGGAGAGTTTCTTGGTTTTCATAACAATGGATGGAGCAGAGTGTTGAACCCTTATCTTGCGCCTTAAAGGAAGAATCTGAAGATTTGATCATAAATTGACACAGAGCCTCACGAGACCAGGAGAGGTAGTCTAAGAAAGTCACCTGTTTTCTTCCATGGCATCTTTTTTCTTCTTTTTTCATCCCTCTCTTGGGGGATGACTGGGCTGGAATATCCTGGGAAAACATATTTATAAGCAGAGGCGTGCACAAGCACCACCTCAAATTCTGTTGTCCCATTTCTCTACCTCAGAGAAAATAAAATTAATCCTGCATCCTGTTTGTGGGGAGAGGAATGAGTGAGGGTGGAGTTCATTTAATTTCTCCAGGGGCAGGAGAAATCTTCCAACAGTTTCTCATAGGTAGGGTTGGGACACCCGCCGTTCTTCCTTCCTAAGGAGGTTTTGTCTTGTTTCACCTTGGCAACTCAGGCGACAACGGCAGCAATTCTATTGGCAGTCTCCTCCGGGCCCATTTCGCACAACAGCCATGTGCAGAAGCAGATTGGATGCAGGCAAGCATCAAGATGGAGGTGCACATCCATCCAGGTCCCACCATACCAGACGGATGTGCCTTTTCCAGGGGGGCAGGTGCCCCACTCCCTGCCTATCCACTACCACTAGCTGACAGTAAGAATTAGAGCTGCCCCAGAGTAGCCCATGCATTTCTCTGACCTCAGAAATGCCAGTCACACACACCTCACTGGGGCAGCAGGAACCAGTTTCTCATCTCTGCCAAGCAGCAGGGGCAACTGTCACTCAGACAAGGCTCCGGGCTAATCTAAGAGGAGCCATAGTCCGCTTCAGCTGCATTAGCTTCTCCTATCCTAAATATCAAGCTTAAATGCTCAGAGATTGGATGATTTCGGATCTGAGATGAAATAAAAGAGATATTAATCAGGTTTCAATCTACTTTATGATATAGTTTTTGAAATAGTTTAATCCAAAAAAGGCGTAGACATAAAAGTAGTCACTTTCCAGATGTCAGTGATTCATTGCCAAAGAGTTCATTTACCTGAGAGAAGCTCATTTTAAAGGAGACAGGTTGGTAGTCTTTTATGGCTGTGGTGACACCTTGGATTAATCTCAGCAAGACTTGGTGCCATTGCTTTGAAATGTCTTCCCCCTGGTAACAGATTCTTGGAGCATGAGAGAGTGCAGGGTGTCCCATTTGATATTTTAGATGGAATCATGTTCTCATTACTAAAGCAGCCATTTGCACAAAATTAGAGAGAGAGAGAGAGAGAGAGAGAGAGAGAGAGAGAGAGAGAGATCCCTGAAAATCCCAAGAACATATATAATTTATTTTCACAAGTGCACTTCTGTTGTTGTTTTATTATTTTTGACACTTTTTGTGTGACTAGCTCATTCAGCTTATAACTGGAGCATCACTGGGCAAACTCAAGATATCCATGGATATGAGATACCTCAGCTTGGCTTCCGGCCAGAAAATGCTACATCTGCTATTGCCCTAGCAGATGGACAACCTACCATCCAGAGGTTCACTGCAGAAACTCCTCCGGGATGATTCCTATGATCTTGTCAAGAGCTTTGAAACTGTGCCTTGTACTTGGCTTAATCTCTGGTGAAGAGGCTGAAACTTTGGCTTTAAAGTAGCTTTGCTTTCTTCCCCCCCCTCCCCTACCCCTTAAGATCAGACTGAAACCAAAGAGCGACCCTTGAATATGCACTCAGTTCTAAGGCACACAAATCACAGCTTGCTTCTAGGGATGCTTATGCATGAGGAAGGCCTGGCATAGCAACTTACAGGCATAAAAAAGAACAGTCCAGCTTCATCCATGCCTACCAAGGGGTAGGCAGTAGTGCAACACCTTCTATGCCAGCAAAACATAGGTCAGTTCAAAGGACCAGGTGCATGATGCCCTTATATATTCTTTATCTTTGATCTCAGAGATGGCTAAAGAACAAGCCTGCTGGCGTTTACCTTCCCAAGTGGCAGAACAGCTAACATTCTGCAATCATGCAGAGGCTTCTGAGGTGTATTTTCATTTTATACAGGGTACCACTCCTCTGCTTTCCTTAGATGTGGCACTGCTTCCTGAATCGCACCATCTTTCTCAGTATTTAGTGAGGATCTCCTTTTACCCAATAGTCCCACAAGCTCATCCATGATATATAAGAGGTTAAGGCCAGTCAGTTTTCCTCTCAATTAGTGCGTTTCCTGTTGCTTTTGTTTGTACTTTTAACTTTTTCAAAATAAAATTCTATGTTAAACAAAGAATATGAACTAGAAAAGAAATTTGGAAACAAGAAACTAAACTATGTTTACTGGAATAAGAGGAAAGAAGCATGTTGGTCTTAGCAAAATAAACAATGGGTGTCTTTTAAGGAGAAAGATTGAGCATGTAACTCATTTCTGGCAAACACTTTCTGGAAATATGCTGACAAGAAGAAACAGGGTTTGGTGTGGCAAGGCAAAAAGCGAATGGATGTTGTTACAGACGTTTACTAGCAGCTGATTCTGAACTGGAATGTTAAACACCAGTCTTGAAAATAAGATTTCTCTTTATTCTATAGATTGAGGTGAGCACATTTTTAGGTGGAAGACAGCATTGGTGGGTGAGCCTAGAAAGAGATGTGGGTGGGATTATGGTGAGCATGCCCCCCCAAAAAAACCTCTCCCCCCCACACACACTTCATGTGCACACAGAGATACTCATTGTTCATCTCCCTCTCCCTCATATTTGCACACACATTTGTACACAAATATCTCCCTCTACCATGCTCACACACAGATACTCATAAATGTACAGATGGAACTACCTGCACTAGAGATGGGAAAGAAATGAGCTGGGTTGTTTCATTTCCACAGACTTGTTCAAGCCATAACCCCTTGGAGCTGAAGACAAATGTGAACACTATTTATGCTCAGAACTCTGCAAATTTACAAGCTTGTGATCCAATTCACACATCAAAGCAAATGTTTCAAAAATGTATTTGTTTGAAAAACATCCCTGAGCAAGTATTTTACACACACTCTCACACACCACGGGGTGGTCAGACTTGCTCATTGAAAGAGCCACATATAGTAAGTGTCAGATGATTGAGAGTTGCAAGACTTGAACAAATATTTATTTATGTATGTATGTATTTATTTATTATGACTTTATGAAAGTGTGATATTGCATATCAGTATATGATTTTTTAATGTGCATGAGACACCTGAACACTAACTGTGGCATGCCCTTTCCAAAGAAATGGACCTTGAGAAGCAAGAACTACTCAAAGGAAATGTCATATTAATTAAAAATAGCAGGCTGTTTTACTGTTCTGAGACAGAATTCTGGCAATTTATACTTTAGTGAGAAGTGCTGAGAATTATTTGTTAGAATTCTAACTTGAAGACCATGTCCTATCAGGGACCTTTCAAGCTGCTGCAGAAGGGACCATCAGCAATAAGATAGCCATCTTCTGGGGCCATCACATAACACAAATTCTCCTTGGAGCTGCGAATGGTCCTCAGTCTCTCCACGTTCAGGAAAGGGGTCAAGATACCTCTTTCGAAGTTGGCTTTTTAAAGTCAGCAGGAGCAGGTGGGGCATGCTGGGGCATGCTTTCACAAGGCCACCAGCTCAACCCGCTTCCTTCCAGGCCCACCTGCTCCTGCTGATGAGCTCAAAGGTGCTCTGGCAAGTTCTACCTCTGCTGCTGCTCCAGGTGGCAAATCCAGGGGTGCTAGCAGAATAGCTTACATCCAAGGGCTGAGATATTAAACAGCATTGGGTTTAATATGTTGTTGTTCAACCAACCCAAGAAAAGAAACCATATCGTATAGCCACAAGTTCACAACCCAGCAAGAAACCAAGGGTTCTCTTCCTGGGTTGCTAATGGTTAACACACCATGGCTTTTTAACACAGCCAAGGTCAGACAAAACAATAACAATTCAACTATAATTCACATTTCAGCAACAACCCACACTCAACATCTGAATATGATATATTGTGTTATCTGAACTCATTCCGTGTGTAGAATCTGACACCTAGAGACATGTATGTAGAACAGAACAGGCTTCAAGCTGGAATTACACAGATTCTTTCAAGCCAGTGCCTGCTTGCTGAGTAACTTTTGTTTTTGCACCTTATGAACATTGAGGAAGAAGAACCCAAAACCAAGCAGTGGGGGATAACACCCAGTTCCTTGCCAAATCTCATGTAACCTAAACCTGCGCAATCTTACTTTGAAGTAATTTGAATTCATTTCTGTGCAAGAATGCACGGATACGTTGCAGTGCCACCATTGACAGGTTCCACTTGCAATTGTTCTGTGTGCAAAACAAGTATTGTTTTTCAAAATAAAAGTATGTCATGGTGTATAACATTCTGAAACAGTTCTCAAACTGGGGCATCTAAGAATATGTCTGACCCAAATACTGATAAATGAAAGATACGACAGGTAGAATCCTGCCCAAGTTAGCTGAACTTGGGGTCCATCGATCTCAGTGGAATGTCAGCACTAAGTGACTTTTATTGATTTCAGTGGACAGTAAGTACAACTGATTTAGGCAGGATCAAGCCCAAAGACTCTTTGTGAGCAGTTATTCCATTGGATGGCCCATTTTCAGGCTGCTGTGTTCTCAAGAGCAGCTCATATTATCTTGGGCCAAGTGCCCTGGGTCACATATCATCTTCTACAGAAGACAGTTCTAGATTTAGTGGCCTGTCCAGGCCAAGACTAATATAAAGAACCATCAGAAAAAAAGAGCTTGGCCTTAAAATTGCCTGTCAACTGAGACTGGACAGCAGAACAGTGCAGTTACTTAGTCACAATCTTCTACACTCAGGCAAATTGTACTATATTTCTATTTCAACTATAATAATTATTTCTGAATTTGTACCTGTACCTGTAATTAGCAGGTCCTTATTTCATGTAAGCCAGTGTGTTCTTTTGTTTACTCTTGTGATGCATGTTCCCTTTTGGGGAAATTTACCAGTGCCAACCGTATCCCTTCCAACTTGGCTTTGGGATTGATGAGAATGTCAACCTGGTTTGATCCCAACAGTTAGGTGTTTTCGGGACGTACCCAGTTGCCATCAAGCCTGTGAACTATTACCATATTGCTCATATGAGTAATTTGTCGTGCTGCTTATAAATGAAAACCTAACACTCTTGAACATTTTAAATGAGATAAAGAGGAGAAATACTTTCCAATTATTTCTCCTGGAGTCAACATTATCCGTCACATTTCTTGTCTCAGAAGGTTATTCTTTTGTTTGCCGCCATTACAGCATTGTTCCCCAATCTCAATGCTAGCAATCTGCAACCCATCTCAAAGATAACTTGTCCAGCTGTTGGTAGCCACCATTTTAGGATTCCTGTGTCAGTGGAAAGAAAATGGTTCATTTAAAACACCTTGAGACATATTGCTCAATAAACCACACAGAGTGAGTTGGATGTGTGCTATTCATCACTAGCAATTGTTCAGTTCCTTCTGCTGCACAAGAGGGACATGCAAGATAATTAACAAAGTGGAGGACATTCTAATTAGTAAGTTGATGTCTCAGCACCATCCTTGAATGGATCAATATTGGTATCTATAATTTCCTTGAATGCTTTATGAGTATTTAAAGCTCTTAAAGGTCTCTGCATTGCCAGCATCCCAGAATATGTATTTTATCTCTTAGTCTATTATATTATCCTTAATCAGGAAAGATGAATAATACCCACCATCTGTAATTTGGAGGTGAAGCTGTATGGTGAGATCTCTTCCATTATGTCAAGAATTTCACTTACTACACATTCTGTGTGCATCATATGGTGTTTTGTGTGAAGCATCCTTATACAACTTGCCAGGCAATTGAACCATGAAAATGTGTCTTGGGATGTGTGAATATTAAAAATAATGTTTATTTTAATTCTACTATTGATAAGTATGAGGAAAGTGGTAACAAATGCGTTTAACATTTGCAATTATTTCAGGAACTTGCCAACAACACTCCTCATATGTAACATTTATTTAGCACCAAGGGAGTCCTAGGAACTAAAATCACCCCCACCAATGTGTTCATATAAGGTTTAAATATTTTTCTACACAAACTTGTTTAATTTGACAAGAAAGCCTTATGAGCCTGGAGATCTAAATGCTGTCTCACATGAATAAGATGTTCAAGTGTGACTGTGCATAAAACATTATTCTTCACGCATTGCTGAGGCTCAGGAGTATTACATCAAAGCTGTCATAATCTGTATACCCTGGATGATTTAATTACAATATAGTATTCATATTACATAACATTACAATATATTATATTATCATATTATTACCTATACCAAAACCCTAAAATAACTCCCATTCACACACATGCACACACCGGCACACCTATCCTTGGAATGAAGGCACAAGACAAGGATTGCAAACTGAACTAAAGACTACAGCTAAATTGATTTTACATGGCTGATCAGAAAAGTAATTACTTAATAGTGTCATTATATCTATTTTGAACTTTTATTCATTACCTTAACACCCTACCCTTATCCCTTTCAAGAAACGTAAGATAAACATAAACCCTCTCCCCTCCATCTTATCCTCACACCAGTCCTGTGAGGTAGGTTGGGTTTTGGGTCTGTGACTGGCCCAAAGTCACATGGTGAGCTCTATGGCCAAGAGGAGATTAGAACCCAGCCCTGCCCTCTTAACCGCTATCGTAGGAGTAGGTCTTGCTGAGATTGCGGCCTGCACACGGCCCTCTTCAGTAAGGCTATCCAAGGCAGGGACTCAGGCACATGACCTGTTTCCACCCTGCACTCATCAAGGTATCTCTCTCAACCGCGCCTCGCTCTTCTCGGCCCATGCACTGACCAGGTGTGCTGGGGAGGCCTGGTCAATATCGCCAGCCTGTCAGCTGTGAATTTTGAGGCCAAGGAGTCCAAGACTATCCATGAATGTTCCCTAACTTTTTAATGAAGGGCCCCAGGAATATTATTTGGAGGCGCTGGAGCTAACTGTGGGTTGGAGTAAGCAGTGAGTATTGTATTTTCTTTGTCTCCCTCCACTTAGAGTGCTTCTCTAAATTCCCTTCATCTCCACTGCACATGACTTGTCCTTTTGTTGTCCTTTTCCAGATCTTTCCCTCTGCATGAAATTTACACAGAACTTTTACCCACACCCTCCATCCACCTCGCTCTACTTCCCCACACCCACCTGCTGGTCATTGTGGAACCACCATGCAGTCCATTTCTACTCGCTCCCAAAGACATCTTGGCTATTTGTTGTCAGCAGGACTGTTTTGGCACTCCTCCTCCAGTTATTCATTCTCCGGACCTTGGGATATTTCCTTCTTTTCCTTTCTCTGTTAGATGCTAATTAAAAAGAGAGGTGGGGAAAAGGAGGTGCACAGATGGTTCGTCTGGAAAGGGAAGAGTGACCCCATGTCATTCAGAAAGAGCCAGAAGCTTGATGGAATTAAGTCACAGGCTGGATGCTGACTGTGGGTTGGGGGCACCCCACCTAGCCAGTAGGTCCTGAGGAACTGGCATGGGCAAGGTACCTGCCAACACTCAGCTATCACATGGAGTTCCCTGAGTGAGCCTACCATTCGCTCCCATACACACGGAACCAGTCCATTGTGACCTAAGACCCCAAAGAAGTAAGAGAAACAGCAGGGCTGGGTTGAATGTCCCACCAAACGTAATAAAATAAACAATGACATGAATAAAAGGGAAAGACCCCCTGAAGCATTTCCCAAAGAGAAGAGCTGCTCCTTCTTATTTTGCCTGTAAATCCATTAAATTACTTTTTGTTAGAAGAAACAAAACATGTAAGCATTACAGTTCCTCTTGGCACCGAAGAACTCCAGCTGTAGGATTACTGATGCCACTATGTCTGTAGTAGTTTGCCAGATGTGGTAGATTTAGGTAATCAGGTTGTCAGTCATGGATAATTGTTGTTTTCCCATTTCCAGCTCAAGACGAACCTTAATATCCATAAAATCTCTAGCTTTTTTGCCAGCCATTCATGAAGCAACTTTAATAGAAGACTGTAGAGCTTCTCTTAATAGAGTAACACTAAATACCTGTTGTAAGACACCTGCTCTTTTTCTGATAAATGTGTCTAAGAAGTTTAAACAACAACACCCACGAAAACCAGAAATGATGATGCACTGCATACATTGATCAGAAATGAGGACAAGCTCTCAATTGGACATGTAAAGTATCAGTGCAGGATGTAAACATTTTATGTCATATCACCCTAACCCTAAATTGTATTGGACTACAAATTCAGCAAGATGGAATTGTATTGGACTCAGCAAGCCTTACTAAATTAAAATTTAGTTGTGGTTAAGTGCAAGTTTTCACGAAGGCTCTAATGAATGTATTCCAGAACTCCAAGCCAGCCTTCCTATGCTTGATGTCCTTCAGATGTGTTGGACTATAAATCCTATCAGCCCCAGAAACTATGGCTATCAATCCACAACAGAAGTTACCAGGTTGGGGAAGGTAGCTTCAAGCATAATGCTGTTATGGTCTTTTAATGATACATAGTATTGAAATGTTGATCATTAAAAAAATAAAATCAGTAGCATTTACAGAATTAATCTTTGATGGGTTTCTATCCCTAAAGACAGCCCAAATACACCTTTAAGGAAATAGATTTGTGTTCATTTGGTGCAGTTTTCCACCAACAAACTGTGACTAATTTAAATTTAAAACTAATAGATATCCATAATCTATCTGGGTAGTTCTACCCTGCTTATTACTGAAGTAAAGTTCTCTAAGGTGCCTATAAAATGTCAAGAGTATGAGAAAACTATGTCCCCAAGACTGAAATGTAAAATATCAAGAGTTCCTCCAATAATAGCAAGAGGGGTCTCCTCTTACCAGTTACTTAAGCATCCCAAAATATCACCCAAAAGAGTATCTAGTCTCCTAAGAGAGCATCCCTATGATCCTTAGGTGAGCAGCCAAAGGACCAGAAGATTGTTCCAGTTCCCCCTTCTGAGACTAGAGATAACCTTGCAAGTGGGAGCCAGAGGTCTGACCTTTATTCCCCAGCCACTCTCTACTGGCATGGAAAGAACCACATCTGCTGCTCTAGGAGATTGGAAAAGCAACCTCAGAGCAGGAGGAAAGGAACCTTCCAATAGGCAGGAAGGGGAGGTGACCAGAGATGCCTGGATACAAGTTAACTGGAGTCTCCTTCCATCTCCTCAAAGAACCATCACCTGAAAAGCCCATCTAGTAAAACCTACAGGACAAGAAAATGGGGAGGCAAAAATCATCACTACCACCTTTCCCATTGGGTGATTGAATACCTCTGATTTAGGTAGCTTTTGATTAGCAGGTGTGTAATCAATGGGAATATACCTAAGAGGAATTTGGATGTCATCTTTCACTACATGTTCCTTTCAATCAAATCCATTCAAAGACCAGCAGGTGCAAGAGCTCCATCTGAAGGGATTAAGTATGTCAAAAGTTGATTTTCTTTTTTTTATTTTTAAAGTGAACTGCCAGTAAGTATTATTCTTTCACAGATCTGGGTGATATTTTCAGGGGCAGCTGACCCTTCTGAAGAGATTAAGCCTGTCCAGTTTTGAATGAAAGTATGCAGAAATTCTGTAAAGGGGCCTTTCTTGTTTCTCAAAGAGGATGCACTGATCCCACCACAGTCGGTGTGACACTTTTCGAAAATGTCAAGGTGATAGATGCAGCCCTAAGGGACCCAATTTTGGAAGGATTATGCAATATTTGCTGTAACATAGTCATCTTTGTATGGCAGGAGTCTTCGTTTACCCTCCCCACATACACATGTATGTTTTGGATGAAAATGGCCTACATCTTAGATAAGTTCCTAAGCAAGAAACCAGCAAAGTATCTGAAGGATAGGTGCAGAGACTAGGGAGTTCACATTGTTCTTTGTTTCCTATTCCATTGTCACCAAAGTCACAGAAAGCACAACAGGACAGGAAGTTTTGTGTGGAAATACAGTGGCTGGGGGACTTGAATATCAAACATTTGCTGAAAAAGTATCCAATGCTACACCCTCCCATGTCTCACAGGCTTTACTCTTTTAAAATTTCTTCTGCAGGGAGAAAGAATGTGCAAAGTACATTGAACATTGAAACATTCCTGTGATGTAATAATTCAAAACCCTTGCCCCAAAGCCCTGGGATTGGAGATCCCCAGTTAAACTACCCACAGTGTTTAAATAAAACCTGCACTATGAGCTTTCAGTCAGAAAACAACCCCCTCACTTGCCACACTGGTGTTTTCCTTATACTAATTACGTGCAGAAAAATGTATGAATGAAATGTACAAACTCTTGTCAATGCACTGCCTGTCTCTGTTACTATGAATCTGAATCACTAACACAGCTTTGCAGAGGTTCAGATTTGGACTGGATTTGTTTCAAAGGAGACTTGCTGCAATTCCAACATTTCCCAAATCTTTCCCAATTATAGTTGTAAGCCGTCCCGAGGCTTCGGCGAATGGGGCGGCATAAAAATGTTTTAATAAATAAATAAATAAATAAAATAAAATAGTGATTCACTATGGGATTCAGGATTCAGTCAAATCCAAATCACATGCCTACAAAAAGGAATTACAACATCTGCCTTTACTCTCCATGCTTAGAAGGCAAGCTTATTATTATAACTAATTAACTGAATCTTTCACAGACAGTATGCAATGTCATTTTTAAATGATTGCCATTACAGAGAAGCATTTATTGCTGGAAAGATCAAGCCCTCCTGAACTTACAAGGTATGCTTACAAGGTATGGAAAAAAAGGGAGAAACAATTGCTGGTGTTGACAGATTGTCTTCTGTTTGAGCATCATCTTACTTTGGAGGTTACTGAAACATGTCTCAGTTGGTCCTTAACATAGGTCAACTCCTTCACAGTCAGAATAACACGTATCCAGTGAACTAATGGCCAGACTTCAGATATTTTACTTGCCCTGCAGCTACAGCTTTATGCAGAATATGCATTACAACAGTTCCATAAAGTGATATGGTGCAATGTCAGCCTTCTCCAACCTGGTGCACTTTAGACACGATGGGTAGGACTCCTTATGATTCCAAAGCCAGCATGTCGTCCATATCTAGAAGACAAAAGGCTGAAGAAAGTCTCTCTAAATGGATAAAGGTCTGTTGATATGATTAGTAAAATGAAAGCTAGAGTAACGTCTTGAGTAGGCACATGCCTTGTTGTGTCCCTCAAAGCTTGTTGTTAGTCGCGAAGTCATGTCCGACCCATCGCGACCCCATGGACAACACTCCTCCAGGCCTTCCTGTCCTCCACCATCTCCCGGAGTCCACCTAAGCTCACACCAACTGCCT
This sequence comes from Varanus komodoensis, assembly GCF_004798865.1. Lineage (NCBI taxonomy): Eukaryota > Metazoa > Chordata > Lepidosauria > Squamata > Varanidae > Varanus > Varanus komodoensis. Next base: position 19,274,221 of record NW_025335468.1, read on the forward strand.
CAGTGACCCCATCCAGCCACCTCATCCTCTGCCGTCCCCTTCTTCTTTTGCCATCTATTGTTCCCAGCATTAGACTCTTCTCCACCTTCTCATTAGGTGGCCAAAGTATTTGAGTTTCATCTTAAGGATCTGGCCTTCTAAAGAGCAGTCAGGGTTGATCTTCTCTAGGACTGACCGGTTTGATCACCTTGCAGTCCAAGGGACTCACAGGAGTCTTCTCCAGCACTACAATTCAAAGGCCTCAATCCTTTGGCGCTCAGCCTTCCTTATGGTCCAGCTTTCACAGCATACTTTGCAACTGAGAAAACCATAGCCTTGACTATACGCACTTTTGTTGGCAGGGTGATGTCTCTGCTTTTTAGTATGCTGTCTAGATTTGCCATAGCTTTCCTCCCCAGGTGCAAGCATCTTTTAATTTCTTGGCTGCAGTCCCCATCTGCAGTGATCTTGGAGCCCAGGAAAATAAAATCTGTCACTACCTCCATTTCTTCCCCATCTATTTGCAAGGAAGTGAGAGGACCGGATGCCATGATCTTAGTTTTCTTAATGTTGAGTTTCAAGCCTACTTTTGTGCTCTCCTCCTTCACCTGCATCAAGAGGCTCTTTAGTTTCTCTTCACTTTCTGCCACAAGAGTGGTATCACCTGTATATCTGAGGTTGTTGATATTTCTCCCAGCAATCTTAATTCCAACTGGTGATACATCTAGCTCCACTTTTCTCATGGTGTGCTCTGCATATAAGTTAAACAGACAGGGCAACAGTATACAGCCTTGCCAAACTCCTTTCTCAATTTTGAACCAATCAGCATTTCCATGTCCAGTTCTCACTGTTGCTTCTTGACCCGCATATAGGTTTCTCAAGAGACAAATAAGATGGTCTGGTACTCCCATCTCTTTAAGAACTTGCCACAATTTGTTGTGATCCACACAATCAAAGGCTTTAGCATAGTCAATGAAGCAGAAGTAGATGTTTTTCTGGAATTTCCTAGCTTTTGCCATGATCCAGTGTATGTTGGCAATTTGATCTCTAGTTCCTCTCCCTCTTCAAAATCCTGCCTGTACTTCTGGTAGTTCTCGGTCCACATACTGCTGGAGCCTAGCTTGTAGGATTTTGAGCATAACTTTGCTAGCATGTGAAATGAGTGCAATGGTGTGGTAGTTTGAACATTCCTTGGCATTGCCCTTCTTTGGGATCGGAATGTAGACTGACCTTTTCCAATCCTGTGGCCACTGTTGAGTTTTCCAAATTTGCTGGCATATTGAGTGTAGCACTTTTACTGCATCATCTTTTAGGATTTTGAGTAGCTCAGCTGGAATACTGTCACCTCCACTAGCTTTGTTGTTGCTCAGACTTCCTAAGGCCCCATTTGACTTCACATTTCAGGATGTCTGGCTCGAGGTCAGTGACCACCCCACCGCGGTTATCCGGGACGTTAAGCTCTTTCTTGTATTGTTCCTCTGTGTAATCTTGCCACCTCTTCTTAATCTCTTCTGCCTCTGTTAGGTCCCTGCCATTTTGGGCCTTTATCTTTTTTTTTAATTTTATTAAAATTTTAAACTAATACTAAAAACATCTAACATCACATACATTGGATTTATTGGGTCAACTCCCTACTACATATTTTTAACATTCTATAGTCAAATTCAAATCAGTTTATAATAATTTGAAAACATCTCTAAGTTTACGCCAAGTCCCGTTTCTCCAGCCAGTTATAGAAAAAATCCCAAGTTTGATAGAAGTCAGTGTCCTCTTTCTCCTTCAATGATACAGTCAATCTATCCATTTCTGCGCAGTCCAAGATCTTTCTTACAATCAATCCATCGGTGGGTAGCTCCTCACTTTTCCAATATTGAGCAAATGCAATCCTTGCCGCTGTGCTTAGGTGTAACATCAAATACATTTCCTGTCTGTTAATGTCTTCTGGTATGATGCCTAACAAGAAAACTTCAGGTTTAAAAGCAAAGGGTTTTTGTAATATTTCCTCCATCCATTTATGTATTTTAATCTAATACTTTTTCGCATTATCACAAGTCCACCACATATGATAAAAAGTACCCACTTTATGTTTACATTTCCAACATCTATTTGACGTATTTGGAAACATCTTAGCTAATCGACTTGGTGAGAAATACCATCTATAGAACATTTTATATAAATTTTCTTTATACGAAGTTTCTAATGTTACCTTAATATTTCTTTCCCATAGTTTTTGCCACTTTTCTAGTTCAACATTAAATCCGAAGTTTTGTGCCCGTGTTATCATAGTTTCCTTAACCTGTTCCATTTTCCTGTCAAGTAAAAAATCATATAATCTTTTAATAATTTTCTCATCTGTTTTAAGCATCACTTGATCAAACTCTGTTAGGTCTTTGTAAAACCCCCATGCTTTACAATCTTTAGCATATCTCGATTGCATCTGCACCTTATACCACAGGAAATATTCATTTTGGTTCTTTATCATGCCCATCTTTGCATGAAACGTTCCCTTCATATCTCCAATTTTCTTGAAGAGATCTCTGGTCCACCCTATTCTATTGTTTTCTTCTATTTCTTTGCACTGTTCATTTAAGAAGACATTCTTATCTCTTCTAGCTATTTTCTGGAATTCTGCATTCAATTGTTTGTATCTTTCCCTTTCTCCCTTGCCTTTCGCTTCCCTTCTTTCCTCAGCTATTTGTAAAGCTTCCTTAGACAGCCATTTTGCTTTCTTGCATTTCTTTTTCTTTGGGATGGTTTTAGTTGCTGCCTCTTGTACAATGTTGCGAACCTCTGTCCATAGTTCTTCAGGCACTCTGTCTATCAGATCTAATTCCTTAAATCTATTTGTCACCTCTACTGTATATTCATCAGGGATATGATTTAGGTCATACCTGAGTGGCCTAGTGCTTTTCTCTACTTTCTTCAACTTAAGCCTAAATTTTGCAACCAGAAGCTCATGATCTGAGCCACAGTCAGCTCCTGGTCTAGTTTTTACTGACTGTATGGAGCTTCTCCATCTTTGGCTGCAAAGCACATAGTCAATCTGATTTCTGTGTTGACCCTCAAAGCTAGAGGAGGACAATTTGCAACTTACTTAAAGGATCAGTTTGTTGGAAGTATGAAAGATGTCTGCTTCGGTGCACATTTTCAAGGGCTGATGCCTGGTCTCCAGAAAAATCAGAAGAAAGAGGAGAGGTGCACGACAGGGTCTGGGAATGTAGGCCATCCCAAAACTCTGATATGAGAAAAGCAGAGACACTTGTCTCAAGGCCAGACCTCTTCCCAGATGGGCAGTCTCTGGGAATAACCAAGATGTAGTTGGCTGGAGCATTCTTGGAACATGGGAGTTTCTCAGAGACAGACAAGGTGGCCACAGCTTTAGACCCCATGAGGCATTAGCAACAGAGGAGGGTAGCCCAATTAGAGAACTGGCATGCAGAAAGAAGGAATGCTCATTTTCAGAAGGCTCCTCCTAGTGGGTCGAGGGCCAGACATGCTCAGAGAGAGAGAGAGAGAGAGAGTTCCTAGAGTTCAGTACTAGATTGGATTCAACGAACTGCTTTGTGCATACTCAGAACTTCATTCCGGGTGTTGGTGCACTTTTTCTACAAAGGACACTTCTGTAATGTCCAGGGCATGGGTGGCCAGATAATAGACAAATGGACCAGATCTTGGGCAAAAAATGGCAAGGTGGTACAAGGCCAGAGTCCTGTAACCAGTCTAAATCACAATTCCAAGTCACAATATCAGAAAGGCCACGATCAAAAACCAGGAATCAGTCATAAAACCAGATGAGGTGCAGTCCAGTATAGTGTGGTCAAAGCAAGCTAGAGGTCAGTGGCCAGGAAGAAAGCATGATGAGGAGTGGGTACCTTGGAGCAAGGACAAGAACAGGGAAGAGGAACCAGGAGCAGAAGTCAGGAACAAGGAAGTAGAATCCAAGAAGTGTCAAGAGTCTCATGTAGCAAAGAGCTTCACTACTTTGGAGGCCAGAGTTTGGAACTAGGACTAATCCTGCAACTACCAGGGCTGTTATTCTAGCCTCTACTATGAAGGGTAAACTTGGGTTGGGGGCACCAATGGGATCTGTGGGAAACCTGGTTCCTTCTGTGGTGAGCTTATGAGAGGAGCAAAAATCGGAGAAAACCCTTGGATTAATCTTTTGTAGAAGTAGGCAAATCCCAAGAAGTGCTGTAAACCCTTGCCATCCTTGTGCGTTCCCCAGTTTATGATGTCCTGGACTTTTTGTGGATCCATGCAGAGATCCACCAGTAACACAATTATCCCAAGAACTCCATTCTGTCTTGATGGAAAACACACATTTCTAATTTAACATACAAACAACGTTCCTGGAGGCATAGAACTGTCCTGAAATGCTGGACGTGCTCCTCTAAATTCTTGGGAAAGATCAAAATATCATCAAGCCATGCCGCTACAAAGCAGTCCCGTATATCTCGTAGAACATTGTTCACAAAATGAGGAAAGGTAGCAGAGGCATTACATAGGTCAAATAGCATCACTAAATAGTCAGGCGCAAAACGCAATCTTTCACTTAATACGTCTCCCCCCAGGGCTCCCAGGTGGTGCTCATGAAGGCCCTGGCTGCTGTAGCAGAGCCTGGGACTAATCCTCCACTTGGCCAGAAGGAGGACCCCTGAAACTGCCCAGATCCTGACAGCTTTGCAAGAAAAGGTCTGTGGCTTTGAATGAGCAAAGGAGGAACCCCACCTCTTGACACAGTCTTACTTTTACCACACATCAGACTCCGCAGGATATATGTTTAAATGCTAGTTCCACAAGTGGCGGGTGAGCTACTGGCAAATCAGTTCTGAATCTGCTCAGTATTTATGAGCGTTTTGTCTCTGAATCAAAGCTTTTTTTTGGTGCCAAGGGTGGTGCATTCTCACACTTTTGGTACTGCATGCAAATACCTTGTCTTATCATCCTGGAAACATTCCAGATGCCAGCCAGGGAGAAGAAGCTTTAGCAGTTTAATTGCCCCTGCCATGACATAATTAGTGATGGACAGATCTGTCATTTTCAATTTCTTTTTTCGGTAATCTTAGATTCAGTTCATAGCAAATGTTGAGAATTTCCCCAGTACAAGGTTTGAATGACAAGTTATAGATTTCGTGCACATGAAAATATGCACATTTTGTGTCCTTTCCTCCTAGTACATGCAATTTTGTCCAAATTAAACTTAATGTAACAGTTTTCCTAGTACAGTACATTTTTCATTATATTTCTCATCAAAATACACATTTTTTATGGGCACTTGCCCCTCACATACCTATTTTTGCATGCAGCTTTTGATTGGACACCTCCACTGCAAAATTCGGAGATATGCAATAGCCTACTTGAATTCTGGTTCATGTATTGATTCAGAAGTGCAACTTTCAGTAAGCATGTATTAATGAATTTACTGAATGAATGTACTGTATGAATTTCTCCAGCATTCCTAACCATAAGGCACACACCTAGGTAGATAGGAGAGAGAATATATTAGAGTTGGATGGAAGACAACAACCCCATAAAACACTTGCAGAAAAATCAATAAGCTGACCTAAACACAAGAAAGATATCCATGAAAGAAAAAAACAGCTCATGTGAGCCCATTGTCCAGAGCAATATACAAGCCTTTCAGCAGAATTAACACTTGCCTGTGTACCTGTAAAGCATCACAGCCAGAAAAAATGCTGACTGGATATCCACAGAATCTCATTTTACATTCTAACCTGGACAACCTCTTCTAAGAATGGAAAGAACCCTCAGTCCATAATACAGGAGCAAGTAACTTTTTGCCCTTTAGATATCTTGGAATACAGCTTCCATAATCCTTGATCATTGGCCATGCTGATTGACACTGATGGCTGCAGTCGTTCAGTATAGCAGGCCGTCATGCTCTACCAGACAAATTTAGCATGACAAAGTGTGACACGGATATAAGCAGCCCTCTCTGGTGTTCAGGACCTGGATAAACATGTCTGAAAACAAGCAAAAAGCCGACAAATTATTATACCTAAGCTCAACTTCTGACAGGAGTATTTCTGCTTAGAACTCCAACAAAAATAAAATACTATGCATTTGGAGCTTATGAGTAGGAGATGGTTAGGAGAGGGGAAAGTGCAATGACACTTTTTTTTCCATTGACACCTTCCTGAAACATCCCCTTGCTATGTATATGCAGTAAAAAGCTCAGTAGTTAAGTGTGTGATCCCCTTTTCTTTCCTGCCTCCAAAACTGTATGTGTAGCATGTAGAGGGCAGATTTTTATCTTTCCAATGTGTCTTCATTGAACCCAAGTCCTTCCTACCTCAGGATTTTATAAGCTGTTAGGGGTTCTGCTTGCCGTTTCCTCTCCCCTTTGCATCGCTGTTCCTCTACATTCCTTCCAAACTGATAAGCAGGAGATCATTCAGATTCAGGAAAAGAACAATAAGGACAGTAATTGAAATGGAGCTCTCAAAAGTGCATGGAGAGATCAATTCCATGGCCTCTGGACAGCATCCGAGAGGCCAAAGAATGTTCTGGAGTCCTGGGTCCAAAGCTGAAGTTATCATTATGACTACAAAGGTGGAAATCTGGACACTGTACCCCTTCCCCTGCCCTGTCATATGTAGCATGGAAAGAAATGTGCTTTCCAAGGTCAGAAAAGCCAGCTCTGAGAGTGGATAACAGAGGCACTCCAGCAGGTGGGGAGGGGAAAAGACTGGAATGGCCAGGATAGGGAGTCTGAGGACTCAGCCCCTTCAGCTCTCCAGCACTGGGCTCAGGAATCAGTTTTGTTCCCCATGCTGTTCAACATCTACATGAAACTGCTGGACTGCATCACCTGGAGTGCATTGTCATCAGCACACAGCGATATTTCTCCTTTTCTTCTCCAGCAGGCGAGGCCTGGCTGCAACAGTGGTCTGGATGAGAACTGCGAAACTGAAGCTTAATCCAGGCCAAACTAAGATGCTGCTGGTGGAAGGATCCTCTGACTGGACGAAGGGTGTTCAACCTGTTCTAGATGTCTGGGGGTACTCCTGGAGTCATCTTTGTCACTTGAGACCTAGGTGGCCTCATTGACATGCATTGTCTTCTACCAGCTTGGTCTCAATATGCCCTACCTAGACAGGGACAGACTGGTTTCCGTAATCTGCACTCAGATAATCTCTAAATCAGATTACTGCCATATACTCTATGTGGTGCTGCCCCAAAGTTGTTCAGCAGCTGAACCTTGTGCAAAATTGGGCAGCCAGTTTAATAACAAGGACAAGAAGGACACTAATTTTGGCCTGCTTTAATTGGCTGCCTATTTGCTGCCAAGCCCAAAGCAAGGTGTTGGTGTTAATCTATAAAGCCCTACCACAGCTTGGGAAAAAGTCTATCCAGTGAATATACAGAATGTGTCACCTCTGCCTCTCCTCCCATCCTGCACAGGAAGGATATAAGCTGCAAACCTGTGCAGACTTTCCTGAAATCAAGCCTCATTCAACATGGCCCATATTCTGAATAGACACAACACTAGAGAATTGTGTTGGGCAGCAGTGGGGGAAATGAATGGTTTAAACAGCAAAAGCAAGACTATATGCTTTTGGGTCTGGTAACCCTCTAAATAGAAGAAGAAAGATGTGTTCATGACTGGGGATACTGGAAGTCTCCCAAACTGACTGGGATGTGTGTATGTGTACATGCACACACATGTATATGTTTGAACTATAAGGATAAAATTGTGATGTCCTGGATTGTACAGAATACATCGAATTCACTTGCAGGGAGGTTTGTATGCTTCCCTTGCAATGTTATTGCAGAAACAGCATGTACAGGGTTAACAAATGAGTTGGCTGTGAATGTACATTGAAAATGCAAAAACGTGATGCATCACAAACTTTGCTGCTGCAGATATTAATTAAGGCAGTCTCTGAAGGGCTGTGGAAACTTCCTTTAAAGCAAAAATATCAGTGGCATCTGGAGTTGTTTGTTTAAAACCAAGGAAAGTGACAGAATGGGGACATAAAAACATAATGCTAAAGCGAACCATTGCACCAGTTGCTCAAACATCTGCATACATCTTGGGCTTGTTCAAAAGCATATAGATCACCTGAAAAGAGTTTTAGGTCCCTACTTTTTAAGGATTTAATTTCTGTTTAGCTGCCTTGCTGCAATTTGTCAAGGAAACAGCCTTTATATTCACTAAACAAAATAATGGTTGTGAGCTTCTTCCTGTGGTGGTATTTTGCTTAACAAACATAATTCAGCCTTTAGTTCCCAGAAATTGCTAGCTGTATCAATTTGTATTTGCATTAAATTATCCTTATGTCAATAGCACTCCCATTACATGCTAGACAATAGATGGCATAGAAATTCAGCGGGAGAAAGAACGAGGTCCAGAACTGTGACTCCATTTCTTTAGCATCGGATCTTGCGATGCTTCTGAAATCCACCATGCCTGCCTTTCCCAGCTTGCTAGCTCTATGCTGGGCGAGAGATGCTGAAGGTGCCATCCAGCACATCTGGGTGGCACCAGGTTGGGAAGACTCCCGGATGCTGCTCACAAACCTCTCTGAGAATGCTTTTATTCTCTTTTTCTTTAAAACAACGCTGGCTACTTTAAACTCCAAGTATGAAGTAAATGTTTGTTTGACGAATACAACCAGAAAGGTGAACATCTGATGGATTGCCACAGTTTGGCTCCTCCAGATTCCAGTTTGCTAGCCTTATTCTTCTGCTGGCAAACTGTGGGGCTACGAAGTTGAGGCAGCTACGGTACGGGACCAGCACCTCCAAGAGAAACCATGGCTAATGACAACTTTTATGCAAATAATGGTTTTGCGAAAAGTGGCCAGTTTGGCACAAATCACATGACAGCCACGTCATGTGATTTCAAGTATTTATTTTACAAATTTCATTAGTAGCTTAAAATGTGGTTAAATGGCAGACCATTTAAGAGGCGGAAGACTGTAAAAATAGACATGACTCGGCCCATGTGTTTGAACACTTTAAGCCATCTCCATGCCCCTGGATTTGCACATGGTCCATGGCATCTTAAGCATAGTCCTATCCTGAAGTTTAACTCCAACCCTAACATGCAGCTATAATCCATATTCATTCAGAATGATTTCCCAAAGGCAGAAGTTCAGGGGTATATTTTGACTGTTCACTCTTTTGTCCCAGTCAAAGATAGTTTCAGGGTCCTGCACCCAGATTTTCTTAATCCTAACCTGCAGTTTAATCTCAGTCCTAATACCCAGGAATCTTCCCTATACATTCAAACAACTTCCCAAAGCTGGTGCTCTGAGTGTTCTTGCTGAGTGCTCACTCTTCCTGCCCAATCAAATCTATTTCCAGGCTCCTGACATGAACAGGGATGCTGGTTTTCTTAATCCTAAACTTAACCTAACTTGAAGGTTAACCCCAAACTGCAAGTCCATTCCCTTTACATTCAGGGCCCAGGATTTCCTAACCCTAACCTGAAACTTCCCCACAACCCCATTAGCAAGATAAAATCTCTGTATATTCAGAAAATAAGAACAAAGGAAGAACTTGGGGTGTTTTTCTTGGCTGTTCCCCTTGTCTGCCCAATCAAGTCTATTCCAGGTCATCTCTGCAGAGACCCAGGTCTGACAGCCTCTAACCCTAACCTGAAACCAGATCCAACCTAATTCCCAGATATACCCGCTATGCAAACTACATGCAAAAAAGGTGTTCTCATTGACTGCTGCCTCTTTCCACCTAACAGATGAAATTGACAGGCCCCAGCTCATGAACGGGGACCCAAGTTTTCCGATCCTTAAGTCCGACCTAAAGTTTAACCCCAGCTCCCACACCCGGATATAATCCCCACACTGGTGAGTGTCTCCTTACAAAACTGAAGCAACACAAATAAAACCGGAGACTGCAGCACCCACTGCATTTTTAAAATAGCTATTGGGACCTAAGGTGAATCTGAAGTAATAGCAGGCAGCCCGCAATTCCATTTGGATTTCCACAGTAATTGCTAAGTAGCAATAATTAGAGAAGCTGCTTCCTGCTGACTATTATTAACTGCTTTCAGCATGCCCATCAGTGACCCGGCCATTATGCAAGTTAGCAAAGGTGCAGTTGCTCTTCTGAGGGATTTTTGCTTGCTAGTATGGAAGTAGCAGCACAGAAGACCCTTGGAGGCACAAAGACGAGTTGCTCAGGGCACAGGAACGGGGCAGGGGCAGCGGAGAGCCCCAGTGTAGTGAGCTGGAAGCACTTGAATCCTCACGTTAAACCGCTCTGCTTTTCAAAATGATGCATGACTCTAAAATACTCTTTTACTCTAGAGCACAGCTGGCCAAATTACAGCTTTACAAGATGTTGTTGGACTGCAAGTCCCATATGCCCTAGCCAGCATAGCTAATGTTGATGGATGATAGTTTCTGGCAGTGAAAGAACATATGGAGGTGTGTACTTGTGAGATTGTGGATATGATCAAAACTACAGAAGTAAAACTGTGACTGTATGTGCAGTCTCACCTGCTTTTTCCTGGTAACAAAACTGAACCTATCACACCTCTCTCTCTCTCTCTCTCTCTCTCTCTCTCTCTCTCTCTCTCTCTCTCTCTCTCTCTCTCTCTCTCACACACACACACACACACACACACACACACACACACAAGAGTTACTATTAAATACTGATTCCAAGTGCCCGAATGATTTGCATTTTGAGCCCAATGAACCAGCTGCTGCAAAATATTACATGAGAGAATTAACACTGAAGAAGCATTGCACACCTGTGACTGTCGCTGCTTGCCACTGCTTCTCAAAAAAGTAAAGTGAAATAGGCACTCCGGCAGAGATGGATCCAATATTGCTTCTAGGATACCATTTTCTGGATGTCCACAACCCTCCTAACTCTGAGTTCTCTGGACAGGTGGGAGCATCATGGCCGTCCCCTCCACATGCTTCCTGCCCTGAGAAGCAGGTGGATGACTGATTCCAGCTGTCAACTGTGGCAGTTGGGAGGGAAAGGGCAGGAAACGGAGGTGCCACCAGAATTCCTCATGTCTTGGCAGGGATGTTCTCCTTTCCTCCCAGCCTACCCCCTTCTTGTCCACAAAGCCCCATTTCTGAGACAGCATTTGCAGCCTTGAAGAAACAGATTGCACAGCTCTTTTCATGGGCTGCATTGGGCAGAAGGCAGCTTGAGCCAGAGTACCAGCTCTGATATTGGAGAAGGACTCCAAAAAAACAAGTCGCCTGCCAGGCATGGGCTCAATCTGCCAAGCTCAGGTGCATTCATGGAGTCCTTCATATGAGCGTAGCTTGAGGGCAAGCATACAATCATGCACATTTATTTATTTCACCATGTCTCCACCTAGAACTGGATTTGCTACTGGGAGTGCATTGATTTTGTTAAATCTGTTCCGTACATGTTTTGTGGACTCTTTCACTGAATCATCCTCACATAGATGGAACAGAATTGTTTAGGGACGTACAAGAATATTGTTCCATTTGCAGTTATGTACAATACATTACTTTGACACAACAACTAAAAAATAGAATGGTCCACAAGTCAATGAAATCCACACAAATCGGAAAAAGCTGATACACTGCCAAACCCATGCCTTGGATGCTGGACTTATTGCAATCTGGACTTATTGCAATCCGTTGTGGGTTTCTCTGACATCCATATTTGGTAGCCAAGTTCTCAGAAATAATTAGTCTCCCGGCTTCCCACACCCACCCAGAGGATGCCTTCACCTCAGCTTAATTTGTCCTCATCATAGATTTTCAGCCACTATGCACTGCAGATGAATAAATATTTTATTTCTATCATCCCCCATATTCATGTTTTAAAAAATCTTTCTCTCCCCAAAATGAAGAAAATTACAAATTTCAATAAACTGTTATCAAAATGTTGTCAAATTGAAATGAAATTCTCACCTAATTATACCAGTCCAATTAAATAACTACAACTATTTCCAGCATGAAGAGGATTATGATGTACCTGATTGCCATACAGATGTTAAACGTGAGGAACAGGGATATGTGAGGAATCTGTCTTGGGGTGGGAATTCATCAGATTCCCTGGGCTTGACTCCTCTGGACTCCCATCTGCTTTGCAGCTGCCCAAAGGGCTACAGGAGGCATGGAAGCAAGACACCGGCAGTGGTCAACTCTCTATTACTGGTGACCTCTTGTGACAGCTAGCAGTGTCCTCGTCCACATCACGTGTAGTAGCCATTTGGGCTAGCATGCATGATGCAGAAGAAGGTTGGTTGTGTGGGGTTCACCGGGAAAGAACCCCCACGCAGAGTCCTTCTTCCACACCACCTGCAGTGGAAAGGAAAACCTGGGTCCCAGCTGCCTGCCACTTTGCAAGACCAGGCCGAGCAGGAAAGGAAGCCCACAAATGCTAGAGGGACAGATCCCTCAAGGGTTCATACCAACCCTAGTGAACAACCTGTTGGAAGCAAAGAGACGGCGGCCCTGATTCAGCACCAATATGGCAGAATGCACAGGGATTCGAGCTCGGAGATTAAAAGTAACATACTTCTTGCCCTAGGCCTAGATGGATGCATGTCAGCTTCAGATTTGATTTTTGTAAAATAATAATAAACATAAACAATCTCAATTTCTTTTTGCCCCAAGTATGGAAAACTTGCAGCTTTTGGTAAATTCTTATCAAAACTGAAATGAAACAAAATCCTCAGCCATCCTTAGTACATACTTGCACTACATGACCTGCATCATAACTCAGGCTTCATTCCTAACTCTGTTTATTAGTCCACAAGCCCTGCTGGACACACAAAGCAGCTGATGCACACTAAGCTGCATCGGATGGCTTGGTGAGCACTGGAGCTGGGACAGCCCAACAGCAGATGGGCTTGATCATGGTGCTGCTTTCAAGGCAGAACTTTTTTGCCACAGGGCCAGCGCCTTGCGCATGCCTCCTCACCACCTGCTTCCAGATTTATTTCCCCCCCCAGTAAGGAACTGCATGTGGACCCCTGCAGTGAATCTGTCCTCAGAGGAGCCTCAGACACAACTTTGTACATGAATTTCTTTCCCATCTCCACATTCGGCCGTCTGAGGGTGCCTCGACCTCTCTACCTTCAGTTTATCTCCCCAATTAGCACTTGTTTCTTGAAAAGGTTTACTCTTTAATTGTGAGCTCAGGTAATTGGAGACCATGGACCAAAGTGATTTTTTGCACAATTTTTTCTGCAATAATGATGCATGAAATTAGTAATTGGGAGAACAAACTACCAGCAGAACATGGTTATTAGAGAAAACCCATTGGGCTGTGAAGAAATATAACCAGTGGGGAGGGCATTCAGTGGTAATCCCCATCAGCAGAACCTAGTGACCCTTTGTTAAAAGAGAGTGGCAGAAACAATTAGTCTTGCTTGAAGGATGTAGCAAAGAGAGTGAAATTACCTCTTAAGGTAATTCAAGGAAAAGGGAAACATAACATTATTATTATTTATTATTAAAACATAACATTATCTTCTCTTGATCCAAGTGGTCTGTGCTACAAACTGGCATTGTGGCTTGAGGTATACACTGACTCAGCCTCCAAGCTGGTGCTTTGGAAAATGGCTTCATTCTTTTCAGACAGATTTGGAGCCCATCTGCCTAAACACAGGTTCTGAATCCAAGATTTTGTGCCCCAATGGGAAATCAATGGAAATAATGTACTTTTCTGTTTGTCAGGCATGGATGAAACATGCATACATGCAGAGCAGCCCTTAGGAGAAGTGTATGCCTTCCAAATTTCAGAAAAATAGGTCCAGCATTTTTCTTGTCATGCACCATTATACTTTGATTTTTCCTTTAAGGGAAGTGCTGATATCTTTTTCTATTTCTTGGCAGAATTAAAAGATAGTTGCAAAGATCATCACCCATTCTGTGGGGATTGAGCCTCCCAAGTTTCAGCTGAACAGGTACCAAGTTGCTTGAGCAAGCACAACCTTTATATTTCCAGGCTATCCAAAAGAGGTGGGTATAGCCATTGTTTCACAGCCATGATTTCCATGTATAAGAAAATGAGAAATGTGTGTGGAAAGTGACATTTTAAAGCTGGCCTTCTGGCAAACTGATGTGATGAACAAATTTCTTTCACAGATTTCAAAAACATGTCACTGGGTACAGCAGCAAACACAATTGCTAGATATTCATGAGCATTCACTTAAAAGGGGGAACGGGATGCTGTCTGAATGGTTGGAAAGTGAGGGTAACCGCCCTCCAAACTGTCAAATATGCGGGGGAGAACTGGGGTGGGGGAGACACATCCTTGCACATGTCTGTATATAAAACGGTACTTTCAGTGTACTCCATTCAAGGAGAATATACACCATGAAATCCAATTAAAGCCCCACAGGGATCCATGGGGTGAAAAGAATGCCTTGAGGTTTCATATCGCAGCACAACTGTTCAAGGCCATTCTGGGGAAGTGGCGCCTTGGAGGAGAGATGAGGAACATCCAGCCTCCCAACCAGGCCTACAGGGGGCTGCAGGCGGGTGAGCCCCACCACCTTGAAGCCTTTCTCCCTCAAAGAAGGGGAAGGGGCAGGGAGACCAGCTCCCACTTGATCCATGATCTCAGGGAGCATTTCTTGAAACTGTTGCTCACTCAGCTTCACTCCTCCCTTTGTGTGCCTGTGTGTGTGTGTGTGTGTGTGTGTGTGAGAGAGAGAGAGAGAGAGAGAGAGAGGAGTGTGTATGTGAGAGCATGACAACACGTGTGGAGGCACATGTCAACAGTGACTCTGCCCTCCTTCATCAGTAGCTCCTGGCCTGAATATGGTTCCCAATCCCTGTTTGAAAGGAGTTCCCAGGTCAGTAACAAAATGCATTCATTACAAAGGATATAAGGTGAACAGCATGAGGAAACACACCAGCTTAGCATGGCTTATACCCCCTAATACCCCCTTACTCATAGGCTAGCAACTTTTTGCTGGGACATTTGCATTCTTGAGCTCCTGATCCTCAGGCTGGCCAAGTATCTAACTGAGGAGGAAATATTACACCAATGTCCTCAGAACCATCCCGAGCCACTGGGCCAGTCTACAGTAGCCCATTTCTCAGGAACCACCTTCATTCTTTCACTCACATGTAATACAACTTTGCACTCCAAAACCCTTCACTCTATTTGTGGGCAGAGAAATTGGGAGTGGGACAATTTGTCAAAGGTTTCGCACAGGTAGGGCTCACCCTGGGCAGGAGCTGCTGTAACACAGTTTCTTTCTTCCCAAGGGCATTGGTTTTGTGCTTGTTTTGTTTGTTTTGCAGCTGCAACTGTGTTGGCAGCCAGCTCTGCCTTTTGGCACCATCCACAGAACCCCGTACTTAGCACTGTGGGAGGAGAGGAAACATGGCTACGGACACAAACAATACTGAGGAAAAATGGAGAAAGTTCCAAGTGGCTTTTTCTTTTTAGTGGGGCAGGGAAAGAAAAAATTCAGAACATTTCTGAGTAAAACATCTTATGAAAAAATGTTGGCGCACCCCCAATTGTCATTCTTCAGGATTCAGCAATTTCCCGGGGGATTCTATATGTTACTCGTACCTTTCTGAGGCATTTAGTCTCTTAGAAAACATGGAAAACTGCTGCTTCTCTGAAGGGGCAAAGCTGGTGCTGTGCCCAAATCATCAACTTTCCTGAATGTTTTCCTCCTCTATGGAAGAGGCATCCATTTTTCTGCCTCATTGTCAAGAGATGGTAAACTTCATTGTGAACTTCCTCTGGCAGTGTTTTTGAACTTACATCAACACCGTGAGGTGGTCGAGGGTGCGATGATTTGCCTTCCATTTCTCTCCGTTGCTGTGCAGTCTCCCACACTGCCTGATCTAAAAAAGCCCCGGCAGGGCCGGGATTACTCTATCATGTCTTCCTCTGGGTTTTAATTGAGCTGCCCAAGGGAGCCACAGAGACTAAGCCTGCCGGGGAGATGGCTGCACAACGAAATGCAGGACGCTTGCACGTCCTTCATATTTTCTTCATCTCTGAATCTCTTTTCTAAAGCCATTTATTTTCTGTCGAGCTGAACGAGAATGTTTGAAAAGAATTGGAAGAAATATTTGGCACAGATTTACAGAATTTAGCATCCAGATGATACTGTCACTCACCCACCATACATCTGTGTTTTCTGAGTTGCTCATTCTACTTTTTTGGACTTCATTTGCGGCAATTGTAAGTTCACTTCCAGCTGGCTGTGGAAGGGCTAAACTGCTAGAATGTGCATCCTCATATTAAAGAGGCTCTTTAGGAAAATAAAGGATAAGGACAACAATGCGCATGGAACTGTTGCCTCAGGTCTCTTGATCCAGTGTGTAAACACATCCTGCGGGTTTGAGCCATTGTTACATAAATCTAACAGCAATACCTTCAGAGACTCTTCTGCTCCGATATAATCTTGGGCTGCAGATTGCTGAATAAGATCATGGGGATGTTGATTTATATATCTCTACATTGGTTTTAGCAGCTGCCCAAGGATGTAGGACACTGACACTGATGAATTGCTAGAGCCAACTCATGCAGGAGTTGAAACTTTTGTTTCATGTCTATTGGAAGCCACAACGTCTCATTTATAAGAGTTTGTCTAAGTTGGCAAATTGGTGGAAGTGTAATGCAGCTACTGCTTCTTTTAGGCATCTGTTTTGGCAATGCCTAGTGGTTGTTTTCTGCAGGGAGGTCATCATACAGATGCATTATGTATTGCAACACTGATATATACTGATGTACATGCTCATTTGAATTATCTGCTTGTTTCTGTTGATGCATGATGTACACACCAAGATTGAGGTTTGGGGAGGTTGATTGATTGATTGATTGATTTGGACAGGGAAATATACACCCTTGAAATATGCATATATTTTCCTGTGGGAAGGGAAGGGAAGGGAAGGGAAGGGAAGGGAAGGGAAGGGAAGGGAAGGG